>NW_016805181.1:3372950-3461848 GCF_001698545.2 Rhinopithecus bieti | reverse complement strand
AAAAGATTTTATTTAGATTTTTAAAAAATTTAAAATTATTTAAATTTTAAAAGATTTTATTTAGAATTTATAAGAAATACAATACAAAATAAATACATTTTATTTTTTTTGAGACAGGGTCTTGCTCTGTCGACCAGGCTGGAGTGCAATGGCGTGATCTTGGCTCACTGCAACCTCTGCCTCCCAGGCTCAAGCGATCCTCCCACCTCAGCCTCCCAAGTAGTTGGGACCAGAGGACTATGCCACCACAGCCAGCTAATTTTTGTACTTTTTTTTTTGGTGGAGATGAGGTTTCCCCATGTTTCCCAGGCTGGTCTTGAACTCCTAGGTTCAAGCAATCCTTTAAATGTTTTTTTTTTGTTTTTTTTTTTTTGAGACTTAGCTCTGTCCCCAGACTGGAGTGCAGTGGCACGATCTCGGCTCACTGCAAGCTCCATCTCCCGGGTTCACGCCATTCTCCTGGCTCAGCCTCCAGAGTAGCTGGGACCACACGCGCCCGCCACCACGCCCAGCTAATTTTTTGTATTTTCAGTAGAAACGAAGTTCCGCCGTGTTAGCCAGGATGGTCTCGATCTCCTGACCTCGTGATTCACCCGCCTCAGCCTCCCAAAGTGCTGGGATTACAGGCGTGAGCGCTTGGCCCTTTAAATCTTTTAAAAGGTGTATTTCAATGCATTTCTTCGGCCAGTGTAAGCTTTTTAAAGTTGGTTCTGTCCTTTTGACATTCAGTAATTACTTTTAATGCAGCTTAACCACTAGGTGTCACTATAATTCAAGTAACAAAAAATCTCAGCACTTTTAAATGTTTGAAGCTTAAATTTCAGGGCCGGGTGTGGTGGCTTAAACCTGTAATCCCAGCACTTTGGGAGGCTGAGACGGGAGGACTGCTTGAACCTAGGAGTTTGAGACCAGCCTGGGAAACAGGGGGAAACCTCATCTCCACCCAAAAAAAAAATACAAACAGTAGCTGGCCATGGTGGCATACTCCTGTGGTCCCAACTTCTTGGGAGCCTGAGGTGAGAGGATCGCTTGAGCCTGGGAGACAGAGGTTGCAGTGAGCCACGATCACACCATTTATTAACATTTTTAAAATTATTAAACCTTTGGAATTTTGGTATGTTAGATTCAGTTATGGTGAAAAAAGTTTTCAGTTTTATTCTCTTGCAGTAGAGCAAGAAATACCGTTATGTGTAACTGTTTTACTGTAAAATATTTTGAATGGAATGGATATTTTCAAATCACTAAGTCATTTTATTCTCATCTCCTTTTTACTGTATATCTATTATTTGTATTGTAAAAAATTTAATCTGGCTTTTCATTTACTTAGTTTTTTGTTCCTTGTCAACTCATTCTCTTCAAGGTTCAGCCTGGAGAAGGAAATAAAGCTGCCTTCAATGACATGAGAGCCTTGTCTGGAGGCGAACGTTCTTTCTCCACGGTGTGTTTTATTCTTTCCCTATGGTCCATCGCGGAATCTCCTTTCAGATGCCTGGATGAGTTTGATGTCTACATGGTATTGTTCAATTTTAAATTCTTTTTCATTTTTTTGTTTGTTTGAAACATGTATTTCTAAAGGAAGGAAATCTTTCTTTAGTTTTACCCCTAACAGGAAAGATCCTGCCCTGACTGTTTAGTCTGTGACCAGTAGTGGGGAAGAACTAAAGAACTGGAGTTCTCTCCCTTGCTTCCAGGCACACAGTACCCCTAGAGACCCGGGAGGGGTCCTCCTCGCCCGGCATGGATATCCGTGCCCTCCATCATATCGGCGTTTTCTCCCTCACCCTCTCTCCCAGCTTATTTTCATCAACCCATAAATATGTTCAGGCTTTTTGTTTTAATACAAAATTCTGACCAGTTCACCACCCTGGCTTTGACTCACCCTAGCCACTGTTTACTGTTCCATCGTACCCACACATTTCAGAACAGTGTATAGAACATAAGGGAGCAAGAACTTTTGAATTTCCGGTTAAAAAGCGTAGGATTTGAGACCTACCTCTGACAGGCAAAATATCTCTACTTATTGGGTCTCAGTTTCTTCATCTACAAAACAATATTATTACTAATTCCTACCTCTCAGGATTAGACTGAGGCTCAAATGGTATCTTTCATACATTATACTTACTGTGGTTCAGGCATATAGTAAGTTCTCATAAATTAGTAATTATTTTCTTCTTCATATCTCATTGTTTCCTAAATCTACTGTAATCTGGATGTAGATGACACTACTCTATCAAAACTTGTTTAGCAAAGGTTATAAATGAGCTTTAATCTTACCTTATTTTTTGAAGTATTTGACACCACAGACCTATCCTCCATACCTTAAAATGTGTCTTCTTACCAGCTGCCACCCTCTGTTTCCTGGTTTTCCTGTTTTTCTATTCTTTGTTCTTAATCTGCCACGCTGCCTCCCCTAATTCTGGTGCCCTTAAATGTTTGACGTCTTTGTTTGCTTGTTATAGTGTTATTGATTTTCCTGAATTCCATATCCTACTTCCCCCTACACATATACACATATCACAGTCCCCAAAACTACTACCTGCGTATGGACAGATACCTCCCAACTCATGGCACCACATCCTGTACCCTCCTGTACTCTAGACCCGGATGCCCTACTACCTGTTAGACATCACCTGGTAAACAACCAGTATCTGAAATTCAGCAGGCCTGAGGTTGAATGTGCCTTCATCTCAAAGCCTCCTCTTTCTTTGCCTGAATTCCCTACCTTGATTAATGCAAACTATCATTTCCAACGCAGTCACCTACCTTTGACACCTGTGATTTATCTTCGATTCTTCCTTGTCCAAGTCTGACTTCTGTCTGCTTCTCCTTTAAAAACGCTCTTTGGTCTCTGCCCTCTTCTCCTTTCTCACTGACATTCTTCCTCTCATCCCCCTCTCTTCGCCTCGTGCCTGTGGTGATAGCCTCTTCTCCGGACTCCCAGGCTTTCATGTGGCTCCTTCTTCGGTCCATCCTCCACCATTTTGGCAGGTTTACATTTCTACAGTTGATCTGATTGTGGTCATTCATCTGTGTAAAACCCTTTGGTGGTTATTATATATGGAATAAATGTTTAATTCTGTCGGGTAGCTTTCAGACCCTTCATGATACCGTATTTGCCTACTTTTTTCAGCTGTTCTAAGCTGTTTATAACTCTCCAAATATGGTGCCTCTGCCTAGTACACCCTTCTTAATCACATGTCACTCTGCCGTATTTGCCTGCTTTTTTCGGTTGTTCTAAGCTGTTTGTAACTCTCCAAATATGGTGCCTCTACCTAGTACGCCCTCCTTAATCACATGTCACTGTACTCATCTTTCAGGACATTGTTCAAATGCCACTTTTATGAGACTTCTGTGACCGCCATACCCTATCAGGCAGGATGAAGAACTTCTCAGAGCTTCCTTTGCACCACCTTACATCAACTCATAATATATATTACTTTTATATTTTTATTTAAGATAAAAATATAACAATGCTTTATATTATATAGTATTTTATACTATTTTTTATTCTGTTGTAGTTGTCTATTTTTATATCTGAATCCCCCACCAGATTGTAACCAGTTTGAGGTTGTCAGCTATGTCTTAGATATTTATGTCTCCTAATGCCTAGTCTATAATAAACACTTAGTAAGTGTGTATTCGTGAATCAGAATTTATACCTGTGAGTGCTGTATAATCCCCTCAGTGTCAATTTTTTCCTATGATACTATTGCTGAAAATGGGTTAGATATTCCTCCAAGAATTGTCTTCACAGCTTATCACGAGTCATAGAAGATGATTATTCTTTCTACGCAGTGTTTTTGTCCAGAATGGTGCTGTGCAGTCCTATCACCCATCTTGTATGTCAGATTTAATTCTAAGCCGCGCCTTTCTCTTTCAGAAACTTAGAGCTTCTTAATCAGAATGGCACTTGGCCCCAATGAAATTATTCAGAAGAACGTACCCAAGTTCTATGAGCTAATCCAAGGAAAACAATTTTTTTTTTTGGTACTTTAGCAGTTTTGTTATAAAATAATAGGCCTTCACAGCATATACGCCTGATGGAATTTTTATAATCAGAGCCATTGAGCAATATAGCCAGGATCTGTATCCCCTTTTGACTCCACAGCCCTTGTTCTAAATCACCGTGCTGTATTGCCACATAGTTTTATTTTTTATTTATTTACTTATTTTTTTCAGAACATAGTCTCGTTCCGTCACCCAGGCTGGAGTGCAGTGGCGTGATCTCAGCTCATTGCGACCTCCACCTCCTGGGTTCAAGTGATCCTTGTGACTCAGCCAACTGAGTAGCTGGGATTACAGGTGCTCACCATCATGCCTGGCTAATTTTTGTATTTTTTGTAGAGACTGGGTTTTGCCATATTGGCCAGGCTGATCTCGAACTCCTGGCCTCAAGTGATCCACCCGCCTCAATCTCCCAAAGTGCTGGGATTACAAGCATGAGCTGCTGTGCCCGGCACCACATATAGTTTTTTGTTTTTTTTTGAGACGGAGTCTCGCTCTGTCGCCCAGGCTGGAGTGCAGTGGCCGGATCTCAGCTCACTGCAAGCTGCGCCTCCCGGGTTCACGCCATTCTCCTGCCTCAGCCTCCCGAGTAGCTGGGACTACAGGCGCCCGCCATCTCGCCCGGCTAGTTTTTTGTATTTTTTAGTAGAGACGGGGTTTCGCCGTGTTAGCCAGGATGGTCTCGATCTCCTGACCTCGTGATCCGCCCGTCTGGGCCTCCCGAAGTGCTGGGATTACAGGCGTGAGCCACCGCGCCCGGCCTACCACATATAGTTTTAAATTAAGACCTTTAAAATATACGTGTTCATGTGTCAATGATTTCAACTTTTAGGAATTTTCAAGGTGGTTGAGGAACATTTTGATTTTCTTTTACTGTTATTTAACTCAGAAAATGTAGCCACAGGTCTAGATCATTTAATCCCAAAACCTATTATAACTAAGCATTATTCTTTTTCTCTACCCTGATGTGCTATTTAACTTATTTAAAGATACAATCAAGAAATTGGTCTGTAAGTTCAAATTGGTTTACATTGTACAAATGGTAGAGGCAATGGGGAGAGGCAGACTTTTTAACCTTTATCATTGAGGGAAAATTTGAGAGACTTAATGAATTTGACTAGCCACTTTTGTTACCATTACCCTGAGTCAATTAGATTTATGTACAAATTAGATTTATTCTTGAACATTTATTTGTGTCAGGAGAATATTTTCTGATTGTTTCAATTGCTGCACGTATTTGAGGGAGGGGGGCCATGCATACAAATATTTTGACTATAGAAATTACCTGAAAGACATATTTATTCAGTTATTGTCCCCTAAGAGTTTCTCTTTTTTCCCTTAGAGATGGGGTTTCACTCTGTCATTCAGGCTAGAGTGCAATGGTGTGATCATAGCTTACTATACCCTCGAGTTCCTGGGCTCAAGTGATCCTCCTGCCTCAGCCTCCCAAGTAGCTAGGATGACAGACATGCACCACCATGCCCAACTTTTTTTTTTTTTGGGTAGGAGACAGGGTCTCACTATGTTTGCCTAGGCTGGTCTCGAACTCCTGACCTCGATTGATCCTCTCGCCTCTACCTCTCAAAGCATTGGGAGTACAAGCATGAGCCACTGCAGCCAGCCAATTTTCTCCTAATGGTTTCTGGTATTTCTTTTCCAGTATAACAGATTTATTGGACATCATAGATAATGTAATGACTGATCCCTGGATGAAAATCCAGGAGCTTGTATCAGCCCACAGAATGCTGCTTTTACAGAAATATGACTTACACAGTAGCAATCCTAACTTTTGCCTTTGTTTTTCAGGATATGGTTAATAGGAGAATTGCCATGGACTTGATACTGAAGATGGCAGATTCCCAGCGTTTTAGACAGTTTATCTTACTTACACCTCAAAGCATGAGGTGACTTTTTAAAACTTTCTAGATACATATCAAGTATACAAAAGGGGGAAAGAAATCTTTTACAATTTTAATTTTAAAATACAAATACATACAAGACCAATGAAAATAAAAATTAACTCCCCTACTAGTTCGGGAAATTTGGAATGTTTTGCTCTTTTCGAGATATTTAAATTTTACTTGTATTGCTTCCCTTTCATAACTGAAGCAAATTGTTATTATTCTGAGTCTGCTTCTTTGTAGTTATCATGACAAACTAAAGTAATATAATTTTAGTAATTCTGTTTGGACTAAAATGATTTATGATTTCCCTAATCTTGCCTCTTTTCTCTTAGTGACTTACAGATGTCAATCTTTCTAAACAAAGAGTTCTACTCTGCTGTCAGTCAGTATTTATTGGGTGCCTACAATGTGTCAGACACTATGTCACTTAGAGTTGATACTCTGTCTCTAAAGTGGCCATGTGATTATATGGGGATCTAAATTTGTGGTTGGGAATGTTCAGGTAACTCCTTCCTTGCTGGACAACAACAGAAATTTAAAATAGTTGATATATAAATTTCTTTCATTTTCTTTTCTTCCAAACTGAAAATCCATGGAATCTAGCAGGAAGTTAATTTTTAAAATTGAAAACAAATTATTTCCTTATTGCAAATGATGTTTCTCCTAGAACTCTAGATATTAGACATATCCCAGATAATAGCAAAATATTTAGGTTTATATTTTCATGAGGTAATATTAGAATTTTTTTTAATTGGTAAAAGGTTTCTTGGAAATTTGAATAATTGATTTTGCTTCTTCCAGTTCACTTCCATCAAGTAAACTGATAAGAATTCTCCGAATGTCTGATCCTGAAAGAGGACAAACTACATTGCCTTTCAGACCTGTGACTCAAGAAGAGGAAGATGACCAAAGCTGATTTGTAATGTAACATGCCTTGTCCTGATGTTGAAGGATTTGTGAAGGGAAAAAAATTCTGGACTCTTTGATGTAATAAAATGAGACTGGAGACATTCTGAAATGAAAGAAACTCCTTTATATATCCAACCACAATCAAATGTATAAATAAGCCTAGAAAACCAACTACAACCAGCAATTTAAGATTACTATTACTTTAAGAAAATCAATTTCATAGTATTGGTTTTAAATCTTTTAATTTTTTTTATACCATCTATTTTATAGATTCTTTTCAGAAATAAAATTTTGTACATATATACATGTACATATCTGTTTAGTTTGGATTCATTTCTATAGCATTTTGTAAGAAAATAAAAGTTTGAGCCCCTGATTATATTTAGTTTTGCTTTTCCAGATATTACATTCTATAGTTACCAAAAATGGATGAAGGGAGGGATTTCTCATTGCAGAGGGTGGGGTGCAAGGGCAGTAAGACACTTGTACGGAGCACTGAAACTTGGCCAACTTCTACACATGCCTTTTTCTCAGTCCTTTGTCCACCCTACCAAGAACTTGTAACCAGTATAAGAACTGGATAACAGTTTTTCACTCTGACCTCCAGCATGCTTGCCTGGTTTAAAAGCCCTCAGTTTGCGGTCCAGGGACTCTTCAGGCTTGTCCTTAGCTGAGAGGACACAGGCTAGAGGGACTGTGCAGACCAGGCTGGGAGAAGGGCTGGAAAAACTGGGAGTGGAGGGTGGATCCTCATGGAGCAGGAGAGTAGCTGGTGGCTCCAGGGGCCTGAGGCCATGCAGTTGATGGTGAGCTGACATCAATTCTAAGACTCATCCTAATTTAGGGGTGTTAAAAAGTGTGCTGCTTAGAATGATCAAATATAGTTATTGTAAAAAATTATATTTATGAACTTTTTATTTTAGAAAACACGAATTTTATTGCTCCCCGTATTCTTTGTTTGATACTAGGATTTATGCTAAACTTTTTAAGAACATATTGGATATCAAGAAGCATTCCTTACATTAGTAGCAATAAATATTAGAATAAATGTTTATGAAATTGAACTATTTTCAGAAAAAGGGCAGTATATTAAGAGCAGGGATTGTTCTCTAGTTATTGAGGAAAATTAGATTTCATTTGTGTTTTTGGTGGAAGAAGAAGTTTAAGACACTTTAGTTCTTAAATTGAGGTTTGTTGCCAAATGAGAAGTTCACAAACTTGGGCTTTCTAATCTGAGAATTTCCAGGAAGAGGAAAGTGTGTGCTGAATATTTTAAACATTTCTCACTGATCATACAAAGTCTGGTTTTTAAATTTACATTTATAATGCCTTTGTATTAAAACTATTTTTAACATGTGCTTTTCCAAATTAAAAATGAAGTAGAGTATACCAAATGCATAAACTTCCATTAGCTAAGGAACTAATGTCTGAATTTTGTTATAGTTTTGAATGTTGTGCTCTTTAATACAGAACGGGAAACATAATCCTCAGGTATCCCAGCATCTCTTGTTGAATTGAAGATTATTCATTGCTTTGGCCTCACAAAGTTTTGGTTTCAACTATCATAAGTGAAAATATCTTCCTTTAATGTTCTAAGTAGTGATAATATTATTAGAATGAAAGAATAAAAAGAAATTGTTCTTTTAAAACGTGTAACTTCTAAAAATAAAACAATTTATATGTATTAAGGTCATGCTTTTGTGAATTGAGGAAAGTAATTGACTAAATTGATCCTCCATGAATCGTGACCTAAATACATCATCCAGGTGACTCTTCAACCCCTAGTTTGTCATCAGTGCAGCTATCACTGAAGGAAGTTCCAGAAAATAAGAAAGGCTTGCTTGGATCTTAAATCTTACCTTCTCAAATCTTTGGGAGTAGAAATGATTAAAATCATTCTTAAAGTGACAAATGTGATGAGTTTTCATAAACCAAAGTGTAAATAATACAGTTACTCAAATTAGTAATCAACACTAAAGATTCAGTAATTGCCTTCTTAGATATTTTCCAAGTTTTCATGTCTCATTTCTTCCATTTCCTAGTGCTTTTTTTTTTTTTGCAGGAGCTGGGGGGCATGTCTTCCTCATGTCTGGGCTGTTTATGAGACCAAAATGATTAAATTCTGTGTAGAAAGCTGTTGGCTGGTAGTCATGAATTGGATTAGAAATGTTGGCGACTGATGAAAACCAAGTGATCTAGAATATCTGATTAAAAGTTCTCCTGAGTACAAACTAGATGCGGGGCATAGGGGAGAAAATGTTTATAAACTTTGTCCTGGGGCAATACTTTTTTGGTTACATTTATGACTTAGCTATCTACTTTAAACAATTCGGATTTTCAGGAGAACTTGGTTTGAAATTTGCAGTCCTAAAAGTGTAGTTACCAATGTTTCATGGCTTGAACTAAATGCCCATGGACTTGAAGATATATCAAAATATTTATAGGAACAGGTTTTGTTATTTAAGGGTTGGCAAAGTAATAATGCGGCTATAAATAAGCTGTTTCTTTGAGTCAGCAAATGAAATTTTCTAAAGCATATATAAGATTGATAGTTAGCATATTAATTTTAGCATTGGCATCTGGATAGAATCCATGGAAACAGAAGTGGCCTGAGTGTACTCACTAATTATAGCAAGCTTAACAGGACTTTTTCTGCCTAATTTTTCTCCAGTTTGAAAATGCAGAGATTAATTCATTAAAAAATGATTAAGTTCCTGCCATGAGCTAGGGACTGTTTTAATTACTGGGAAGACTATAGTATTTAAAATACTACACACAGTACTTAAAATACTACTAAATCTATCCTCATGGAGTTTGAAATCTAGTTAGACATAAGCAATACCATACATAATCTCAATGACTGCTAATTCTTTTGAATAATAATAAAGCAGTGTAAGGATTTGAGAGGGCAGAGAGAACTGGTATTTTTTGGTTTTTTTTTTTGTTTGTTTGAGACAGAGTCTTGCTTTGTCATTCAGGCTGGAGTGTAGTGGTGTGATCTTGGCTCACTGCAGCCTCTGCCTCCCGGGTTCCAGTGATTCTTCTGCCTCAGCCTCCTGGGTAGCTGGGATTACAGGCGCACGTGACCACACCCAGCTAATTTTTGTATTTTTAGTAGATATGGGGTTTCACCATGTTGGCCAGGCTGGTCTTGAACTCCTAACCTCAGGTGATCTGCCCGCCTTGGCCTCCCAAAGTGCTGGGATTACAGGCATGAGCCACTGCACCTGGCCGGTATTTTGAATGGAATGTCAAGGCTACAGAAGGCAATATTTGAGCAGAGGCCTGAAACAAGTGATAGAACAAGCCGTGAGGAGGGAAATGTGCAAGGCAAAAGTTCCAGGCAGAAGGAATGAGTGCATGGGGCTTAGAGATAAGAATGAACTTCATGTCTAGGAATTGTAAGGCCAGTGTTGATAGAGCTTAGTGAGGACGGAGGATTGGTAGGAAGTGAACTTCAGAGGTAGGCAGACAGAGATCATTTGAGGCCCTAAAATTATGGTAAGCAACAGACGTGGTGTATGCATTTTAAAAGAATCCTTTGGCTGCTGTGTGAATAGATTAAGGTGGAGCAAACATTGAAAGAGTATGAGCAATTTAGAGACTTGCAGTGGTTCCGGTAAGGTTGGGCATGGTGACTTGGACTAAGATGGTGGAGACAGAAACATTCAGATTTGAAATAGGCAGAAGGCTTGCCTATGAGAATACTGGAGTTGTGAGAGAGAAATCAAAGATAATTTTCTTCAGGCCTGAGGCCTAAATAGCTGGATAAACAATGATTCATTCACAGAGGTAGGAACAATGCAGAAGTGGAGGGAGTAATGGCTGCCCTGTGGAGAGATGAAATCTCTGGCTGAGTATGCAACCTTGAGATAATTCTTTAGATACTAACCAGCTAGTTAATCACGTACTTGATGGGTAACTTGACATTGGTAAATGTAAGAACTTGGAAAATAATAATATGACTTAGGATACTGAAGACCTGCAAAATGCTGGGAAAAAATTCAAATTGCATGCCCAAACTATGTCGAAAACTTAATTGTTTTAGCAAAAGAAGCTCAGGAAACAGTGTGATATTTTACTTAGAAGCTCTGATTGACCATTTCTTGCTAGACCCCTGTATATCCTTTGCCGTGAGGCTCTCTGAAGACGTCTGTTTAAGCTTGTGCTTTACTTCTTGATGTGATTTCCAACTGTGTGGAAGAAATAAGTGTCTGGCCTCTAAGAAAGTAGTTTATATTCATCCAGAGACTGTAACACTGAATGAATGAATTGCAGGAAAAATGAAGCCTTAAAGCAGTTTGATTTCCTTTTTAAAATAGTTTAGAGTTATTTACAGAATGAGAGGAAATATGGAAACTTAGGACTTATAAATGCAGAAAGAGTTGAGACTAGATGTATAGAAAATCAGACACTTGGGGGGTTGGCCAGGAGTGGTGGCTCATGCCTGTCATCCCAGCACTTTGGGAGGCTGAGGCGGGCAGACCACTTGAGGTCAGGAGTTTGAGACCAGCCTTGCCAACATGTGAAACCCTGTTTCTACTAAAAATACAAAAATTAGCCAGGTGTGGTGGCACATGCCTGTAATCTCAGCTACCTGGGAGGCTGAGATGGGAGAATCTCTTGAACCAGGAGGTGGAGGTTGTAGTGAGCTGAGATTGTGCCACTGCACTCCAGCCTGGGTGACAGAGCAAGACTCTGAAAAAAATAATAAAAAGATGCTTGGGGGCCTTTTCCCTTCAGACCAGCAGCAAGGCTTAAACAGCTAATTAACATGGTAATTAAAATGGCAGTTGAGTGTAAGCTAGAACCAGTAGAACCCAGGCACACTTGATTAAAGGAAGCCCGTAGTTAGTCCTTTCTGAAGGAACCCCAGTAGCTGGTTAGGATGTCAAGGTTAGCGAGGATTCAGGTTGCTGAGATACAATGTGTGTTTAAATGGAACTTTCTTACAACCAACAGAATGCAGTAAAAATGATACTTTGTAATTCCCAAGGCTGGGTCAGAAAGGCAATGAAAAGGAATGAAAGTCCGGCCTTGAGCTCTGGAATAACCCATGCTGGAGCCCTGTGCTGGCATGGAGGCAGTCTGACTTCCCTGAGGCTGCCACATGAGAAAGCCTAAGCAAGCCCTGTGAAGAGTGCCTGAGGCTGCAGGGACAGATGCCCTGCCAGCCCTCGCTTGCTCCAGACCCTCTGTTTCACCATCTCTCTAAAGCTACATGACAGATCCCAAGCCAGGTTTCCCAAGTGAATTGTTTGAGAATTCATGGCCCACACAAACTCAGAGATAAGTAATTGTTTTAGGTCACTAAACTTTGTAGTGATTTGTTATACAGTGATAGTAACTGGCATCTGGAAGCATAAGCACTAAAATAAAAATAAGCTATGTGGCACTGGGTGGAAGGGCCTCGAGGAGAGTGTTCATGAACAGCCCCTAAAGGGCCTTGCAGAAGCTGTTACCAGAAGCCTGAAGTCTCAAGGATGTTTTTGGGGAGAGCTGAAGGAATTGAGAGTGGGAGAAAAGGTGTTTGGCAACACTGATGCCATGGTAACATGGAAAAAAGGAGATGTACCCAATAAGTAAGGTGATCTAGCCAAGCAGATGTCTAGACAAAGTATGAAAAGGACCCCTTGGCTGCTCTTTGCTGCCTGTGACACAAGGTGAGAAGAGAGATGAATGAAGAAAAGCAACTACGTATAAAGGAGGTGAGACTGTTTCTTTTTTTTTTTTTTTTTTTTTTTTTTTGAGACCGAGTCTTGCTCTGCCGCCCAGGCTGGAGTACAGTGGCCGGATCTCAGCTCACTGCAAGCTCCGCCTCCCGGGTTCACGCCATTCTCCTGCCTCAGCCTCCCAAGTAGCTGGGACTACAGGCGCCCGCCACGTCGCCCAGCTAGTTTTTTGTATTTTTAGTAGAGACGGGGTTTCACCTTGTTAGCCAGGATCGTCTCAATCTCCTGACCTCGTGATCCGCCAGTCTCGGCCTCCCAAAGTGCTGGGATTACAGGCTTGAGCCACCGCGCCCGGCCGAGACTGTTTCTCATTTGCAGACTCTCTTCAAGGTGAAAACTGCTTTTCAAATATGAAATGGCTTCAGTGCAAAAGTCAAATCCAGGATGGGACTGTAAGGTCCTCTACGAGGACCTCAGAAAGATCTAAGGCAGTGTTTTTAGACCTTTTCAGACAAGCAGCGGTCTGCCTTCTAAAGATGTACCTTTTGGGTTCCCTCCATTAAACAGTAGGGCTTCTCAGATTATTAGGGGTGTTCTACAGCAGTCTCCCAGTGAGCCTCTGCTAATGGAGTGGGTTTCATAAACTGACACTTGAGAAACCCATAAGGTTTTTAAAATAAGGTCAACTTAGACTGAAAGACAGAGACAGTACAAAATGAGGAGTCTTTCTACTCCTGAAATTGTATAGGCAGGCAGTAGATTGAGAAAACTACTCAGCTATAAACACATTTTTTTTTTTTTTTAAATGAAAAAGGAAGGATGGCCCAGAGAGTAGAAACAAGCACAGAAAGCAGAGCCGAGAATCATGGAGAGAAACCCCCAGAGAATAGGACCAAACCCTAGTCAAGGACCTTCCAGGGTGTACCTGGCTGGATTTCAGAATTGCCATAGACCAGAGATTGCCGTGCGCTTTCGCTTCCCCGCTTTTTGGATAGTGTGTCTGTTGCAGTTATTCCAAGCCTGTACCACCATTGCCTAGTGCGTGTGGAAGGGAAGAGAGGAGATAATTCTCCCTCGATTTCACAAGCCTTTGGATCACGAAGAATGCAACTCAGTGTGCTATCATTGAAGAACCACATCTGAGGAGCTTTATATGATGAGATCTTGGGCCTCAAGCCTGACCCTGATGTCATAATGGTATGAGACTTTTGTGGTTTCTTGAGAGGGGATGAACAATCTTGCATGGGAAAGGATGTGAACTGTGGCCACAAGGTAGACTGTAGCTGACTGTTTTCCAAAGATGATGGCAACAGTATCTTTTATGCCACATATTCTTCTAGAAACTTGCCTCACCCCATCAAGAGATGGAGTCTGATTCCCTTCTTAAATGTGGATGGGCTAGTGGCTTGCTTGTTACCAGTAGAATACTGTGGAAATGATACTTCATGACTTCAGAGGCTAGATCAGAAAAGATAAAACTTCCAACTTTGCATAAATACTTGTGCTGGAGACCACAGACCCTGTGTAAGTAGCACCACTCCCCCGAGACTGCAGGCACAGAAATCCCCAATCAGCCCCCAGCTGCTCCAGGCCTATTTCAGCTCCAGCTGCCACCTGACTGCAACTGCATGAGAGACCACGAGGTGGAATCATCCATTTGAGTCCTTTTCAGTTTTCTGGCCCACAGAAGCCAGGAAAAATAATAAAATGATTGTCTTCGTTTTAAGCCACTAGGTTTGGGGGTCAGGTTGTTATGGAGCAGTAAGAACTGAACCCACTCCCATCACCACCCAATCCTATAGAAACCATTATAATGTGATATTTCCTTTTATTTTATGTGACCTTAGAGTTCTTTTGTGAGAATGCGTCTTTCATTTATATATGAATATAACACTGGGAAATATATTTTGCTGTTTTCCCCCATTCAGCATTTTTTAAATGTCCATGTCACCGTGTCCATCGGTCTGTTGTTTCCAGCTGCTGTGTAGCGTGCCATAGGGTGTATCCACCATATTTTCCTTACCTGTTTCTCTAGTGACAAACCGCTACATTGCCTCCAATACCCATCTCGCAACCATCCTGGGACAAGTCCCCTTATAGCCCTCAGTGGGAGTTTCTTGGGATAATACACCTGGAGTGGGAATGCTGGGACAGAGGGAATAGTATACTTCTAGCTACACGCTGCTGGCCATCTCTCCAGCATCACTGCACCAGTCCACACTCCCACAGCATCAGGGACTTAGGCAAATAACAAGATGCTTGCTTGCTGGCCCAGCTTCTACATTTTATTTATAAAAAGAACCAGTGAGTCTGCTGGAGGGTTTGTTGTCCATAAGTGCCCCAGATACAGTTCACTTCCTTTCATGAAGGTCTTACTTCAAATGTCACCTCACCAGCCTGTGGGGAAAGGCCACCAAAGTATCCCTTCTATCTCCTCCCTGTTATCCTGCCCTGCCCTTCTTCATAGGTGTTATAATTTGGCATTTGTCTGTCTGTGTGTATTTAGTGTGTCTCCCTCACCACACAAGCATGATGTTAGGTGCACAGTAGGTGACCAATGAAGATTTGTTATGAATGAATTACTAAGGGCCTGGTTTAACCTGGTGCCATTCTGAAGCACTCCACAGCTCCTCACCTACCCATCCTCACTTAGTGAGGAAGGAGTCTTGAGATGTACTGCGCCTCCCTGATCTCTCCCTGCCTACAGTTTGGGCTCACCACGCACAAGGGTGAAGGGTATTAGGACATTCTATTCACATGTAGGACTATCTTCTCAGGGCAGAATTTTGGTTCTATCAGTGTTTCAGGTACCATTGGTGTCCTAAGTGTTTGTAATGAGGTCACCATTTCTTGTTAAATGAATGACTAGAATCATTAGGCCCTAGTTTAGTGTTATTTAATGATCCTAAGACAAATAAAGAATGGTAAAAAAATGCATTCAATAAAAAGTACTTGAATAAATAATATAGCACTAAACTGTCTGTTACTAAAGCCACTAGCTGTGTGTGGCGAATTACATTTAATTACAGTATAAAATTCAGTTCCTCAGTCACGCCAGCCATACTTGAAGTGCTCAGTAGCCATACGTGCAGTTATAGCCAGTGTGCTGTGCAGATGTAGACTTTCCCATCATCAGAGAAAGTACTACTGGGCAGTGCTGTGTAAAAAACTCAGCTCTCTAGGGGGGCATGTTCTGAAAATGCAAACCTGCTTTTAGAGGTTTTGATGGAATCTCTTCTGCCTCCTTCAAGATCAAAAGAGTCAGAGTTCTGTTATTAAAAATAACTACTTCTGGTTTTTTTTGCCTACTTTAGATTTGGGAAGACAGACGTCTTCTTTCCTACTGATTTATGTTGGGGGACACCCACCCGCAGCCTACCTACTGTGTGTGTACAGCTCCACATAGTTGCATTGAACATACGTTGTTAACACCAAAGTCACACTGAGATAAAATTTATTGTCAGAGAATGAACATTTTTTTTCGGAATGAACAAATCTGTTTTACTTTTCACATGCCGTGTTCATTGTCCCTCTTTTGGGAGCCTGGATGAAAAGCTGGAAAGTTGCTTTTTTCCCTTTTGTTGTCATTAATTCTTCAAATTCCAAAGTTGTGTATTTAAGAGTAGATTTAGTAAGTTGTTGCTAGCATCTGCTGCTATTTTAAAATTATAAAATAAGAATTAGGGGAAAATCAATTGTTATAAATTTATTTGGGACATTTATTGCCACCACATTGGAAGCCTTTGAAAGTTCAAACAGAAACTAATACACTTCCATCTTTTTTACTTCCGATAAATAATATCTTTGCGTATATGTATATATAGATAGATATACTTAATCAATAAGTCATTTAGCAGGGATTTTACATTTTATACTGCATTCATCCAAAACAGCTCTTTCCAGATCGATAGGATGCAAATGAGGTAAGAATTAAGGCAAACCCAAAAGGCATGCAAATGTAGTACATTTATATTCACTGATAATACAAGCTCTTGTGGTGTGTGGACCAGACACAGGAGCCAAGGGTCCCTCTGTGTCTATCCAATACTATTTTACAGGAGGGTAGTGACATAGCTTATAATTAAGTTGCATTACCATGGGGGTCTCAGTGCTACTAACATTATGTAATCAAGGAGATACGAGCATTAGCAAAACATGAACAAGAAATCATATAACTCTTTGCAGTACATTTCTGCCCAGGCTTTGGAGGAAGAGGGATTTTTATGAAATGATATTACACATATCACATTGTGGCAGGTTGTTTTGTTTTGTTTTATATATGCTTTTAAAATTCATTAGCAAATGACATTCTCATGCACACAAGTGTTTCAAACACAAGAAGCAAGTCCATTTATAGGTAGTCCAAGCAATATTTGTGTGTGTGTGTGTGTGTGTGTGTGTGTGTGTGTGTGTGTGTGTATGAATAGCTGCAGACTGAATGGAACATTGAGACTTTTGTGCAGTCCATAGCACTGACATCAGCTCATTTCTGGATGTCGCACTGCAGAAGTAATACAATGGAAGGGTCGCTCTTTGCAGCTTCTTTGAATTCATCCAGTGTAATCTGGTCATCTTTGTTCTTATCCATCTTGCTGAAAATCTTGTCTACTCGCTGCTCAGGCGTCAGGCCATCCTCGTTCATTTTCATCATGATCACAGTGCCTACCATTTTGTAGATAGCCTTGTGGAAAAGAGCATTGTAGGTGATATTACCAGAAACCCAGGAGGACAGAGAGCTCTTCTTGCCTCCCCTTCACCTGACTGGATCCCACCTATCCTCCAAGCCTCAGCTTCCCTTTCCCCAGAGGAATTTCACTCCTTGTGCTCAAGTTTCCGTGACAACCCATACCATCTCCCCCATCAGAATATATCTTGCCTTTATTAAAATAACTGCTTTGTCTTCCCCACTAAAGAGTACATTCTATGGAACTAGAAACCATGTGGTCCTGCAAGTCCAGGGCTTGGTACGATGCCTGGCACATCGTAGGTCTCAATAAATACTGATCAAATGAAAAAGCTTTAGCTGCTGGAACGTGGGATGTGGGGCAAGGGGCAGTAGGAGGGAGGGCCACGTGAAGTGTTGAAAGATGAAGCTGGAGAGAGGGAAATGAGAAGCAGATCATAGAGTTTTCCTAGGATAGGATAAAGAATTTAACTTTATTTCAAATAACTCCTTAAATGCTACTGAATAAGAGATGACATAATCAAATATGGGTGAGTCTTGTGACCAATTGGATATAGAAGAATTTGGGGTGGCTCCCAGGTTTCTGGCTGGAGGAAGTGGTTAGAAAGGGTGGCTCAATGGTGAGATTAGAAATGATGGATTAGGAATAGGTTAAAGGAGGAACACGATGGGTTCAATTTTAAACATTCTGCATCTATGTGCAGAAAACAGAAAGCACTAGCCTTGGGGATTTAGGAAAAGATGAAATGTGGGGCCAACCGATTAGAAACTTAGAATCTAGTAAGCCAACCAAGCCAGGTGTACCATTAAAGTTGAACTCTGCAAGAAGTTACTTTAGGGAGAGTTGTGGAGCAGGGACTCTGTTTATAAGTTAAAGAGTAGAGTGAGAAGATTTCAATTATCCAGGTCAACTAATTGTATACAATCAATTCTTAATATGGAATTTCCAAAGTATAAATTATTTTCTTTCTTAGAAAAGTGCCTTAAAAATAAATGCCCATCTATACAAAGACTTACATGAGAACATTCACAACAATATTATTAATAGCCAAAATGTGGAAATGACCCAAGTGCTCATCAACTGTAAACAAATAGGATACAGCTATAGAGTAAAAAATACATACTATTTCAGCAACAGAAGACAATGAATATGCTACCACATGGATAAATCTCAAAAATTTAAAGAAGCCAGACGCAAAAGGCCATATGTGATGTGATTCCATTTGTGTCAAATGCCCAGAAAGGCAGCCAATTCCATGGAGACACAGTGATGCGTTGGTTGCCAGAGCCTGGGGTGGGAGCAGGCCTTTGGGCATGAGGGATCTAATTGGGGGAATAAAAATGTTTTACATTTACATTATGGTGATGGTTGCATATCTCTGTACATTTACTAAAAATCATTTAAGTTGTACACTTAACATGGGTGAATTTATGGTCTGTAAATTATAACTCATAAAGTTGTTTTTAGAAATGCCAATCAGAGCAAACCACTAACTAGAAAGCGCTTTATTTAACAAGTTAAAATCTCCACTGAGATAAAATATTTTGTGTGTATTTACTTTTGTAGCTAGATGGTATTGATGTATCATGGAACACTTTAAGAAAGTTGTCTCTAAAAGAGGCAGACTTTCCGAAATTTCATTTTGTGGATAATTGCTAGACAAGGTCCTGACTAGTCTAGAAGCCAGAGTGGTGCACAAGGGAAAAGCAGGAAAAGTGTACCGTGTCTGGAATTTAAAAAGAGACAAATGGTCCATCCATATGTGATCTGCCACTCTCACCCTGGCCTTTAAAAGGTGAAATCAAAAGCCCTTGCATGAGGCAATGGATATGAAGACAAGACAAGTGCACTATTAATAAAGTCAGGGTAATAAGAAATGTAAACACAAGAGGTCCCTCCTAGACCTCAGGAAGCAACTCTGAAAATGGCAGGATCTCAATAATTGTATCCATGATGCAGCCCTGCATTTGGGACTGTGAACACGACAACCAAGAAGGGCCGTTTCAGATGCAGACTCTTACAGGTAATAATATCACAAAGGCCGGGCATGCCAGACTGGGAACTCATTGTGAACCTGCCCCTGTGGTTCCCAGCCCTGATGGACCTGTACTGACTTGCCTTTCACTATAACTAGAAAACTGGACAAAAATAAAAGAAATGGCTGTGTTCAGACTTTACAACTGACACTGCAAGACTGTAATTCCTAGGAGGTGGGAAACAAAGTAGATGAACCCTATGATCTCAGCCCGGAATTCCTTCCTGGACTGCAGCACAAGGAGGAGGGTCCCAAGCAGGGCTGTCTCACCGACTGGAGGAGACAACAGTTGGAGGGGGAAGGTGAAGATAGCCAGAAGTTTCAGGGTAGAGGACCAGAGAGGAAGCTAGGCAGAGAGAAAACTTCAGAAATCTGCCTAGGAGGTCTCCTCAATGTTGGTCTGGAAACTAGGCCGCACACAGAGGCTGAAAGTCCACAAAGAAGTTTCCGAACAATAAGCTGAACAACTCTTGGTGCTCACACAGGCTTGCAGAGCATTCTAGTTCTTAATGCAAAGAGCTTGCTAAATGCCTGGGCATTCAAGAGGGCTATTGCCCATTCCTCTTCTTTTTAAAGCAAAGTTTCTGGCGTGAGTTTTCTATA
Organism: Rhinopithecus bieti; assembly: GCF_001698545.2. Lineage (NCBI taxonomy): Eukaryota > Metazoa > Chordata > Mammalia > Primates > Cercopithecidae > Rhinopithecus > Rhinopithecus bieti. Next base: position 3,442,035 of record NW_016805181.1, on the reverse strand, counting down.
GTCACTGTCTTTACTTCTTCCACTCCCATTCTCCTGGGCTGCTCCAACTCCTCTGAAACTATTCTCGGTGAGTTCACCTATGGCCTCCAGGTTTCCAAATCCAATTGTCAATGATTACTTTTCTCCTTTTACTTCTCCTATCAATAGCGTTTGACATGATTGCACATTCCATTCCTTCCCCGCAAAACAGTGTGTTTCCCTTCCAGGACTTCTTACTTTTCCTGTTTCACTTTGACCTTATTGACAATTCTTTCTCCATCTCCTTTACTTATTTGCCTCATGTTCTTCACCTCTAAACATCAGGTTGCCCCAAGGCCTCAGTCCTCTGGAAACCTCTTTTCTATTTATATTCTCTGTCTAGTTACACTCTGATATATCTTCTTTCACTTAAATACCTGAATAAGTATCACCACACACCAGGCTGGTTCCAACCAGCCGGAGTACAGAAACCTCACTAAATATATGAGAAAATCAATAAGAACCCCAAAATGGTCACAAGTTGGTCACTGGGCTAACTTACTTCAGAAAACCTACTCTCCATCTGCTCTAAAAGCTTAAAATTATAAAGCTGCCTCAAAAAAATCACACTAATTTACATATAACTTACCTGCCTATCAAAACTAATCTCGGCACTCTATAAATGAAGACAACAAAATACAGACACTATAGTGTAACATTCCTAACGTCCAGGAACCAATAAAAATATTACACGTGTCACAAAGCAGGAACATGTGACCCATAACCAGGTGAGAAATCAATCCATAAAAGCTCCCCATGAGAATGCTTCGCTGACTAGAAGTAAGGAAGAGCTAGAAGCAATGGGGAGAAATGTGAAAGAACTAAGAGAAAGAGAAGCAGCCGCTGACAGCCAGGAGCTGGTCTGGACTGTCCACCGGGCCTTGGTGCTGCCGGGAGCTGGCCCGGCCCTCACACTCAGGTTTCACACCAGACATAACCAATGTCAAAAAATGCCAGTGACCATGATGGAGCAAGGCAAAAACAAGACCACTCTGTCATTAAATCTGAACACAGACACAAAACACCAAGCATCTCTGCTTCCTGCTATGATGAGTGACCACTGCTTCTTCACCCATTAGAGCATTGAGTCGGTCTGTGTGCCCCCCTCCTAGATACCCAGTCATAGAAGTGTCCCCACTCCCTGACAACACCCAATCCACAGTAAACCTCTGCTCCCCCAAACCCTCCCCAAATCACCCTCCCAAAGTCCAGATCCTAGAAGTCCTTTCTAACATCCTCCTGCTGAATAGCCCCAAGATTCCCTCACTGCAAGCAGTAATAAACTCAACTTGTGTAAGTGTGGGTATGTCCTTGGGGACTTTGGCTGAAGGGCATTGACAAGGATTAGAGAGAAAAGTTTTGGAGAGAAAGGGATTTGGTGGCCAATGAGGGGAAATGACAAGAAGTCAAAGAAGAGAAAAAAACTTGGAAAAACCTACTCTGTAGGGACCTTATAGAGAGACCTTGGAGGGAGCCAAGTTAAGTGTGGAAGATGGACAAAAGATTAAAGAGTGAGAAAGATGAGAAAATCAAGCCATGTATTTAGAATTATTGTGCTGTATCTTTTCTGATAACCTGTTTGAAAAAATATACATTTAATTGAATGAAGGGAATACAAATAAAGAACTAAGATGTTAGTTTTCTGGGTATGTTTGAAAGGGAGTGGGCATTGAAGATAGAAGGGGAGAAGCCAACAGAGAAGAAGAGACTAAAGATGTGGAAAGAGAGAGTGTGCAAGTGAACAAGGCCAGCTTCCCAGGCAGCGGGTTGATGGGTGACTTCTCTCTGAAGCTGGGAGGAGAGTGAGAGTCCTGTGGGGACTTTGGGGCTTTGGCTTCTGTTTCTTGCAATCATCCCATTTTCCTGTGGGGATCCATCCCACCTGATCTCAGCTCCTGGTGTCTGGATGGGGCATCCCCCCAGCTCCAGGATGGAGCACCTGGCTCTACCTTCAGCAAGTGGTAAATTTCTCTACTTGGTCAGAGTGGCTGGTGCAGGGGTGGGAATCCATGCTAAGACAGTCAATCAAAGGAAAGCTACTGAATCATGCATCTGCTCTTGCACACCTGCCAGGCTCCAGGCTGGGTCTGGGTGCTGGGCATGCAGCCGTGAGGGCAGAGCCTGCCCACAGAGCTTGCATTCTGCCGCATATTCCACTCAACAAGGTAATCTGGGGCAGGGACAAACGTTGGGACAAAAACCCTCTTGGTAAGGGTTAGATTGCTTTGGTGTGGGGGTGGAGTGGGCATATTTGGGAAGGGATGCGGGAAGGAAGGCCTCTGTGGGACATGGGATAGGACCGGAGATGGAAGTGAAGTGAGGGAGGAGCCCCCAGAGGCCAGGGGAGGACATGGTGGGCAGAGAGAGAGGAAAACCAAGAAGACCTTCACATTGGGAATGCAGTATGCAGGGGGTGGCGTGGCAGAGGAATCCTGGTTTACTCACAAACACAATGGGCAAAGCCTGCTTGCTGTGGAATGATCAGAACCTGGAAGGAAGTCCCTGGAGACCCTGACAGCCTCGGAACCCCACTAGGTGCAGCTGGAGTGAGGCAGAGCAGAGACATGCCAAGCGCAAGAGAAACTGAGCCCATGACATCCTTTGTGCCCAGTAAGACAGGTTCATGGGAGATCCGGTAGTGAGTGAATGGCGGATGACAGTACCACTGTCATGACAGTACGGGTCCCACGGCTTGGTTCTGGGACCTCCCCAGCACTGTGCTGCAGTGGGAACAGAAGCGGGAGAAGTCCAGGCGTGGTGTGCATCTGGCAGGGCTCAAGCAGAGAGAGAAGGAACCACCAAGGCCTGCACCTAGGAGGCTGCCGTGGGGTCTCCTTTTGTGCCCACCACCCGCCAACCACGCCCCAGGCCTCACCTCGATGATCTCCAGCATCTCCACTCGGGTGATCTTGCCATCACCATCCAGGTCGTACATATTGAAGGCCCAGTTCAGCTTCTGCTCAAAGCTGCCCCTAGAGGTGATGGACAGAGCGCAGATGAACTCTCGGAAGTCGATGGTGCCATCTCCATTCTTGTCGAAGGTTCGGAAGGCATGCTGGGCAAACTTGGAGGCGTCTCCATAAGGGAAGAACTGCAAAGGAGAACACACGCAGTCAGGTGTTGGGAGGGGACGGAATTGGTGCGACGAGGTAGGTTCCTAATGACAGCACCACAGGCGCTCCAGGGCGTTGTTAGAGCCTCACCCATTGGAGAGCGGTTTGGCCTGACTGTCAAGGGCAGGCATTAGGGGAGGCTTTCTCATAGCAGGTACTCAGGTACAGGCACCTCATTGTTTCCTGTGGGTGAGGCTGGTGAGATGTGACTTTCAGTCGATTGGGCTTGGAGTAGGTCAACAAGCACCACCTGATGCTAGTGTTGCAGCATCTCTGCTCACTGCCCCCAGGAACAAGACTGAGGCAGACAGCAGTTTATCTCCCCACACAGGCAGTGCTACATGAACTTCCATGTTCCTTTAGATATGAGAATCTAGCTTCATCGCTGCCCAGTAGGGCCAGAGGGAGAGTGCCTGGACCTGGTTTCTCCTGCCACCAGCCCTCGTCTTGGGCCCACACTTATCCCCTCCCTGGGTGAGGTTCCAGTTTCTGACTTCTTTTTGCAGGGATTTTTCTTTTGCGGAACAGACGTTTAAAACCCATTAAAAATAGAACATGACTGGGCTTATTTTCGAGAGACATAAAGAGGTTTCTTCACAGAGCCAACTGTCACCAGGGGTGTGTGGGAGGCGGAGAATGGACTCAAGGAGGAAAGGGAAGCAGAGACCACAAGGAGGGAAGGCCATGGGGAATCAGTAGGTGGTGGCCTCAGTTCCCTTGGACATAAGCCTAGGCCAGTCACAAACAGCAGGTAGTACTGATAATTAACAAGGAAGAACTGCAAAGCCCCAAATACAACCAAAAACAAACCATGTGCTATTTTAAAGCAGAGAAGTTATGTACGTGTTTCTGGATGAATAAATCTGGGTTCTGGGCTCTACAGACAAGCATTACAAGGTCTATAGAAGATTACTGAGGATGATCACTGATGTCCCTATTCCTTCATAAGTATTGCCACCTGCTAAGTGGACCAGGTGAGCAGCCTTCATACAGATGGCCTCTTTGCCCACTCTGGGCTATCTGCCTCAAGGAGCCCTTGGTCCATCTTTCTCACTATGCATCCCGCCCTGGGTCCTGCAGAGCCCTCCTGCCCACTCCTCCTGCACCTAGAAGCACATTGGAAGGTAGAAAATTTCCTTCCAGACATAAGACGTACTTTAACAGAGAAGGATTCTATACATGGGGCCCAGGGAACAGCCAAGCATTCCAGGAAGAAGAAAGTACCCATTACTTATATTTCGGTAGTACCCACTGCTAGGCACAATGACCTGTTCCAGAGACTGTTACTATATAACAAATCACCCCAAAAGCTAGTGGCTTAAAATGACAGCAATCATTTTATTATCTCATGAAATAAACATTTGAGACTCATTTCTTTTTTTCATCAAACATATATTTTCCTGGTTACAAAGGACAATGTTCTCTTATGTTCCCTCATCCCCTAAACATATCTTTCATTTCTGTTATCCTTCATTTTCATTATTCATCAAAATTCACTGAGTTCTTTTCATATCAGGCCTTGAACAGAGGAGAAGGCAAAGTATTACTAAAGCTCAGAAAATGAGCTGTTAATTTCAAGGAGGGAGTTGTAAAGGGAAGGGCTTTCCTTCTTGGAACAGCTCAGCATGACCCCAGCCCCTCACCCCTAATGCTACTTAGGTGCTTGGTACCTGAGGACAGGCTGCCAGGTGCTGAGTTTTGAACTAAACAATGTTGAACCTGAAAACTTCCAAATAGGCGAGTTTGCTCCTCCTGTGCCTTATGCATGAGCGGTCCTGCTCCCTTTCTAGAGGGTGCCGCTTGCTGATGTGTTCATCTGCCTCGCGCTTAGGGGCCTGGGTGGAGCTGGCACCTGTGAACCTGACTTGGAGTGGAGCAGAGCGAGCCCCTGGGCAGGTTCCCAAGTCCCCTTAGTGCTGTTTACCCGCCAGCATTTCTATGTGCAGTTGGCATGAGACCAGTGGGCACGAAACCTCCATTCATGTAGGTTTCTGGCAGTGTAATGCTTTAACTATCTTACGTCTCACAACCTACTTTAAGGTTAAGGGATATTTCACAGTTTTATCTAAAAATAGCTGGGCATCTTAGGTCAGTATATTAGAAATTTAGGTCTAAAAAACATTGAGAGAAAAATCAATTGTAAATTTTGAGCTATAAAAGTTACATGTGCCTTGCAGAAGGTCTATATACTGACTTTTACAGCCAACATGTTTACTTCAGAACTGAGTGTGTACTCAAGAGCCCTCAAATTTCTAGAGGGGTTGTTTCCTTTAGGAAATTTATCCTATCATGTTCTGAGTGCTTTGAGTTTTTCTAACTAGGAAAATGCTCCTCATTTTGACAAAATAATTCAACTATAGGTGGATCATCACAGAGAAAAGAAACCGCATTCCCTTCAATTTCTATAGGAAGAAGTCAGGGTCTTGAACTCAGATTTACTTTTCCAGGAGGACAACAGGGCCTGAAAAGCACAGTATTTTTCTTTTTTTGCATACTCTTGCTAAATTTCTTTTTAACTCAGGGTATTTTGCTTCAACTCGTGTATTAAATTTTGACATGGAAGTAATATTTGATGGCAGTAATAATCTATAAATAATATGATACGAAGAACTTTGAGGTTGAAAAATTATAAATATATATACACACTCATATGTATATGTATATACATATGTGTGTGTATTAGTGTTCTCTCACTTACTTTTCATAACAAAATCTGACATCGTACATTCCATTTTGTGGATGAGGAAGTGGAAGCCCGGAAAAGTCAAAGGCATTTGCCTAAGATTCCTGGCTGTCTGCAGCAGAGGCTGGATTTGAATGCAAATCTTTCTGACCGTTTCTGCCACACCTTGAGATTTATCTTAATCAAGTGTTAGCTGAGGAAATAAACTTAACTCCACATTTGATGAAGCAACCAAATTCGTTGCATTATGTAATTATTAGCATCCATTGCCTCTGAAGCTTGAAATTCTCTGCTCTGAGTATTTTCGCCACCTTCTGGCAGCACTTATGTACTGCAAGGAAATTACTAAGATGCTACTGAGTTACTTTCTGACTCATTCTTTAACTCAACATTGAGCAGCTGCTATGTGTCAAGGACGGTGTTAGGTGCTGGCAATAAAATAGAAGAAAGATGTAGAGCATTAAGGACAGTGGGGGAAATAGGCATTAATCAAACCACCATATAAAGAAGTATAAAATTATACTGTGATAAATTACAAGCGTATGGAGCTGCGAACAAAAGTAACGGACGTGATATTGTCAGTTTGAAGCTTTAAAACATTCATGTGTGGTCCTCTCCCCCCATCCTAATATACAGGTTGCTGACAATTCATTGTTCTTCATCATAGCTGTGAGTTTCACAGTCTGAGACTTCTTGGGATTACACAGACCTTGACCGCTCCCGGTTGTACTCCACACCCTGTCCTTGAACCGACCAACCTGCAGAAGAAAACCCCAGGAAACACTTGAGGTATTTTCTTTCCCCAGGCAGACAACAGGAGTCTTTGCATGGTTTAACCAGCTTCCTCCTGAACAGGGCAGGAGCTTTTCCTACAGACAGTGGGCCCGACTCTGCATTTCTTTCTTTTCAGTAATCTATCTAGTTGTGAATATCAAAATGTTTGTTTCCTCTAAGAGGTGATGCATGAGAACCAGACACATTAGCCTCTGGGCCTCCAGGGCTCCACCCAGCGTGGGCACAGAAAGGCTGTGTGATGATCTACAAACACTGTGCCTCTCTCCAGTGACATAACATTTCCTCTGCACCCCCTTTCCCAGCCCTCCCCAGCACCATTGCGGCCTGGATAGCTTATCCTTCCAGAGAAAATATTGCAACATTTCCCACATGAATCTCTCCCCTCCAAAGATCCCTGGTTCACTGCCTCAATGTGATGAAGGAGGCAGCTCCCCAAGAAGTTCTCCAGCCCAAACCTTGGGTGGGGTGGGGTGGGCACAAGCAAGGCCTTGGCCAGGACTCGCCCTTGCCCATGCAACAGCTGATGTGCTGTGTCAGGAGAGGTGGCGGCAAGGCCACTTCGGAGGATGCCTCTCTCCAGGGCTCTGCCCAAGGCCCAGCTCCTGGCTAATGCTGGGCAGCCCTCAGACCTCAGAATAGATTTCTGCCCATTAGTCTGCTGGAAATAGAGCTCATGATAGGAAACAGGGCTTCAAAACACCAGAAGAGTATTCTTGGACTGCTCCGCTGGTCACAGTCTTGGAGAGGTCTGCCACCCAATCCCTCATAAGGCATGGTTGCTTTTCAAACACCCTCACTTGGGTCAGTTTTGTTTCTTTTGTTCTCAAATTTCAAAGGCCTATTTTGCCTGACCTGTGAACGTACAAATACAATCACCCTGAAATACAGTTGCTCCACCTCCAAGGTCATCTCCCCTTACACTGCCGGAATTAGCCAGTGTCTTCTAGCCTGTTCTGGATGACCTGGTCTTATACCCACCTCTTCAGGCCCTGCTGCTGAGACAGTGGTTACTGTTTCATGAGTGTCTCTCATGGAACAAGGCCCTAAGCAGGTCCTTCTCACAGGCCACCCCAGCTGATTCTTTCAGCAAGGGTAGGACTTGGAGGGGGGTCATTTTTCTGGGGTAAGTAATTGGCATGAGGTCACATCACTAAAGGGTGCAGGGGGATCAAACTCAGTGCCATCTGAGTCAAAGCCCTGGTTCTTCCCAGCACCAACTGTAGTCTCCTTCTCCTCCCACACCAGCCCTGCAGACAGACCCTCAGTCTCTCTGTTCTGGGGTCTTGACATTCCTTGGCTATGCTGTACCTCAGAGGCTCCCTCAGGTGTCCCTCGTGCACTGTCAGGCTGCTCTTTGCTTTAGGCCTGCTGGGCTTGTCTGCCTCCTGTGGGAGCCACCAAGGACAGGAGCTGTTCAGATGAGCTCACCCCTAACTCCTTGCCCTGGGGGCTGAGGCCCTAACTGGGATGGTCAAGCCTTTCCTGCAGACCTCCTGCCAATGGCGAAGGTTAGTGATGGGGTCTCATGTGCCCTGAGATGCTGACCGTATGCCTTTGAGAGGTCACTTGATAATTGGTTTTGGCTTTCAGCTCTTCACATTCATGAGGCCTCCCCCCAGGAATAGGACCTCATTGTGGTGGTACATTCATTGCTTCCTAACTTCCCCTACACTGAGGCCCTTCCATTCATCATCACTACAGCTCCAGGGGAAGCTTTGCACACCCATGTTTGGTCAAGTTTCCTTCCCACACCCGTCAATAGCATCTAATTGTTCTCAGAAGAAAGAAAAAGACTGTTTCCAGGCCTCAGAGACCTTTCTGGGTCTGGTCCCCGCCTCTGTGTCCAGCTTCGGGTACCCCTGGCTCCCTTGTCCCCAGGCCGCTTTCACTCTCTGGGGCCTTGCTGTCTCTCCCTCCCCTGCCATGGTCATGGAACCTTTGCCGTGCTGCTGGTGTTGTCTGAAAGTTCCTTTGTTGCCCTTGGCCCAGTGAACCCCTGTTCATTCTTTAGACCTTGATTTGGTCTTGGTCAGACCCCTGTTACACACATGCGTGTCACTGGGTCCCCTCTTAGGGAACATTTGTTACAATTGTGAAGAAATGTTCACAGGATTGTGGATTCGTGCCCTTTTTTCCCTAGTAGACTGTAAGCTAAACGGGGCCGAGAATGACCTGGTTTTGCCATTGCTGTAATCTCTGGTGCCTGGTACAGGGCTAGGCACACAGTAGGTGCTCAGTAAATGTCTGTTAAATAAACAAGTGACTCAGTAAGCAGATCGTTTCGAGGTCTTGAGAGACAGGGCAAATCTACCCACTGACCACTAGAAGGGTTGAAATGTGCTCTGGAAGCTGCCTGAAGCCGGCTGTGCTGCAGAAGGCTCACCACTTGGCCTGCAAGCCCGTTCGCATTACTACTCAAGCAGATGACTCATGAGGAGATGAATCAGCCCAGAGCAGCACTTGCACTTAGTCACGTGGATGGGAACAGGACAGACATTTTCCCTTAATTAGAAATGGTGAGTCCAAAAACTGTTTCCTGCCAAAGCATTCATTCAACAGATACTCACAGAAGCCCAATTGGTGCTGGGCTCTATGCTGAGCTTTGTGAGGGCAGGAGGGAGAGTGAGGAGAGGCAACCACGAATAAGAAGTTAGAAGGCCTGGTCTCTGCCCTCAAGCAGATGTGGCAAGCCAAAGGTAGGTGCAGCCTGACACTTGAGCTCCTTCCACATGTAGGCTCTCCAGAAGGAGGTTAAGGACACCCTCGGCCACCCCCACCCTCAAAGGGGTCACACAGATCCTAAGGTTGCTTCTCAGAGCAGCCCCATCCCTTGTCCTCTGGGTAACATCTTCCATTCTGTATCGTCACTGCTTCTTCAACATTATAGTCTTTATTACAAGGCAGCCATTATTAGACTGTGATTCTTGTATAATTACATTTATTTGAGAATAAAATTACTTTTGAACTAAATTTCTAGAGAAGGGGCTTTTGCCTCCTGGGGCAAGATAAGCAATTTTCATTTATGTCCTAGATCAGATCTCTCTGTTCGCACAGACTGCCCCAGAAACGTCATGAACTCCCAGAGAATTTCTTCTGCGTTTTTGTAAAAAATGAGAATCAGGCAGTAGAAATCCAGCTTCCTTACCTTCCAGTCTCCTTCACATTACAATGCTCACTGGCCGGGCGCAATAGATCACGCCTGTAATCCCAGCACTTTGGGAGGCTGAGGCAGACGGATCACGGGGTCAAGAGATCAAGACCATCCTGGCTAATATGGTGAAACCCCGTCTCTACTAAAAATACAAAAAATTAGCCGGGCGTGGTGGCGGGTGCCTGTAGTCCCAGTTACTTGGGAGGCTGAGGCAGGAGGATGGCATGAACCCAGGAGGTGGAGCTTGCAGTGAACCAAGATCGCACCACTGCACTCCAGCTTGGGCGACAAAGCGAGACTCCGTCTCAAAAAAAAAAAAAAAAAAAAAAAAAAAAAAAAAGAATGCTCACCATGGGAAAAGCCACCAGAATCATCTCTATGTTAAGGATGGGATTATATTTTGTTCTTCATTGTATCCTTACTGCTCTCAAATAAGGCTCTGGTATGCTGTAGGTGCTTTATAAGTGCTACTATATTCGGATGGGTAAAGGAAGCGATTTATCGCAGAGCAGAGGAAAAGATGCTGGTTGAGTGACAGAGTATCTGGGTGTGGCTAAGGTCAAGTCATCTTGTCTCTTGGGACTTTCGTTTCCCTGGATATAAAATGAGGGATAAATCAGATAAGTTTCAACATTTCATTTAGCTATAATGTTTTATTTAGTTTTTCTGATTCTGGAAGTAAAATTTTTTAAAAAGAAGGAATGTTACTTTCATGACTTTGGATTTGTCATTGAACAAAGCACCTATCACTCCCTTTGTATCTAATGCCCTAATCATAGGATGAAACTTTGAAGGGTGAATCTCTCTCTTCTGTTTCTCTTTCTCATATTTCTATCTCTATCCCTATGTCTATGTCTAAACAACTATATCTAGATCATATCTCTTTCTCTATTTCTATCTCTGTACCTACAAGTAAGTTGAAGTGTCTATCTCTGTCTCTCTCTCTCTATCCCTATTTCTATCTCCATTGGAAATGTCACAGACCCTGAAGGGTACTTACTAATTGCTCAGATTTTAAAATCAAATGAACTCTCTTTTTATTTCTGTCTAATACACCATTTGCACTACAAATCCGGTCAATGGCATTTTGATTTTGGGTAGGAGATTATTCTAGTACTTCTCTTCCTGGTAAATATTGAGCCACCAACCTGTTAATTTTTGTTATGAAATGAGGACGTCAATAACAAATTACGCTTTGGAAATGGTGGTGAGTTTCCATTTAGAGCCAGTCTGCCAGATTGGAAAGATTGTTTTTATGAATTTGAAACTAGGTAAGTGGTGAGGATCTTTGAAGGTGCTTGGGAGCAGCTTGGTTGCTGTAGGGAAAGCTAGAATGAGGCCGTTTCCTTCGTACTGTCTTCACTCGCTCCAACCCAAGTGGGTAGAACAGCAGATTTCACGACTGGTTCTAAAACTTATTTGATCTCCCTTCCTCCTCCAGAATAAAGTGGTCTATTCAAGGTCAATTCTCATTTCACCCTGCATCCAACTCATTCCACAGCATCATGGTGACAATGATGAGAACACTGAGCCTGGCTGCATCTCAATTAGAACCGTATTGGAATGCCATTGGCCACCAGGTCTGGAATCGTGGGGCGAGAGCTATTATAGCACAGCTGGTGACAGCAATGGCAGCCAGAGCCAGGCATGTTCTATCTGCAGAAGTTGAACACATTTGATACAAAATTACAGCTAGATAGGAGGAATAAGTTCTAGTGTTCTACTGCACTGGAGGGTAACTATTGTTGACGATAATTTATCGTATATTTCAAATAGCTAAAAGATTTTGAACATTCTCAACACAAGGATAAATGAGGTAATGAATATGCTAATTACCCTGATTTGATCATTACACATTATTTACAGGTATCAAAATATCATCCATATCCCACAAATACAATTATTATGTGTCAATAAAAATAAAATAAAATAAAATAAATGGAACACATTTGTCAGAAATGAACAAGTTCAGGGCCATTGCCTAAGAAGGTGGGGCTTCTGTTTTCTGGAGGAGAGGAAGCTTCCTACCAACTCTAACATGCTCTCCTAAATGTATTCCTGTCCTGCGTTACTGTAATATCTTTAACTTCTCCCCAAACTATATGAGTCCCACATGGTCCCATCTCTGCCTCCACAGGTACAGGATAAGATCTGGTTGCAGGCTAAGAAACAAACAAAGGAAATGCATCATGTAGAGAAGTCAGGATGCTGTGCTGTGGTGGGGAGTGTGAGCTTTGGGTTTGGATGGGTCTGGGATTCAATATCAGTTCTGCAGTTCACTACATGTGGGACCTAGTCTCGGGCAAAGGATTTTTCATCCTTTCAAAGCCTTAATTTCTTTTCTTTTCTTTCTTTCTTTTTTTTCTTTTTCTTTTTCTTTTTTTGAGACAGAGTCTCGCTCTGTTGCCCAGACCGGAGTGCAATGGCACGATCTTGGCTCACTGCAATTTCCTCCGCCTCCCAAGTTCAAGCGATTCTCCTGCCTCAGCCTCCTCAGTAGCTGGGTTTACAGGCATGTGCCACCGCACCCAGCTAGTTTTTGTATTTTTAGTAGAGACCAGGTTTCACCATGTTGGCCAGGCTGGTCTTGAACTCCTGACCTCAAGCGATCTTCCTGTCTTGGCCTCCCAAAAGTGCTAGGATTACAGGGGTGAACCACCACACCCAGCCTTAGTTTCTTCATATAAAAAATGGGAAAGGATAGAGGAGAATTGGCTGCTGGGCTGGGTTCTTTGGGATTTAATGGGGAGGACATTGGAATAGAGTCAGAACACCTGGGATTGGGTTCCAGTTCTTCCACTACTGAAGAGTGGTGTACCTAGGGGCACTGGGCTTCCCTTCTTTGGATGACCCTGGTGGCAAAGCTGTGAGGATTAGGATGATGTGTGTAAGGCACACACATGATGTGTGCACAGTGTTGGGCTCATAATAGGTATTCAGCCAATGAAAGATGCTATTATTATTGTTATTATTATTTTAGTTTCAGCAAGGCTGTGTTCTGAATATGTGCCAATAATATGAAAACTAAGGAACATTTGAAGAGTACATATATTCTTTAAAGGAAATGACCAGAAGAGGAAATTATCTTCTTTCATTCTTGTATAGAAAACAATATTTTAAGTGATCAGTCAATCATCATCCACTATGTGCACCATATGTGGCAGATACTAGGCAAGGTGCTCAGAGAGATGCAGAAAGGCAGACACTGAGGCCAGGATCTGCATGTGGTTAGGGAGGCACACAGAGGCACACCCAAAGTTAATGAGCAGCGCAAACCCAGCCAAGGTGGCTGAGACAACCAGTGACAGGAAGGTGGGTTTCCCCTTGTAGGACGTGTAGGATGCATCCTGGTATACCTCTATCTTCCTTTTATTACCGTCAAGCACAAACAGAACCCTGGTCATCCGGAGTTCAAATTTGCTCAAAACCAATATTTCCTTCGAAGCAATGCATTTTGCAACACGAGACGTTATGAGGAGTTAAAGGCCTCCCTCTCCCCTGAAGGGCAGCTGGGGCAATAGATCCCTTCACCCATGCCAGTCCCTTAGCAAAATAATAGAAAGACCAGAGCCCTGCGGGTATCTGGGTGGGCTTATTTGGAATTGCTACAAGATGCAACAAGAGTCAGAACTCATGGACACAAAGAACAAGAACATAAAACCCACACAAAAGGGTGGCCATGCCAGGGCATCAGAGACCTCACACTTCCTTATCCTCACCGCAAAGCATTTGAGGGAGAGCAGGGGGAGTCGCAAAAATACTTCCCTGGGAAGGGGCCTCCTATGCTGCTCTCTCCTCCCAAACCCCAACTCCTTGATTATTCCTTTCCCTAAGGAGGAACTGCAGCTCATGTGATCTGATTCTTGCCTCAGTGGTCAGGAAGGATCAACTTAGAGACTAGGTCTCAGGGCAGAGGGGAAATCTCTGGAGAGTTTGCTAGTAGCACTCATAGCTAGGTTCCTCCCATCCTACTGAGGATGAAGAGCAGACGCTCACACCTGGGTGGGCAGCTTGGACTTCAGCGCCAGGTCTGGAACTCGCTCTACTTTCTAATTGTGTCCTGTAGGGCGTGGGAAGGAGGAGCAGGCTGAGTGTGCATGAGTCCAGGTTCCAATCATGCCACTTACTGGCTGTGAGATGCTGGGAGAGGGATTCAACCATCTGGGCCTGTTTCCTCTTGTGTGCAACGAGGGAGTTGGCTCCCTCTGAGCCCTAGGAGTTCTACCAACTCCTGTGGTTCTAAATCTGCAAAGTCTTCAACATTACACTTGAAAAAAGACATTGGTTTAATTAAACTTTGTAACACTTACTATGTGTCAGGCACTATGTAAGCACATTACCCATATTGAGTCATGTAATCCGCCAACAATCCTATGAAGTAGGTTCCACTGCGGTCTCTATTACGTGGATGAGTACACAGAGGCATAGGAATATTATGTAACCCACCCAGGGTCACATACCTAGTTAGTGGCAGAATTTGAACTCAGGCAATTTGGCCTTGGGGCTATATAGACTCTATATACATACTCTCATCTACCTAATATAAGAACACAGACCCAAGAGGGCAACATCTTAATTCTACTACTAGTATCATATCTGCATGCATTCTAGTGAGACAGAGGCAGCAAAGAAACTAAGCACATGGGGTCAGCACCTCTTCCAAAACTCCCATAGGCCAAGTCGCTTAGAGAGTCTTGACTTGACCGCTCAGCATTATCTAGGGCCGTGAGGGAGTTATGTGAGACCACATCCAGTAAAGTGCTGCGTCAACCTCAAGGACTCAACATAGGTCATTTTGTCTGTGATTGGAATAATTACCAGGAGCCCAGTGCTGTGGGCTCAGTGGGCACAGTATAAACCAGACACAGTGCCCTGTTCTCACCGGTGTGGGCCAAAGCAGATCTCCTGGGATCTCATGAAAATGCAAATTCTGCTTCAGCAGGTTTGGGTTGAGGCTGGGGTTTGGATAGCACACACTCCGTGATGCAGAAGCTGCTAATGGGTCCTCAGAAAGCAAGAGTTTAGCCTCCAGGCACTTGGGATTTGGAGGATGAAGCCCAGGCAGGTTGGAGAAGTCAGAGGAGGCATCCTGGGGTGGGGTTGGGGACTGGATGGTAGCTGGAGATGGGCCGTACCTGTGTAGTTTTGTGGTGTTGTGGGGAGGTGCTGTGGGAAACAGAAACACAGCCCAGCCTGGGCAGATGCCCAGGGGTCAGCTTAGCCTTTCTAAGGAACAGCAAGGGCCCAGCTGGGGCTGAGGAGACTCTGCTGGCTGCAGCCCTGGAGCTGCCTCCTCCACCCCTCCTGGTTTAGGTATTAGATTTCACAGCAGCCCTGACTCTTGATGGGGAAGCTCTTCTCACACATTTCCATATTTATCTCTCTGAGTCTGCAGGGAAAGCAGAGAGCAGCCTTCAGACAGGCTCCCCGGCCTCCCATGGGCCAGGTTCATGAATAAAGATGCCTCCCCTAGGAGAGTTCTCCCAGCCTTCGCCGAGGGAAAGGGAGGGGAGGGGAAGAGCTGGGTGGGCAAGAGGGGCTGGAGAGGAACCGGACAGCCAGCTCTGCGGGGTGCAGGCAGAAAGGACTAGATCCGGGTGGGCGATGGCCTATGGATGGCACCTGGAACACTGGAATCATTTCTCCTCTCAATGCTTCAGTTTCTCTGCCTGTAAATCAGGAGATTGAACAAAACAGCTTAAGGGTACTCGTTCCAGGTCTGGCTTTCTGTGATTCTGTCATAAAGAGAGGCCAATGTTTTGTGACTGCCAAAGAACTCTCCAAACACAAAGCCTACTGTGGGTACCTTTGAGAGTAGCCCTGTCTGATAAAAAGATATCATGAGCCACAAATGCCAATCACATAAGGAACTGCAATTTTTCTTATTACAAAGGTAAAAAAATAGTTTTTAATAATAGATTCTATTGAACTCATTATATTCAAAACACATCAAATTTACATCATTTCAACATGTAATCACTATTACAGTTATCAGTGAGATATTTGAGTTTTTGGACTGAGTCTTTGAGGCAGGTACATGTGTCGTTACTCACAGCACATCTTAATTCCTGCTAGCCATATTCGAAGTGCTCAAAAGACACACACAGCCCGTGGCTACCATACTGAACCCTGCAGCTCTCGGCAGTGCAGACATGTGAAAGGGCGTGTACGGGCTGTTGCCATAAAAGATCTTCGGGAATACGTACATGTCATAGTGTGAGCATCCACTGGTCAGGGAAGCAGGGGCTTGTGTGTTAACCTGGAAAACCGTGAGCCTCTGAGCACAGGCTGCAGCCTTTTCCTATTGGACTCCCCAGTCTTCTAGGCCAGTGAGTGTGGCCAGAGAGGTGGGGACTTCTGCTTGCTTGGAGCTTGGTGGAATCCATGTTTTCACTCCAAATCTAGGTGTCTATTGCCTTCGTACCTTGATGACATCTTTCATTTTCCCAAGACCCTGGCCTACTATTTCCCCATCTCAGGTACTATATGCCAGGGAGTGCTATGGTAATTACACTGACATCATATCATAATTCTAAAATGTTACTTTGGGGAGGAGCTCTTTCCACCAAATCCTGACACCCGCCCCCCACCACACATGCCAGATAAATTAGTATTTTTTCCCTTTCTCTGAAAAGCGATAGTGGAGGCAGTTTGGCTTGAGGAATGAGTGACAGCCACAGAGCCACAGTGACCACGTCAAACTCTGGCCTCATTGCTGAAGCATGGCCTTGAGCAGGGCACTTTGTTTGTAAGCCTCGGTTTCCATGGGTGTGGAAAGATCAATCCCATGGATAAATGGCATTTTGTAGTGTCAAGCACATGGAAGACACTTTTAAAAAGGTAGCTTACCTTGCTTCCTTCTATCCTCAGCATTGTGGATGTCTGTTTTGGAGATGACATTACAAAAAGTCCTTTTACCTGTTTTAATGTAATTCTCACAACAGTCCTCTGAGGTGGGGCTCACAGATGAGAAAACTGTGGCACAGACTGGTGAAGTAACTTTCTCAAGATCACAAAGTCAACAGCAGAGCTAAAGTGTGAACCTAGAAAATCTAACTGCAGAATCCTGGTGCTAATGTTCTCTGCCTCAATGCTACATGAGAGGCAGAACTCCTGGGAGAACGGGTTTTTGAACTTAAACTCCAAAAGCAAGAACCAAAAGCCAGGATGCTAGATTTTAGGGTGGCCACGATGATGACCTGAACCCAGATCTTGCTGAGGCAAATCCCATCAGCAGAGATTTAGGAATTCTTACATTTTGCCTTCCACCTGTCATCAGCCATCCTGCAGCTTCCCCACCACCCACGGCTTGCTGTCGGGATTCTATTTTCTGGAGCACCATTCCCAGCAGGCCTCTGAGATTCCTGGCCCAGGACCAGAGCCCTGACTGTTCCATCTCTGAGTGTTCGTCTAGGAGACACACACCCCTGTCCTTCAGACCTGTCCCTCTGGTGGACCCTTCCCCTCCTTTTTGGGACCTGTGGTTGCAGCAACCAGGGAGATATTTAATTTCTAGTTCTGCCCAGCAGCTTGTTGCTAAGCAGCTGGTGCACGCCGAGATGTGTGGAAGGAAAACCTCATGGTGACAAAAACAAACCCTCATGTGCCCCGAGCCAAGTGTATATGTATGTATGTGCACATGTACGTGTGTGTACATGTGTGTATGTGTGTTCAAAGGAGCTGAGGGTCGAGCTTCCAGTTAGAGCCTGACCATGAATCAGAACCAAGCAGGAGCAGTAACTCCTTGCAGTGGGACCCATGGGGAGAGGAGGCTCTGGCTGGGGTTTGAGGGGTTCCAGGAGGATGTGGAAGCAGCACTGGAGCACGAAGTGGGTGGGATGGAGCTGTGTGACTATGGGAATGAGCCAACCATATTCTCCTCTTTGGCAGTTGTGATATCAGCAAAACAAAAAACAAATACACAAAGACACCTGCTTTCCTCCTCACCCTACTACTACCTGAGACGCTCATTCTTATTCTGCTGATCTCAGAGGAGAGACAAGGAGAGGGGAAGGGGCATAGCTAAGCTTTGCCTCAGCCTCATTTGTACAACGAACACATTGCAGGGCATTGTCTGCACCTTGGTAAATGTCACACATAGACTTTTTATTTGTTGCTTCTTTCCCGGACATGTCCTAAATACAAAGGCTGAGACGGGAAGGGACATCTTTCCTACTGTCTTCTCTCCTGGTCAACTGCATAACAAACTTTGCCTCAAGTCTTGCCAGGACCTCTTACATAATTTGCAGGACTCAGTGCAAAAGGAAATGTAGGGCTTCCTGTTTTAAAATTATTAAGAATCAAGATGGCAGCAGCAGAGCAGTAAGCCAAGTGTGAGGTCCTTCTGAGCACAGGGTTGGGCACCTGCCAGCCCTGAGTCTCACCTGCACACTGCTGTTAGAATGAGCGAGCGCATCTGCAAGTCTAGGCCTTAACCTCTCTACTGCACGCTCTTTGATGCCCTCCCCCGCCTCCTCCTCCACACTCTAGGATGAAAGTCACTCTGCTTAGCCCAGTCCCACAAGGCCCTTCTGGACCTCGGTCCTGCAAACCTCTCCAGCCTCATTTCTCCACCACCCTCCCCTCCTCAGACACTCTAAGCTGGTGCCGATCCATGGGAAATCTTTCCAGAGTGTTCTTGCATGCTTTGCCCATGCTTCTCTCTTGCCCCCTCACTCCTTGCTAGTTCCTGTTAGTCCTTTACCACTCAGCTCAGGGAGCACTTCTCTGAGCCGTCTTCTCAGCCTGCTCTTTGCTTTCCACCCTGTACTCCAACTCTCTGCCCTTCCTAAGCTGAGTTTAAGGGCTTCCCCTCTGAGCAATGACAACATCCTGTATCGATGCACAGGGTGACTTGTGCCTTGTCTTGTCACGAGCTGTTTTGCCTGCCCCCAACTCTGCTCTGACATCCTCCTGGGAAGGGTCACGCCTGACTCATGCCTGTATTCTTAGTGCCTGGAACACAACAGATATTCAATAAGTATTTCCTGACTAACTCAATAGGTGAAGGTGGCCTCTGCTAGATCCATCACATTCAGCTCTTACTTTTAATTTGTTTTTTCTTTTTTAGACAGAGTCTTGCTCTGTCGCTCAGGCTGGAGTGCAGTGGTGCAATCTCAGCTCACTGCAACTTCTCCCTCCGGGGTTCAAGCAATTCTCATGCCTCAGCCTCCAGAGTAGCTAGGATTACAGGCGCACGCCACCACCCAGCTATTTTTCTGTATTCTTAGTAGAGATGGGGTGATATGGTTTGGCTGTGCCTCCACACAGATCTCATCTTAAATTGTAGCTCCCATAATTCCCATGTGTCGTGGGAGGGACCCAGTGGGAGGGTCATTCCTATGCTATTCTCGTGATAGTGAATAAGTCTCACAAGATCTGATGGTTTTATAAAAGGGTGTTCTCCTGCACAAGCTCTCTTACCTGCTGCCATGTAAGACATGACTTTGCTTCTTATTCACCTTCAGCCATGATTGTGAGACCTCCTTAGCCATGTAGAACTGTGAGTCAATTAAACCTCTTTCCTTTGTAAATTACCCAGCCTCAGGTATGCCTTTATTAGCATCATGAGAACAGACTAAGAAACAGGGTTTCACCATGTTGGCTAGACTGGTCTTGAACTCCTGGCCTCAAGCGATCTGCCTGCCTTGGCTTCCCAAAGTGCTAGAATTACAGGCATGAGTCACTGCAACCGGCACTTTTCTTACTTTTAACACCAAATCATCCAAGAAGTATTTTTAATGCTGATTTCTGCATTTCATAATTCTTCTCCAAAGGGTGATTTATTCAATGTATAACTGAAGGAGATTTGCTGTGTCTATTTTTTAAGGCACTTTAATGAAAATAGCAATGTTTTTTTCTTACTCTAAAGATAATACACATTTATGAAGAAAAAATTTAAAACACAAATTAAGGAATAATTAGCCAAAAACCTACCACTTAAAGTTATTATTAAGAGTGACCATTGTTTGGTCGGGCGCGGTGGCTCATGCCTGTAATCCCAGCTCTTTGGGAGGCCGAGGCAGGCAGATCACAAGGTCAGGAGTTCGAAACCAGCCTGACCAACATGGTGAAACCCTGTCTCTACTAAAAATACAAAAATTACCTGTAATACTAGATACTACGGAGACTGAGGCAGGAGAATCACTTGAACCTGGGAGGCAGAGGTTACACTGAGAGCTGAGATTGCACCACTGCACCCCTGCCTGGGCAAGAGAGCAAGACTCCATCAAAAAAACAAAACAAAAAACAAAAACAAAAAAAAAAACACAGTGACCATTGTTCTAGGAGTTCATTGATTCAATGTGTATTTATTGAACACTGACAAAGTTTCTCGCATTGGGAATATAGCAGTGAATCATACAAAAAACCTTACCTGGCCAAGCGTGGTAGCTCATGCCTGTAATCCCAGCAGGCGGATCAGTTAAGGTCAGGAGTTCGAGACCAGCCTGGCCAACATGGTGAAAACCTGTCTCTACTAAAAATATAAAAAATTAGCCAGGCATGGTGGTGTGTGCCTGTAGTCCCAGCTATGGGGGAGGCTGAGGAAAGAGAATCGCTTGAAACTGGGAGGCAGAGGCTGTAGAGAGCTGAGATCATGCCACTGCCCTCTAGCCTGGGTGACAGAGCAAGACTACATCTTAAACAAAACAAAACAAAACAAAACCTTACCTTCGTTCTAGTCATTAAGTATGTACTTGTTTATGGTTCTGCATTTTGCATGTTTGTACATACATGCATGTATATTTATAATTCTAGATTTATTCATTTGGTGCTAAGTCATGAAAACCTTTTCAGGTCACTGGCTTTAAATATGTGACTCCCTTTTTAGTGGCTGATTAATATTCCATTGTATGAATGTCCTATAATTTAATCAAATCTGGAGCCTCTGACAATGGTTTAAAACATCTTCACTGTTATTCATACCTTAAAATGCTTTATTTGTAAAATTGATCTGGGTATCTCCTAAACATGGACTATTGGTGAAGGAATACACAAATCTTATTTGTGATCCATATTGTCAAACCACCATCCAATAGTTAACCAGAGTGCTAATGTGTGATGCACCCTTGACATTGCCTCTGATACCAGAACAATGATACAATATTATCTAACCATTTTTGCATTTCTCCGATTTCTAGTGAGGTTCACTATCTTTTTAATATCCTTTGGAAAGGTCATATACAAGCTTGGTTTTTTTTCCTGTACAAAATTTAGATTTTTATATAATCAAAGCATCAGTATTTTCCTAAATGGAGTTTGGTTCTGGTGTCATTCTGAAAGTCCATCCCCACACCGAGATTCAGAATATTTTCCTATGTTTTCTTCTAATACTTTCCTCTCTCTCTCTCATTTACCTTTGAATATTCACATTTAATTTGTGAATATAATGGCTAGACAACTGTTATAAGCCCGAAAGCCAAGCTACAAGTTAAATACATGGACAAGATTGAGAACCTGTTTTCTTGTTTGGCTTGCTTTCCTCTGATTAACCCCACCCTTCACCTATTTTACATTTACCTACCCTTTCCTAATTGCTTTTCTACACTATCGTGCCCACCTTTGGGTGCTGGCTTCACTTTAACCTTTTTTGCATATTCACAAACCAATCAGCATGCACTCCCCATTCTGAGTCCATAAAAAGCCTGGGACCCAGCCACACTGAGAGAGAAACCACCTGACTATGGGGGTGGGGGACCACGCCACTGTGTTCCCTCTCAGCTGAGAGCTGTTAAAAAAATTAGCCAAGGAGATGCTGTAACCTGGCCTAGTTCCGTAAGGAACTTACTGAAATTCCCTTTTCTCTATTTCTTCCCTGCCTCAGTACATGAAGGAGTGGAGGAGCTGGTTAGTAGTAGAGGAAGGGGTGGGTGCCAAGTGCTGATCCTTGACACATCGTCCCGCCCCCAGCCCCTGCCTCCTAACTGCAGCCACAGACAAGGCAGCCTGTGCTGGGGAGGGAAAGAGAGCACTGAACTGAGCTGGAGGTGGATTTTTTTTAATTGAGTAAGACTGTCTTAAATACCTGAAATGAGTCTGTTCTGAAAACCAATAACAGAGTGACGCTAATTTAGGTAATCTTGCCAAAATGCTGTCAAAGCAACTGTTACAAAGGAGATAATAGTTCATCATAGCACTACTGCTATATGGAATTATAAGGAAAAAATAATTTTACATTTGTATGTTGAGGAGTAGAGACTTCAGGAAACCTAGTTTCCAATATCAAGCCCACTCCAGCTGCTACTGGCATGGTAACCAGGGTACTTTTAACTGAGCCCTGTATTAGTCTGGTTTTCACACTGCTGATAAAGACATACCAGAGACTGGGCAATTTACAAAAGAGGTTTAATTTGAGTTAGAGTTCCACATGACTGGGGAAGCCTCACAATTACGGCGGAAGGCAAGGAGGAGCAAGTCCCGTCTTACATGGATGGCAGCAGGCAAACAGAATGAGGAAGACACAAAAGTGGAAACCCCTGATAAAACCATCAGAGCTCGGGAGACTTATTTACTACCACAAGAACAGTATGGGGCAACTGCCCCCATGATTCAATGATCTCCCACTGGATCCCCCAAAACACATGGGAACTATGGGAGTGTAATTCAAGATGAGATTTGGGTGGGGACACAGAGTCAAACCATATCCAGCCCCATAGTAGACATTTCACACAGGTGTTCTCATTTAATTATCTTAATTATTTGAGTATTACCTGTTGCTGCTGTAACACATTATCTCAACCATTTTGTTTAAAGCAATACATTTATTATCTTATAGTTCCGGGAGTTGGAAGTCTGACATGGGTGTCTTTGAGTTACCATCAAGGTGTTGGCAGAGCTACATTCCCTTCTGGAGGCTCTAGCGGGGTGGATTCCACTCCCTGTCCTTCTCTGGCTCCAAGAGGCTGCCTGCATTCCTTCTCTTGTGGCCCCTTCCTCCTTCTTCAAAGGCAGTGGTGGCAGACGGAATCCTCACATTAAGTCATTCCAACCTTCCCTTCTGCCTCCCTCTTCCATTTTAAGGACCCTTGTGATTACATTGAGCCCACCTAGATAATACAGAATACTCTCCCCATATTCAGGTCAGCTGATTAGTAACCTTAGTTCTATCTACTACCATAAATGACCTTTGCTATGTAACATAATATATTCACAAATTCTAGGGGCTAGGACATGTATACCTTGGGGTGAAGGGGGGACACATTATTCTGCCTATCACATTTGTTGCTTTCACATTTTATGCATGAGACAAAAGGCACAGAGAGATGAGGTGACAAATCCACGGTTTCCCAGCGAGTGAGCCTCAGACCTGGAGATAATCCCAGCTGTCCACACAGACATTGTTCCCTAAAAGCATTGGGTCTGAAATTGATCAGCCAAAATCAACCCTGACTTTTAACACAGAAACAAGTGTAGGAGTGTCTTCCTTGAAGTTTCCTTGCAGAAATTAGTGTTCCTGATCTGCTCCTTTAGTCCTCGTGATAATTCACCACAACGTGTTTCTATCACAGAATTCCAGTTTGTTCTTGGCCTTGAATTTGGCCTGTGGCATGTTTGGACCTACACTACCTTAAGTTGTAGCTAGCTACATTATGAATCTAACAGGTATTTCCCATCAAGTTTACTCTTAGAAGCCATCCTCACCAGGGAATCAATTAACAGTCACTTCTGTTTCCTTATTATCTAATGTAAGCTATCAATTATTTAATATATCTGGAATTTATTTGGTGTCTTGTGGAAGAAGAGGATCTGAATTTATTTTCCACTCTCTCTTCACAAAAATTCAACCAGATATCCCAGCAGCCTTTAGTCTATGATAGCATTTGATCATATTTTCCATTCTTATATATGATAGGGGTTGCTCTTTTTTTTTTTTTTTTTTTGAGACAGTCTTGCTCTGTCCGCCCAGGCTGGAGTTGCAGGACCATCTAGACTCACTGCAAGCTCTGCCTCCTGTGTTCATGCCATTCTCCTGCCTCAGCCTCCCTAGTAGCTGGGGACTTACAGGCGCCGCACCAGCCCGGCTAATTTTTATTTTTTAGTAGAGACCAGGGTTTCACCTTGTTAACCAGGATGGTCTCTATTCCTGGACCTCGTGATCCGCCTGCCTCGGCTCCAAGTGCTGGAATTACAGGTGTGAGCACACACCTGGCTAGGGTTGCTCTGGTTTAACTGTTCGTTGCCATTTTTCTGTTGTGGCATTCAAAAACATACTGTTTAATTACTGAAGCTGTAAAGCATGTTTTCATTTGACAGAACAAGCTATCCCACTTACTTACAAGTCAGCTGGTCTCTCTCAGCTATTTTATTCTTTCCAAGTGGACTTTAGAATAATTTTAAATTCATATTTAATCACATCTATTCAAAATTTTAAAAGATATTAATATAATTATGAAGTATTTATAGCATTTGTAATGTTAAACTGTCCTTAAACTCCTTGGCCAAAAAACAAGCTACCTGATTGTGCTGGATGGATCTTTAATATGCACTAGCTATGGATTACTTTAGACAGATAAAAAAAGAATCCTGGGAGAATTCTCTAACCCACCCCACAAGTGTTTATACCAGGATTGCTTTTGTTGTTAGATGAGGGAAACCGGCCCAGGGCTGGTCTGGACATGGCCCAACAGAGGATTGGAGCCCTCCTGTTGAACTGGGAGTACCAGCTGGAAGTTCACACCGTTTGAGCAGGGAGGAGCCTGGCTCTCCTGTTCCTGTGTGGGGACCTAGGATTTGATCTGTGAGGCAAGAAATTGTTGGCAAGGCCCCCTCTTGCTTTGCCGAGTTTTTATGTCTTTTTCTTT
Source organism: Rhinopithecus bieti (assembly GCF_001698545.2). NCBI lineage: Eukaryota > Metazoa > Chordata > Mammalia > Primates > Cercopithecidae > Rhinopithecus > Rhinopithecus bieti. Next base: position 3,417,474 of record NW_016805181.1, on the reverse strand, counting down.
TTGCCCAATGAATTCCGTTTCCTCACATTTCTATGTGTCCACGAAGCCTATCTTTCCTGGTCATATGACAAGTTGCCTAGTTTTAGGCTGAACTAAGGAGGAAAGTTCTGCAACATTATAAGATTCACTGAAGATCTTTCTTCTTTCTTCTTTCTTCTTTCTTTCTTTCCTTTCTTTCTTTCTTCTTTCTTCTTTCTTTCTTCTTTCTCTTCCTTTCTTTCCTCCTTCCTTCCTCTTCCTTCCTTCCTTCCTTCCTTCCTTCCTTCCTTCCTTCCTTCCTTCTTCCTCCTTCCTTTCTTTCTTTCTTTCTTTCTTTCTTTCTTTCTTTCTTCTTTCTTTCTTTCTGTCTTTCTTTCTCTTTTCTCTCTTTCTCTCTCTCTCTCTCTCTTCCTCTCTCTCTCTCTCTCTCCTCTTCTTTCTTTTTTTTTAGATGTTAGCCTTGTTCTATGGCCCAGGGTGCCCAGGGTGGAGTGGAGTGGCACGATCTCGGCTCACTGCAAACTCTGCCTCCTGGGTTTAAGTTCCTGCCTCAGCCTCCCAAGTAGCTGGGATTACAGGCACCCGCCACCATGCCCAACTAATTTTTGTATTTTTAGTAGAGACAGGGTTTCACCATGTTGGCCAGGCTGGTCTTGAGCTCCTGACCTCAAGTGACCCAGCTGTCTCTTCCTCCCAAAGTGCTGGGATTACAGGCATGAGCCACCTCGCTCAGCCTGATTTTTTTTTTTTTTTTTGAGATAGAGTCTGAAGATTTTTATGTTCGTGCTCAGAGGTAAAATTGGTAGGGTGAGCTGGTAGAAGGCTGCCTGCTTTGGAATACCTCTGGATTTGATGTCTGTGATAGATGGGTGGAAAAGGAAGGCAAGGAGAGGGACCCAGAAAAATTGAGGAGAATGAGGACATGAGGCAAACTTCACTATTAGCCTTGCCTTTCTCATTATGACTCACCAGGATCTTCCCAGCAGCCAGAAGAATCCAGTCTAAAAATCAGTAGCCTCCCCTGGAACTGTTAGTTTTGGCTGGGTGTGGTGGCTCATGCCTATAATCTCAGCGCTTTGGGAGACTGAGGCTGGAGGATCAGAGTTTCATACCATCTTGGTCAACATAGCGAGACCCTGTCTCTACAAATATTTGAAACAAGAACAAAAAAATTAGCCAGTTGTGGTGGCATGTGCCTATAATCCTAGCTATCCGGGAGGCAGAGACGAGAGGGTTGCTTGAGCCCAGGAGTTCGAGGCTGTACTGAGCCATGATTGTGCCATTGCACTCCAGCCTGGGTGACAAAACGACATCTCCTCTCTATTAAAAAATAAAACAAAAGAGGACAGGCACGGTGGCTCATGCCTATAATCCCAGCACGTTAGGAAGCTGAGGCAGGCAGATAACTTGCGGTCAGGAGTTCGAGACCAGCCTGGCCAACATGGTGAAACACTGTTTCTACCAATACATACAAAAACTATCTGGGTGTGGTGTTGTGCACCTGTAGACCCAGCTACTCAGGAGGCTGAGGTGGGAGAATTGCTTGAACCCGGGAGGTGGAGGTTGCAATGAGCTAAGATTGTGTCATTGCACTCCAGCCTGGGTGACAGAGTGAGACTGTGTCTCAGAAAGAAAAGAAAAGGAAAGAGAAAAGAAAGAGAAAGAAAGAAAGAAAGAGAAAAAGAGAAAGAAAGAGAAAGAAAAAAGAAAGAAAAAGAAAGAGGGAGAGAAAGAGAGAAAGAGAAAGAAAGAAAAAGAAAGAAAGAAAGAAGAAAGAGAGAGAGAAAGAAAGAAAGAAAGAAAGAAAGAAAGAAAGAAAGAAAGAAAGAAAGAAAGAAAGAAAAAAGGAAGGAAGGAAGGAAGGAAGGAAGGAAGGAAGGAAGGAAGGAACTGCTGATTTTTATAGGGCTTCCTGGTAAGTGAGATTCCCTGTTAAGTGCAAAGATCATACAATGCAAAGATCATACAACCTTCATTTGTTATTGTTTTTGTTATTGCTAGGTATTGTTTTTAAAGTAGCTTTCCTACATCAAGTTCATTCTTGTATATAACAATGACCATACTGCTCATGACTCATCATTATGTAACCATAAGTCTGTTATAGTTTTCCTATTAACTTGCTTTATTCTACTTATCAGCATTTGATTACACAAATATTCTCTTCAGGCTTTATTATGCTTGAATATCAGAGGAAGAAGTTGCATTTCTTAGAAACAATGTAAAATTCAAATTAGCCTTCCCCAGTGAGATTAAATGGAGAGGTTTCATTCTACTTTTTTTCTGAATTTATCAGGGGCTTAGTCTGTACTTTTTTACACTAGCAAATGAAGGTTGTATGATCTTTGCATTTTTTTTTTCTATACACCCACTTTGATTTCTGAGGCTTAGAATCAATTTGTAGCGTCACTCGATAAAATACAATAGTGGGTGTGGAATTCTTTTTCTCAAAAGATAATATCATGAATAGCATAATGCTCACCTACCCACCCACTTTCTCAGGGGAAGAGAGATGACTGCACTCTGCTGTGGCCCCTTGGTTTTAATTAGAGGCTTTGTCTGTGGGTGAGGAATCATGGGCTGGAGGCAGCGCAAGTCCCCCATCCAGAAGCCTTCCACGTGGGAGGTGCACTGAAAGCACAGCAGATCTTCCCTGAGGATGAGGAGGCGGGGCCCCTCCACCTCCCATCTGGATCCCCTCCAGGTTCCTGCTGGTATTTCTGCTCTAGCCTGCCCTTCTCGCTTTGCCACTCCCTTGTCTAGACTGCTTCCAGAATGAACCACTTAGAAAATTCCATGAAGCCATCCTACCCATGCTACTTAAAACCCTTCACTGGTTTTTCATCACTTTCTGGAGTCGGATCCCCATGAGAGGGGCCTGGCTCACGTCTCTAGGGTTTCACCCATTCATACAGTGGCATCCTCACTGCCTGATGGACACGTTAGGCATGAGCAAAACAAACTTCTGTGTTTCCCAATATGCCTTCCAGTATATGACCTGTAATTTCTTACCTCCATGCTTTCCCCGTTGCAGCAAGGCCTCCCTCTCAAATGTTTTCCATCCCCTGGCATTTTCTTACAGATGCTCTAGCACTCAGCTCATATAGAAAGCTTGAACTCCAAGCTAGGGCAAGTGCCCTTGCCCTATGCCCTCTCAAGACCCTGGGCATGACTTCACCACACGTTATTGTAACCACTTAGAATGGTCCTGTAACATCCCTGGGGGCCTTTTAAGGGGGGATTGCTTTTTATTTTTCCATAAGACTGAAACAAACAAATTCTTTGAATCCCTGGTGTCTAGTACCATTCCTGATCATAGTGTATGCCCAATAAATCTTTATTCAGTGAATGAATATGTTACCCTCATTCTTCAGGTGAGGAAATGCATAAAGGGGGAGGCAAATGATGGAGCACAAGGAGGGAACCCTGGTTGGGGAGTCAGGACCATGAGTTCTAATATTGTTTGTGACCTGGTTTCTCTACTTTCCTGCCTAGAAGCTGCCTTTTCTAAAAAGGCAAATATGGGAAAATTGAACAAGTTGAGGTCCAGTGCCCAAACTTACCCACCAAAATACCCTTAAGAGTAGAAAATACCTGGGACCTCAGAAAGCTCAGGGGCTGCTGAGTCTGAAGTTTCGCATTTGAGTTAACATTCATGTAAAACTTGTGTTACATGCCCTAAAATGTCTCCTTTTAAAAACTGAAATGTGTTTGCAAAACCCATCAGTTAGTTAACTTAAAAAACCACCCCTCAATCTCCAGGAAAAATTAGCATGCTGAGGAGATGGACCAAGATTGCCTGCTCTCTACCTATGCCCAGGCCTCCACCATGTGGGTAACTTGGTTAAAGACGGATAAAAGAAGGAAGAATACTGATTCTGGATTCAGAGAAGACTAGATCCAATTTCAATTGTGTTACTTATTAGCTGTATTACTTCAAGCAAGTTGCATAACCTCTTTGGGCACTGGTGGTATTCTCTGTAAAACTGGGGAGATGGCAGCCCCTTGGGCCTTGTGAGGAGCCTGTGAAGCATCCTGGGAGAGCCTCTGCCATGTGGCACACAGTGGTTATCGGTATTGGTTCTCTTCCTTCACCCCTGACTGTCAGATTCTCTTTGCAAGCTTCTCTTCCCACCCCCAACCCCACCACCAATTCACTGGATCATGAGGGAATGAGTACAAGTAGCAGTAGGTCTAAAGTGCCGGGAGAATTTTCCAGTGACATATGGAAAAAACATATGCCTGGAGCCATTCCCTCCTCTGCCTTCCTTACCTAAGCCCACTGGCCCAATTCACTTAACTCCTCATGTCTAATTTCTTCATGTGTAAATGTGGATAATTAAGACATCCTTGTGGAGCTTTAGTGAGGATTAAATCGGTTAATATGTGTAAAAATCTAGCAGGGTGCTTATCATGTTAGGTGCTCCGTCTGTGGGAAATATTATTATTACTCTTACAATAATGGTTATTGAGGGCCCACATTCACAGAACCTGGGCAGAGGAGGCAGAATGATGCTGTCCACTCAAAGATGTCTACATTTGAATCCCTGAAGTCTGTGAATATGATACCTTACATGGCAGAAGGGACTTTGCAGATGTGACTAAGTTAATGACCTGCAAATGTGGAAATTATTTCTGGATTATCCAGATGAACCCAATGTAATCACAGGGTCCTTAAAAGAGTCAGAGAAGGGGACGTGACAGTGTAAGCAAAGCAGGCAGAGATTTGAAGATGCTATGCAGCAGAATGTAAAGATGGAGGAGGGGCCTCGAGCCTCGGAATGAGAACAGCCTCGAGGAGGTGAGAAAGGTAAGGGAATGGATTCTCTCCTAGAACCTCCAAAAGGAACCCAAGCCTAATGAAATCCATTTCAGACTTCCGGGCCCCAAAACTGTTAAGAGAATACATTTGTGTTGTTTTAAGCCATCAGTTTATAGTAACTTGTTACAGCAACAGTAGGAAACTGATACACCAGGTGAGTACATCCTTGAGCACAGACAGCAACAGTGACCACCAAACTCCTCCTCTGCTTACCAGGCACCAGGACAAGAGCTGGTCCTCTCACACTTCCCTTATCCCTCTCCCCGTATTCTTTCCCCAAGTACTGCGGCTTTCTGGAGTGGGAAAGGTGCTGCCATGCTTGAACTGTGCCACTGGAAACCACACCTATTCTTCCCCGGAGAAAGGTAGAGGAAAAAGTGTAAGCTGGGGGTTGTATGTGTGTGTGTGTGTGTGTGCATGTGCATGTGCACGTATGCAGGTGAAGGCATCTCAAAATTGGAAAAATGCCACATAATGGGGGCAACAATTCAGCCCTGTTCAACTCCAGCATGCCCAGCTTGACAAGCTGAGGATGAACAGCAGTTGCCATGGAGACAGCATCCCTTACTTCTACTTGCTGCCTCCTTAGTGCTGCTGTTCACTGTGTGATGCAGTCACCACCCAGCCCTCGGCAGCACCACACCCTGGCAGGGTCCCACTTAACACGAGGCTTGGGGCACTTCTGCTGTTTCACCTCTTTCTAACTTAACTGAATGAACTCTAGAAGCCAGGAAATAGGTTTGGGGACAAGGATGAGAGGCCTCAAGGTACAATGGACAGAGTACTGGTCTCGAGACCTCTTTTTTTTTCTTTTCTTTTTTTTTTTTTTTTGAGACAGAGTCTTGCTCTGTTGCCAAGGCTAAAGTGCAGTGGCATGATCATGGCTCACTGCAACCTCCGCTTTCCAGGTTCAAGGGATTCTTCTGCCTCAGCCTACCAAGTAGCTGGAACTACAGGCACGTGCCACCATGCCTGGCTAATTTTTGTATTTTTTAGTAAAGACAGGGTTTTTCCAAATTGGCTAGGCTGATCTTGAACTCCTGACCTCAGGTGATCTGCCCACCTTAGGCTCTCAAAGTGCTCGATTACAGGTATGAGCCACCTCGCTGGGAACCTCTCAAGCCCTCCTGCTGAAGGTCTTTCCCTCCCCTGAGCCCCAGGTTCCTCTTCTGTCTGATGGATGGGAAGTTGGCCAGAATGACCCCTAGGAGCCTCTCCCACAGCTATGAGATTAAGTTCATGGGGAGATCATAAACTTAGACAGGGTGGAGCTCAAAGGAACAGGGTGGAACTAAAAAATGGTCAGGTTGATGGCTGTTTCTCAGTGACAACCAGCTTTTTCACTGTACGGCCAACCCCCCAAGGGACAACTGGGTATCAAAGGAGGCCATTCTCTGTGTTACACTCCCCATCTTTCTCAGAATAGAGTCCATTCTGAAACTCGTAAAGGGAGAATGGATGACCAGCTCACCCCCTGAGGCCTATTCATCAGGACTCACTGCTGTTGAGCTTTGAGGGCCTTTCTTCCTTTACCATTCCTCTGGGGCTGTGTAGCTCTGAAGTTCTGCCAGTGGGCAGGAGGGACTCTGGGGTCCAGATGGCATAAAGCCGAAGGAAATCCTCAAACCATCCTTATTCACCAGTTAACTTTTCAAGAATACTCAGCTAGCTCCTGACTTCCAGGAAGTCGAGACATACACACAAGTAACTGCAATCCAGGGTGACACTGAGCTCAAGCTTGGCTGTTTAGGAAGCAAATTCATTTCCCTCCATCAGCTTACACCACCTACCACTGTGCCGCCCATCAGTGTTTGGAGAAGTACACTCTATTCTGCCTCTTCTTTGTAGGACTCGTCACAGTGCTACAGAGAGGTGTCGCTGGATCAGGGCTACACTATGCCATTTCATAACCCTTCATGATAAAGAAAGTCACCGATTGGAGCTCATCAATTAGATATGAGAACCCAACAGGAGCCACAAAGCTGGCTGTAGGGCCACCCAGAGTCAAGAAGTCACATGGAGCCTGCTGGGCTTCACTCTTGTGATGATGTTCACAGTATGTGAGGGCCTTGTTCCTGTCACCACAGCCTCCCAAGGGAGAATGTCACAGGTCAAGGGAACAGCTTGAGTACAAGGCTGGAGGTGCAATGTTGCAGAATGCCTGGGGACTGTGAGCCACCCACGTGAGCTAGTACACAGACTACAACAGTGAGGAAGGAAAGTTAGTGGGCCCTTTGGCAGACAGTCTTAAGTCACCTTTCTATTCCACCTTCCCAGGTTTTCCTTTCTATAACAACTGTGCTTTTGTTCAAGTCCCATGCTCTGCAGGGGAGGATCCATTCCCTTGCCTTTTCCAGGAAATAGATGATAATTGGACTAAAATGAATCGTGATGATCTTGTTCCTTGCTTTTCATTAATTATTTCCTGTCCAAGTGGTATAGTTTAGGCCAAAGAGACAGATGAGTCAGTCTTCTGAAGGTGGGTGGGTAGAAGACACTTTTTGGAAATCTTTTGATTTCCTGATTAAAAAGGACTGATGCAGCTGGAACCTTTTCCCTATCTCTGGCAGACTTGAATGGTAATGTGAAACCTGGAACTGCAGCAATCATCTTGTATTCATGAGGGAGAGACCAAGAGAATCTCAGAGATGTTCAGAAGTCATGAACCAATGCTAAACAAATGTCCAGCTCCAAACTTCTTTGTATGTGACAAAAATAAACTCCTGTCTGTTTAAACCGCTGTTAGTTGGATTCAGTTAATTGTAGCCAAATATCTGAGACAGGCCCAGTGCAAGGAAATGGAATTTTTGCCTTTTCCAGAGGCAAAGGGAGTCAGAGGAGGTTTCTTTTGCTATTGTTTAGAATTTAGTTTTACATGAACAGTGATAGGAGCTGCCCTGATTTGATCATTCCACAACATATGCATATACAGCTCAAAACATCAAATTACACCTCATGAATACAATTACTATGTGTCAGCAAAATATTTTAAAAAGTGATACTCGATGCATGTTGTGAAAACTTTAAGTGATAAAAAAGTAAATAAAATAAGGCACGAGGGGCCCCCTCACTCTCACCAATCTCAGTTCCTGGAAGTAAATGCTATGAAGAGAGAGGTGACAGGGAGCTATGTGTGTATATTTTACAAAAATCAGATTATTCTGCACATCTTTCTATTAATATATAGGGTTTTGCAATTGACTTTTCTTATTTAATGACATGTCATGGATACAGGAAGTTTTTGAGGAAAGGTAGGATATCATGGGAGCTGTAGTTAAGAAAGATGAAGACATTTATTCAGTAGTCTAGAAACTGGCCCAAAACTATATTACATAAAGCTTCAGCTCTCTCTGGAAAAAAGTGGGGGAAACAGAAGTATTGGTAACTTCCTAAGTGCAGGCATATGCTAAGCATTTTAATTTAATTCCAACTCCTCTGTGAGATTATTCTCATCTTACAAATGAGGAAACAGAGGCTCACGGAAAATTGGAATCCAGCTCTATCTGATCCAAATCTTCTGGTCTATTTCACCAATGAGTGGTTTAGCATTTTTCCACGGGGTAGCCACCATAACTGCCCATGCTTTCCTACTGCTAAATGCAAATATTTGAATTCCCTTAGGAAAGACATAATGCAGAGTGATTGCTCAGAGAGTCTCTTCCTGGTGGGCCCTGCTAAGAAGACAAAATGCCCTGGATCTGACCCTGAGGGGATAAATGCCCTCCTTGGGGTTGGCCAAAGCTGACTGAGTGAGGCAGGGACAAACTGGAATGGGTTTGGAGGAAAAGGGGGACAGGACAAGAAAACCAAAGGAAGTGCCGTATGGAGCCCAATGGGCTGGCTTCCCTGTGACTGCTGAGCAAAGGCAGAGGCGGCTCCAAAGTACTTGGGAAAACGACAACTGGCAAAACCCATACTGAGGGGTAATGATGCTGTCAGAGGCACTGCCTGGTGCTAAGGGCTTGGAAGTTCTGCCAACAGGATTCATTGTGAATGTGTAATTTGCTGAACATTGTTAAGCCAATGTTTCCCCCAACTGGGGATGACAGGCAAGTGTGCCTTCAGTGCCCCCTCCTAAGAGCTGCCGGGTCTATGTTGCCACACAAGCAACAGTGGGGTCCCGAGTCTTATGGTGCCCTCAGCTACACCTCAGAGGGCCTTGCCCACACTGAAGGACTTCCTGGTGTGATGCCCTCCCCACTAGAGCCCTTCTCCCGGAATTCTATCCCAGTTCAGGGCCCAGCTCAAATCTGACCTGTTTCAGAAGGCCTTTTCTGACCAGCCACCTCCCCATGCGTGTTTCCAGCCCTCAGCTCATTTCCCCGACCTACCTGGACTTCCCTTTCAAAGGGAGCTGAACACAATTTGCCTAATACGGCAAACTGTCTCTCTCTCTCCTCTTGACTTGGGGGCTCTTCTGGAGCAACATCTGTCTGACTGCTTTCTAATTCTTGATCTCCCTACATGCAACCATTTAAATGGCAGAAGCTATTTACATTTCTATTGGATGAACAGATGAACAACTGTGTCATTTGCTTATGGACAACAGGATGAAAAGTGGAAAGATGGGTGAATGAGGTCTGGCCCAGTGGGTCTGTGCAGCTCAGGGAACAGCCAAGCATTCTCCTGCATATGGTCCCTGCTCCAGGAAGAAATCTGGGCGTAATGATGAGTGAAGAGTGCTCAGCACAAATAAAACATTGGACTGACTGTCCCAAGAAGAGTCCTTAGAGATTATTTAGCTCTGACATCTTTTGTGATTAGGAAACAGGCCCAGAGAAGGGAAACATCTGTTATGAGGATGCATCACCGGGGCCAGTGGTGGGGCTGGAACTGAGGTCCAGTCCAGGGCTCACTTGTGTTTGCTGTCCTGTGGCCATCATTTGAATTTGAACATGACGGTCTCAGGGGTGTAGGTACATGTATAATTCATCAAATGTTTTCCAGGAATTTTAATGTACTTTTTCCAAGTAACTTAAAAAATTGCTTTCAACAATTCCTGTTTCCTATCTTAACTAGTATTTTCCATGCACTTGCTAAATAATCCCTTGCTGAAGATTTGAGAAATCACTCTTGCCGATGATAGCTTCATACAGCCATATCCCTTCTTGTTCCACTGAAATTGGCCTTCCTGGCTATTGGTGGATGGTGATGAATTGTGGGGGAAGATGCTGCAGTATGAAGTCTGAGCTCCAAATAGAGAGAGAAGTGAGGGGAAGATGGGAACAGTGATGGGGTGGATTTGGGGGTGAGGACAAATAAGGATAGGGATGGCCTAGGCGGTTAAAGGAATGAAGAGGAGATGGGGTGAGGAGGAGCTGAGGAGAGGAAAGTTGCCTCACTGTACTGTACTGCACTGGAAGCACCTTGACCCAAGGTTGGGTATCTTATTCATCTCTGTGTCCCTAGAACTGGGGACTAAGCTCTGGGCCTGACTCAGAGAAGGGCTTTGGAAACTCTTCCTTGAGTGAATAAATGTACTGTAGAATGGGCACATCCACCCTCTGGGAAATGAAGGAATTGCTGTCACTCAGAGCTGCCTGTCCCCTTCCAGCAACATGTTAAAGCCCAGTGGCAACTTTGGATGCACTTCAGAGTCATCTTGGAGCTTTTTCAAAGTATAGATGTTGGTCTCCTCTCCTTTACACTGAATCAGAAGAGGGAAGGATGGGCCCCATCAGGTGAATCAAAAATGCATACTCCTGTGGTTGGGGACCACTCTGTCACAGTCTTCCTCCTTCCTTGGTCTCTTCTGGAGATGACCTTGCATTGAATGCATGTTCATCTCTTTGTCATACCTGGGTTCATCCATTTAATAAGGTTTGATGGAACTGAATGTCTATGTGGATTTTCCCAACCATAAGAACCATTACCCAGCGTGCCACAGTCAACCCCAACCTCAGCCTCCGATGGAGAACTGATGGATGTGCATGGGGGCGGAAGAGGCCTTTACACTGTGGAGCACTTAGGGAGGGGGGCTCCCTGCTCAGCAGCTTTGCTGGTCAGTCCCCAAGACAAGCCACAGAAATCACATGGCTATCAGGTAGCCTCTGGGGCCACCTCTGCTTCCTTTCTTGGAGATGAGAGGTTTCAGCCTCCAAAAAGGACCATGCTGCAAAGAGATTCTTTTCCTGAAGGGGGTCAAAATCAAGGAAAGTCAGAACTTCAAAACACATCTATCCCTCTCCTCATTCTCACGGTATGCATAGGCACATGCATGTGTGTGAGCAAAAGCACACACACACACACAGTGCATGAAGAACATGGTTTGTTAAAGTCTTCTCCTTGACAAATGACAAAGTCTTGCCTTGCATTGCCCACCTGTGTGTGTATCATATATTCTGATATTAATTTGAGAATATAAAGAAAGTCCCCTGAACAGGCCCTAAAATCTCACCACTATTACTTTGGCTTTCCTGATAAACTATAAATCCCTTAGCAGGATTAAATATAATCAGTCACTGATATGTTAATATCAATAAATTGATGAGAGACATTTGGCAGAGCAGGTTTGGGTGAGGGCAGGACAAGAGTATAGCAGTGGGGCATGGGGTGGGGATTACAGAGCAGAGAGCAAGGCATGGAGCAGTGGAAGTGGGGGTGCTGGAGACTGAGCTGGCTCCTTTCACACCTTGAGCCACCACTGTCCTCTTCAGAGAGTTCTGGAGTTGGCCCAGTCCGGGGAGTTTGGGAAAATCCTCCAAACCTCCTCTTAGTCCACTCATCAACCAAGTGTACGACCCCCTTCCTGGATGGAGCCTATCCCCACAGCAGTCATATGTGAGTGCACTACCACACATTTAGTGATGTGGCATGATCATCCTTCACCTTATCTCTATTCAAGCTTTGTCTTTCAGCATGATCATTGCAACCCTCACCACAGAGCTGGGTGTAAGGCATTGCTATCTCCATCATTCAGATGAAGTAACTGAGGTTCAAATGGTTTATGTCATTTGTCTAAGGTCACACAGCAAGAGTCAGAGCTGGGAAATGTGAAGTTAGAACCTATGCACAGCTTAGCCATTCACTAGTTGCGTGACCTTAGACATGTTACTTTCTCTCCTTGTGCCTTGACTGCCTCATCTGTAAAATGGGGACAATAATGGTATCTAGTGCAGAAGGATGTTGTATGAACTAAATAGATAACACAGAAAACATGTATAGCATAGTACCCAGGTACACAATGAAATGCTACATAAGCATTTGCTGTAATTATTGTTCTTGTTTTTGTTCAATACTGTTTCCAAGGGATCCTATCTCCTTCTCTGTTTCTCTCATAGCATTTATTTAACACATAGTAGGGTCTCAATAAATATTAGCTCTCTTCTTTTTCCCTTTCCTTTATTTTTCTGAAAACTACCACCAGGATCAAAAAAATGTCACAACTGCTTGGTCTATCAAGCAAAGATTTTCATCTTCCTTGGGAAAAGGAGCCAACCCTGGCACTACGAGATCAAAGCAAGCAGAGTTCAGGACCTTGAACTGTGGCCCTTGCTTGGCTAGAGTTCAGAGGAAGGTTCCCTGGAGATGGAGAGCCAAGCCCCTGTCATTTGGATGCTTCCAGTCCCACGTCACTGACACATTGCAATCCGCATCATGTTCTCTATCCTCAACAGGGCTGTTCTGATAAAAGGCTGACTAATGGGCAGGAAGGGGGATGCCTTGCCAATGTGCTTGTTTCCATTAGATTATGGATGTATTTTTAGAGTGGCTGAGAAATATCTAGGATCTTGCCTTGCAAGATGATTTTGCAGACTAGGACTGGGAAGAAATAAATCTTAGCAAGAAAAAAAAAAGATTGCAAATGCTTCCTGCTGCTGGGAGTTCCTTCTTTTCATCACCACCTGGTTCACTATATTCAGATATGGCTTGAGTGTTATTTCTTCTGAGAGGCCTTCCTGGAGCCTCTTCCAGCAGCACCCATTTCTCACAGCCTCTTGGGCCACATTCGTCTCACTGTATTATTATTGCCAGTCCACTTGATGGACTCCTTCATTGATTGAGCTCTTTGAGGGCAGGAACCATGGCCATTGATTCATTCCAGAATCCTAATTTGAGGCTTTTATAGAGTAGATGCTCAGTAATGTTCAACAAATACATGGATGGATGAAGTACAAAGACCAAACGGTCATTCTGTATCAGTAAATCTGACTGTGAGTGTGACTGCGGGCCCAAGCTCCTGTGTTTCAGCATCTCTCACGCTAGGTGTTTGTCCCTTACCCCATGTGGCACTGCCTGATGCCACTGCTGACCTGCTCATTATGTGATATTCAAGTAATGCAATTAAATAAATACCTCTGTTGCCAGACTGACACACAGCAAGAAACAAAAGTACTAGTTACAGTCAACCAGTCCAGTGGTACAGCCTCCAGGGCTCCACGTGGGGATAAAGACTGGGGAGTGGGTGCAGGAAAAGGGTAGAGATGATGGCAGTGGGGGTGTTGCATAAGCTATCAACTTACGGATAACAATTTCTCTTGTTTTTAAAATGAACCCCATCACCTACAGCATATGAAGTGATCAATTGGTGGGACCTTTATGGTAACAGTATAATTCTCTCCATTTGGATGAAGTTTCTCTCAGTCCTCAGCGCCTCAGAGCAAAGCCCTGGGGAAGCTGTCAGGTCCAGCCCAGGCAGCAGAACAGGGTATTTTAGTACCAACCACTCTTGATAAAGCAGAAGCATATAGAATGAGTCTGTTCCTACTTGTCAGGGCCTCAAATCCCATCTGCAGGGAAGGAAGCTCACATAGCTGCACATCTTGCACTTGACCTTCAGAAGAGAGGCTGATGACAGAAAGAAGCCCTCCAAAAATGTACCCACTGGGCAGAGACTGCTAGCTATCCCCATTATCCAGTCTTCTGTTCTTCCATAGTAACTGACTTTTAACTGAACATGTGGCCACCCAAAATGAAGGCTACTTTTCCAGTGTCCTCTGCGGCTAGCTGTTGCCATGAGATTAGGTCTTGGGCATAGGCTGAAGTGATGTACACTGTTTCTGGGTCTTGACCCTAAGGAGAAGGACATGCTCCCCTACTCCTCTATCTTCTCCTTCCTACCAGCTTATGTGACACTGTGGTGAGCCAGGTAAGGTCATGAATCATAGCAACACCCTAGGAAGGAGCACAAAAAGAGAAAGAGACCGAGGCCTTGAGGACTCGCAGAGCACAGCTACCAACCCGGCTTTGACTTTCCTCATGAGAAAATTAATCTTCAGTCATGTTGACACCAGGTGAGTCTCTGTCACACTCAGTTGATCTTTGATCCTAACTGAGGCACTCATATCAATGAACTGAATATATATACGTGCATGTGTGTATGTATATATGTAGAAAATCAGACACATATGCACACACACACACACACTCAGCAGGTTCTTCATATCTCCTCGATTGCAAGTTATGAATTTAATAAAATTTTAATCCTTCAAGGGAGTCATTCATCCCTTTGAATGATAAACACGTATTAACATACATTGCTAACACAAAATAATGGGACATCTACAACAGCTTGGAAATCATAAAACTAAATGGTGAGATTGATTCTTGGGAAAATGGTCATTTTTGCCTGATATGTATTATTATTATTCTCTGTCAACCAGAATCCCCATTTTCCCAGCACCTTCATCATCAGTCTTGTCACGAAGACTTTTGTATCAAGATAGGTGCTCCAGGTGTCTAATGCTACCCACTTCCAAATGTCATTTGGAATGACATTCCAAATGTCACCACCATTCCCTTATCCTAAAAGCTGAACAGACAACAGTCACAACTCTGTTCACCCCCAGGATATCCCTTGCCTCTTCCAGTTGGTCCGGTCTTATGTAATCTTTCCCAAAGCCAGCTAGAGCCTCATCCAGTGGGTTACCCTGGCAACCCAGCTGTGTCATCTTGAAAGATGTCTCCGGGCACCAGCTTTGGAGTCTGCAAGAGATTTAACTGGGGCTGAACTGTGAAGCCACGACATATTAGCTTTAACACGATGTCATCATTTATCACGCTCTTGGTAGACATGTCACATTTTTTAAAAGAACATGGATAAAAATAATTACTACCTTGACTATGCAGTGAGATTTACTTAGAAAGCAGACACAGCTATCTATTTTCAGAGACCAGCTTTGTCTTTTATGGTCTTCCTTGCATTTCTTCTAAAAGAAAATCATTTCAGTGTTCACATTTTTCTCTGAATATCTCGTTACAAACTCCAACATAAGCAACCTAATTTCAAGTCATCAGATAGCCTTTTCATTCTGGGCATGTCAAGTTTTACAGTTTATCTTTTCATTTCCTCTTTGGAAAAGTAGTATTTAAGGAAGTTCATTGACGACTCTCTTTTGCTGGTAAGAACCTCCCATATTCATAAGAAAATTAGCTAGCTACTTGACTCTCGGAGTGGGGGAGGTTATGTTATTCTGTTATGTTATGCTGCATATTACTTATTTAAACATTCTGTATTGAAAGGGTTCATTGAGAATCTCTGTAGCTCATTATTCTGGATAACACACTTTAAATGTTTCATTTCTTTCACTTATTCTTTCAATTGAGTTTCAGTTAAGCTATGAAACAGAGTCCTTTATTCATTTACTAATTTATTATATCTTCCAACTAATTTTTGTTATTGAGTGCTGGGGATACAGAGATGACTAAGACACAGTCCCTCACCTTGTGGGTAGCTGGACAAAAAAATAGCCACAATGTCAAGGGAACTGTGCTATAGGGACAGGCATGTCTAGCAGAGATTGAGTGACAGCTGCACGTGATTTCTAGAATCTTGCTGTTGGAAGGGAACTTAAGAAGTCACATGGTTCAACTCCCTCTCTTTACAAAGGAAGACATTGAGGTCACACCTGCCTCTCCTACTTACCGACCAATCTTCTCACTCACATTGAACTTCATTCTGTCCCTTGTACAGGGTGTTCACTCCCATCTCTGCCTTTGTACCACATTTTATCCATTTTTATATCTCCAGATCAAAGTAGGAGGTGGAGACAAAAAAATGTTTCATGTCACCTCACAAATACTATTTGAAGGTGGTAGAGCAGGGATTACTAACCCTCTTTAATAAACTGAGATTCTATAACCCAGACAGGTTTGTAACTGGCAAAGATCAACTTGCTAGCAGTAGTCCTCACCAAGCTCAGCCCCATTCTCTTTCATATTAAGTAGGATGCTTTCTCTTGCAAGGAACGTAAGACCCCACTAAGAGGGGCCTTGACACAAAGAGTTAATTATCCCATACAGTATGTGGCCAGGTCCTGTTTCAGGACTAATTCTGTAGCTCAGGGATTTCCCAGTCCCTTTCTACTCTGCCACGTTCAGCTTGGAAGCCTTATATCCCCTCACCATTGGACGTTAGCTGTAGCAACTCCAGGCATCACACACAGACACCAAAAAATCCAGCAGTCTTATCTGCATGAAAGAAAAACCTTTTCCAGAATCCTTCCCAATCTCAGGAGACCTTTTCTCAGATCGCTTTTGACAAGGATTGAGTAACTTACCTATGTCTTTCATGCAAGGTAGGCCAGGAAAGCATGTAACTGGATTTTTAGCCTCTATTTTGGGAGGTAGGCCACTGCTAGAGAGGAGGGATAGTGACCATCCAGTAGGTAACCAACAGTGTCTGGTGTCTCATTTAATCAAGCTCCCTCTCTTTGGCTCCTCAGTGCCAGGCATGAGGACTTATGATCTCAGTTTGTGGCCATGAAGTCTGCTTGAGAGGGAAGTTGTAATTCCTTATGGTAGGCTTCTCCAACCTCACAGTCATAGCCCACCCTGGTTTTCTTCTGACCCAACTCCAGTGCTGTCACCAAGGAGCCTAAGTTAGAAGTGTAGGCTCTGTCAGACCCTCAGCCCCCTGGCCCTCACCACTGCTCTGGGAAGCAGGTGAAGCAGGTCATTATCCCGTTTGTCTGATGAGAAAACTCAGACTTGAAGGGTGAAGGACTTGCCTACAGCCGAACAGTCGAACAGTGCAGAGCCAGGACTTGGACTCATTTCTGTCTGACTCTAGCCCCTATTAAGTAGGGCTTCACTTCTCTGCACTTTATCCTAGAAGCCGCTTGGAACCATATCAGACATTTATGTCAATGTTTTAAATCTGAAGACTATAGGAAAGGAAAGCACACAAACCACTCTTATTAGTGGGGATGAGGATCACCTGAGATTTCCATCAAGGCTCTCTCTACCAGGTAAAGAGCGTTGGCAATGGAGTCCAAATGCTGGGTTTCAATGCTGTGTGACCTTGGGATAGTTACTTAACTACTTTGTGCCTTAGTTTCCTCATTTATAAAATGGGGCAAATAATAGCACCAACCTCAAATACCCTTATGAGGATGAAATGAGTTAATGTATGCAGAGTGCTTGGAACAATGCCTGACACACACTGAGCATTCAATGAATGTTGGCTGGTATTCTCTGTCTATTATTCATCTATGCATCTAGTCATCCTTCGATTTGTTTTAGAAAGGACCTAAAGTATCTGGTTTTCTAGGGTGTTTTATGTGGTAAAGCCAACCAGCCTCCCTGCCTGCATTCCGAGAGTACAATACAACCTGCCTGGAGCCAACAGTAAATTTGATGGCTGCAAAGGGATAACAGACACCTTTCCTGCCACCTCCACTCCAGTATCTCCAAGTGTCAGGATGCTTGGTGTCAAATGTGATCCTGTCACTCTGGGTCAGCCCTCAGAGGGGGCTCTGCACATGCCCCTAACACTCTGCCTGGGGGTTTTGTTGAGGGAAAATTGCATTCTCGGAGAGCCTTTCTCTTGCATCAGCATAACAGCTTCAAGGCTGTTACCAGCTGCTGCAGAGGGGCTCAAGGAGCAGGAGGTTTCCTTCTCTGCTGGCTTACCCTCCTGAGTCGCTGGGAGGATTCCCTGGTGCCTGCACCAGGGATAGCCTTTTCTCTTCCTCCTTAAACTTTTTTTCACACAGAAGCAGTGGTGACTGGGTCAGCCTGGTAGGGGTTCTGGGGAAGGCTGCGAAGGCTGGTTCACATGGATTGGAGGCCAAGACAGTTTCCCTACCACCAAGGTGGGTAGTCCCCTGGAGCAGATCCTAACTTGATGCTGTGCAGAGAAGGATCTTTGCTGTACAATCAGACAGCAGCGCCAGCTTCCTCATCCCCATACTCTGTCCCCAGTCATAATTAGAGTGACCTTTACCACTTATTGAGCAGCTGAATGGCAGACACTTGTAAAGTACATGTGAAGAGCCATTGGGCAGCTGCAGAATCTAAAATGAGAGAAGTGAAGGCCATTGCCCTAAAACTCACAGCTCCCAAGGGGCAGAACCTGGATTCAAACCCCGTAAGAACCCTGTGTCTTACTCCAGGGCTGCTCTCTCCACAGAGCAGCTGCCTTTTCAGCTATTACTTAACATGTATTCTAAGCTGTTGTCTCCGCCTCGGATAGAGAGAACGAAGCCCAAAACGACAGTACATATAGCTTCATCGCACATTTTTGTGCCATTTAGTAATAAAAAAATACACAGAAAAAAAAAAAAACACATCCAAATGAACAAACATAGGACATCAACCATCTGGCACTGGTCTCTAAAACCATTGTGAGCCACACTGATAAAACAACCCATTTGTCTTTGCTTTCAGACCAAAATGTTTTGAGTATGCTTCTTTATTTCAGATTGAAGGTATTTCACCTACAATGTTGGGGATCTGACCACAAGAGCCACCTGTAGCAGCCAGGCCCAGCTGGTCCTCATGGGAGCACCGTGTTACTGTTTTTACACGGAAAGTTGGTCAATCCACTTCTCTCTCAGCAAGTCATCACCAGCTTCTCTCTGTGGAAAGTGGCAGAAACAAAGGCCGAGGAAGGGCCTCCTCCCTAAGCAAGTGGAGGGCTCAGGGCAGACAGCTCTGGCTGGGAACGGTACCAGGATGACACCATAAGAATAGGCTGGTGAGCTGCGGTCGGCCTCTGCCCATAGGGGCTGCTAAGCAGACAGACCACATGAGGGGAAATCCCAACATGCCCCTGAGCAAGGAGGGGCCTGGCATTCCGAGATCAAGACCCTGCCCACTGCCTGCTCCTCTGCTCCCCTACTCATCACCTGCTCAGTGCAAGGAGTGTTTTTACCCTCCCTGTCTGTCTAAGTCATTTCTGGACATCAGCCTCAGCTCCTGCACCACACCCTCTGCCCTGCTGGATGCCCCCAATCTGCTCTCTCCCTTCCTGTTCTTTGAGCTCCCAAGGCCCCAGCTCACCTACACCCACACTTAGCTCTTGGGCTGTTGCTGAACTTGCCAGTTTTGAAGGCTTTATCTTCCCAGATGGCCTGGGATGTCCATGGATGTCCTACTTGCTGACCCCCCTGGTGTTGAGTCTAGTACTGTACACACAAGGTACAGATGATAAATTCTTCATGAGTAACTTGAGTCATCTTGAGCTCTAAGTCATTCTCCTGAAGGCACAGTGCAAGCTCCTGCATCTTCATCCCTTGAGTCACTGGGACATTTATGAGGAAAAATGAAAATTAGCTTTTCCTTCTTGGTATTGTCCATCATGTTGTTTTAAGAATACAACCCCAGGCCACCAGTTTTCATGGTCCTCTAACACGTTTGGGAAGGTTTGTGGATTAGTTGTCTATGCAGGAAACCATGTGATCACCTTGTATACCACATTCAGGACCTTAGGACTTCTGTGGCATTTGATGCCCTCTGTGACCTGGCTCTACCCATATCTTCATCTCACTTTCCCCCTGATACTTCCTTGGTTACTTGACCTTTCAGCCAACAGAATTCCGTGCTGTTTCCCACACCATCCCCCTGTCTTCCTGCCTGCTACAGTCAGAGTGTTTGTGTCCCCTGCAACATTCATATGTTGAAACCTAATCCCCAAGGTAATGTTCTTAGGAGATAGGGTCTTTGGGAGGGGACTAGGTGCAACCCTCATGAATGGGATTAGTGCCCTTATAAAAGAGGCCTTGGAGAGCTCACTGGCCTCTTTCACCATGTGAGGACACAGCAATAAAGTGTCATTTATGAACCAGAGAGGGGACCCTCAGCAGACACTGAATCTTCCCTGGTCTTGGACTTGCCAGCATCAATAACTGTGAGAAGTGTATTTCTGTTGTTTATCGCTACTTGGTTTATGGTGTTTTGTTACGGCAGCGTAAATGAGCTGAGACGCTGCCCTTGTGCCCTTTCTTAGGTTGTCTCTTTGTTAGGAATGACATCCTTGCAGCTACAAATCTACCTAAATTTTAAGGTGTCTTGAAATCTTCAGTGAAGTTACTTATACAGAAATATCTTAGGTTAGAAAATCTTTACCTATGTTGGGGCAAACATTACTTTGTATCTCTTCTAGCTATTTACACAGATTGTTAAGAGTTTCTCCTAGGCTGTGAGGCCCTTAGAGGAGGGTAAGAGTCTGACTCAAATTCCACATACTCCATAGCTCTTGGCTACGGACTCGTTTTAGACACCATTCTACAGTTGTTTGTTGAAGGTGGAAGACAACTAATAGCTTCTCTGTATTACTACAAAGGGATTCCTCCCTTTGACTTTTTATTTTATTTTATTTTATTTTATTTTATTTTACTTTACTTTACTTTACTTTATTTTATTTTATTTTTTTTGAGATGGAGTCTTACTCTGCCGTCTAGGTTGGGGTGCAATGGCGTGATCTTGGCTCACCGCAACTGCCACCTCCCAGGTTTAAGCAATTCTCCTGCCTCAGCCTCCCCAGTAGCTGGGATTACAGGCATGTACCACCATACCTGGCTAATTTTTGTATCTTTAGTAGAGACAGAGCTTTGCCATGTTGGCCAGGCTGGTCTCAGACCCCTGGCCTTAGGTGATCCACCTGCCTTGGCATCCCAAAGTGCTAGGATTACAGGCATGAGCCACCATGCCCGGCTGCTTTGACATTGTAGACAGGGAAAGTTGGTTGTAAAATAGGCCAAAATCTGTCTATCACTCCCCCAGTTGTAATAGGACTGGATTTCACCTGTGTAGGGAGAAGCTGACCTGGGGTTCAGGGCAGGGTCAGATTCACAGCAATATCACAGTAGTCATGAGGATGGAGCCACAAGCTTCATAGCAACCCTCAGAGAGAAACAGTCAATGGCCCAGGAATCTGTCCAAGTGGACACCAAAGATGGAAGAATCGGTAAGACAAAAAGCTTTCTTCCAGCAGTTGCTCCATGGGCCACTGGAGGGCAGGGGTAACTGATTCCCACCTAGGTGAGTCAGTCATTCACAGACCCAATGTGGATCAGTGATAGCCAGATTCAAATCCAGATCACCGTTTCAAAAGGTTAGAAAAGTCCAGTAACATAAAACAGCTTTTCACTGAGAAATCCAGACATGATTTTGCATGTTCAAGTCCAATTCTGTAATAGAAATGGGCTGTTTCTTTCTCTTTTTTTTTCTTTTATTTTTTTACGCGGAGTCTCGCTTTGTCATTCAGGCTGGAGTGCAGTGGCACAATCTCAGTTCACTGCAACCTCCATCTCCCGGGTTCAAGCGATTCTTGTGCCCTCAGTCTCCTGAGTAGCTGGGATTAAAGGTGCATACCACCATATCCATCTAATTTTGGTATTTTTAGTAAAGACGGGGTTTCTCCATGTTGGCCAGGCTGGTCTCGAACTCCATACCTCATGTGATCTGCCCACCTCGACCTCCCAAAGTGCTGGAATTACAGGTGTGAGCCACTGCGCCCGGCCTATTTATTTATTTTTTTGAGATGGAGTCTCACTCTGTCATCCAGGCTGGAGTGCAATGGCATGATCTTGGCTCACTGCAACTGCCGCCTCCCAGGTTCAAGCAATTCTCTTGCCTCAGCCTCTCCAGTAGCTGGGATTACAGGCATGCGCCATCACACCTGGCTAATTTTTGTATTTTTAGTAGAGACAGAGTTTCGCCATGTTGGCCAGGCTGGTATCAAATTCCTGACTTCAGGTGATCCACCCACCTCGGCCTCCCAAAGTGCTGGGATTACAGGTGTGAGCCACCACTCCTGACTGCTTTGACATTTCTTCTATTGCAATTAGAAATGGAGTGTCCTTGAACAATCTGCTGCAGAAAATAACTAATGGGACAGCAAGTCCTTCTAGCTTTAAACCCTCATTCAAGGGCTTCAGTGTCCTTATTTGTAAAATGGGGGAGGGAGTGGACTGAGAAACTTCTAAAGGGCTCTTTCCAACCTTATCCTGAGGGCAGAGAGGTTGAGGTGTCATCTAAGAGCATTTCTTCAGGATGCCACAGTCACAATAACCACTGATATCTCTCTAAATGACACCTGCCTTACCATGGGAAAGCAAAATCCCAAGGTGTGGAAGCCATCCAAAATAATTTCACACCCTTGGAGACAGGGGAAGGTTATCATTTTGACCCCTGTGGGGTAATTGCTGTCTCTAATGCTGGTAGCTAGCTATTCCCTGAGACAATATCACCATAATAAAATACTGTTGGAGCCTCACATGGGACCTTGTTTTCCCAGAACTCTAGATGATTATTGTCTTTTCCTTGAGATTTCAGACCCCAGCTCTTGTCTTCCACATTAATTCAAGTTGAATGCAGCCCCAATCATATTGGCAAACATTCCAAGTGGAAATAAATGCTAAAAATTGCAACATCCTCACCAGCCCTGTCTGGATGACATTATGTATTTCATGTAATGTCTATGCCTTAAGGAATTAAAACCCTTCTATATATAGCTCTGCCCAACAAATTTTTAATGAAGTCTGCTCCTAAATACGTCTTAGTAACAAACAGAATCTGAATCCCTAAAAACTGGTCATCCCCAAATCTTTTTTGAAATGCTTTCTTTTCAAAATTATTTGAATCAGACATTCAGAAGAGACAATATTCATCTCTGTCACAATTTTTTTCAATAAAATATCGATGAGAGAGAAAATTCTTGATGCCACAGCCCAATAAACTGGACTATTTGGCATCTGGAAGTCCTCCCATGCCCAGGTACCTAAGACCAAGTCACTGGTAAGCCTTACCTGTGCAAGATGATTCAATGCTTACAAAGCACATTTGCTCTCACCACCCTCCTATCTCAACAAGAGCCCATGAAATAAGCAAGGCCCAGAGTGTTATTCTCATTTGACAGGTGAGAAAACTGAGGGGCAGAGTGGTCTGTGAATTTATTTAACAAACCTTAAGCATAAAGGACTTTCCCAAATTCACATGACTAGTATATGGCAGAACCAGGTGCACATCCAGCCTTCTAATTAAAATCACACTGCATTTACCTGTATTCAGGTTGCAGGACAGAATGTCCTTGCTAAAAGTTGGGACGGATGCACACCAACGTCTTGGGAACACAGGGGGAAGAGACTCTTCTGGCTTTGGGAATTGGGGAGGTCAAGAAATGATTTCCCAGGGAGAAGCTTTTGAACTAATCCTGGAAAGATGGCTGGGATGGAGCAACATGATGTGTATTCTGCTCCACAGCAAGGTAGACTGGAGAACCTCCCAGATGCCTGCTCCTGAATGTGACCCAGAGGATGCAGGAAGCATAAAAAGGTGGGAAGAAGGTTGGGCTGAGTGACCCAGGTGTTTGTCTCCATTCACCACTTTGTAACCTCAGCCACGTCTCCTGACTTCCCAACCTCTATGGCTTAAAGTGAGGGAAATGCTATCTCTAAGGTTGATTTCATAGGCCTTGGTGAAATCAAGTAAGCCACTGGTCAGACTGACAGAGATTAGAATAATCGGAAAGGAAGGGAATGAAGAAGACAAGGGAGAGAGAAGAAGAGAGAAAAGAGGGAGTGAGAAACAAGGGAGAGATCTATGGCAGAAGCCCCAGAAATGTACAAGCTTTTTCTTCCACAGATTGTTTTCAGGTTATTGATCTCAGCAAGGCTACCAAGAGGTTTTGATTATTTTGATTTTGCATTTTGTTTCAACCTAACATACCTGATCCAGTGGGCCTCCTGCCAACACAATAGGCACAGGGGCTCTAAAACACAATAATCATTTTAAATTCAAATTTTTATTGTCCTAGTCAATGAGAATTTTTAGTTTCTAGACAGACTGATGGGTCCTCATGTCCAGATTTACCTTCTTTTGTGGATCAGCTTGAATGTCACCTTTCTAACCAGCCCTCTCTGACCCTCCAGGCCCTTTCTTGTCTTTCCTGGTCCTGATCACAATCAACCCAGTGTGATGGCTGTTCATATATATGTTTGTTTTTTTTTACCCTGTCTTGACTATAGGTTTCAGGATGGTACCAGACCATAACCACCTAGGCAGGGATATGTGGTGCTTTCTGTTGCAGACCCAGGGCCTACACAGCCCCTGGCACATCGGAGTACCCAGGAGGAGGGGAAAGCAGGGGCTGCACTTTATCCCACTGGAGACTCCCTCTTTGCATTAGCATGGAGCTCTAGAGAAAATAAAGCTTGATTGGTGATTGGTGGGCCATAAATGAATCAGACAAACATCATCTACATACTAAAATCCAATTTAACAGAACAAAGCCTGGAAGCTTTTGTTTGTATTCTTATGCCAGTGAAGTTTGTTTGAAAGTATAACTTAGAAGGGGATTCATCTTAGTGCCAATTAAGACTCAATAACTGCGGTTATGGAACCTAGAATGTTAGGTCCGCCAATGGTTAGAAACACTTTTAGTGACTCTTATCCTTTCTTGGGACTGCACAATCCTCAATGAATCTGATTAAAGCTACCTCAAGAGAGTTTATATACAAAATTTTACATGCAACTTCAGTGTGGGCAGAACTCCTGAAGCCTATTTAAACATACTTCCAGTTTAAGACCTAGATTCGTGTTTTTCAAAATGTCACTTATATATTTTGTCCTTTAGAACCACCTGAAAGGTCTCACTAAGAATCCAGATATTGGGTCTGTAATTCCAGTGAACTAGCAACTCTGAGGAGGGGGCCTAGCAATCTGCCAATTGAGCAGTCAACCCAAGTGATTCTGAGATGCATTAAAGTTTGAAAGCCACCTACATACACTGATACTTTCATTTGCACAGATGCTGAACTTAGAACCAGAAAAACAAAGGCACTTGTTCAAATCCCACTGCAAACAGTGCAGACCTTGATTATATACTTTATTTCATATTCTATAAGACAGAGGTTATGTACCTAAAATCCTATAATTATTATATGTTTGTATACAACTTTCAGGAAGAATGCCTTTTATTCCACATAGTAGGTTTTTAAGCCCAAGGGTACAATTTAAAAGTAGAATTCTGGCCGGGCGCAGTGGCTCAAGCCTGTAATCCCAGCACTTTGGGAGGCCGAGACGGGCGGATCACGAGGTCAGGAGATCGAGACCATCCTGGCTAACACGGTGAAACCCCGTCTCTACTAAAAAATACAAAAAAACTAGCCGGGCGTGGTGGCGGGCGCCTGTAGTCCCAGCTACTCGGAGGCTGAGGCAGGAGAATGGCGTAAACCCGGGAGGCGGAGCTTGCAGTGAGCTGAGATCCGGCCACTGCAGTCCAGCCTGGGCGACAGAGCGAGACTCTGTCTCAAAAAAAAAAAAAAAAAAGAAGTAGAATTCTAAAACCATACAGAGAATTATGGAATATTTTCATAATATCTTATTAACTAGAAAAATATTTCTTATTCTATTAAAAGATTTTTACCATCAAATATTTAGGTACTAGTCCTATAGTAGTATTTATTCTTATTTTGTTGTAATACATATTCCTGGGTAGCTGTATCAACAAAATTTTGGTGAGTAAACTTGTGTTTTCAATGCCTTAGGCCTGGAAAATTTCTTATTGAAGGGAATTTCACCAGTATATTTTGTTGTAAAAATATAGATGGTTTGGTGAAGTGAAAAGCATTACTCAAAAATAAGATACACCAATTCCTCCAGGCTCTGAGCTTGCTCAGAGCAATTGAGGGCAATGCCCAACAAACTGTCTGTCCCACAGAAAGCACAGAGAAAATGGGTCTCAAGTGAATGAATGAAGCAATGGACAAGCCTGCTCTTAGCTAGAAAAGCTGGAAGCGCATTTTCTAATGACCAAATTACAGAAACTCCTCAGGAAATGACCACCTAGAGGGACAGGGAATGACTTGGTAGGAACCCTTTTGTTATATGCAAATATATTTTATTAAAATTCAAACTATTAAATCAACAATGATCAAATTGGACTCTAGGGCTCTCTGACCTGTCTCAGGTGCACCTGTCAGTGGCCTAAGACTTTTCTAAGAAGAAAACTTGGAGCGATGACACAAGCTGAGGCTCAGGAGAGGTGGGCCAGGGCCCAACAGAACAACCCTTGGGTACTCAGTGGCCTCTGAGGACCTCTCCTCTCATCTGCAAAATAATAAGCCATCGAATTGAGGAAAGAAGTCTCCTATCTGGAGGAGGGGCATGAGGATCAGGACACAGAGAGATTGGTAGGAAATGGGTAAAGAAGGCCTTAAGTGCCATCTTCATCCTATCTGGCAGCAGGGAGCTGGGGAAGGGTTTGTGCTTAAGGGACACAGAGTTCAGTGTCTAAGAATCCCCCAAACCCACCAGAATACATGGTAGACATCACAATTTGACTACAGCACATTTTCCTATTGAAATTTCATAGATCCTCTCACCCTCTTCTGTGCACCATTTGGTGCTGCCATCATACATGGCCTGTGAAATGAAACCTATTTTCATCCTGGCTCTGTAAGTGTAAATGAGAGGATCGTCAATCAGGACAGCAAACACAACTTTTGATAGGCCATAAATAGTTTTCATTTCCCTTCTTTCCTTTGGGACTCCACTGTATGAGGTGATAAAACAGGCCTTATTATTTTCACCTTATAGACAGCGAAACAAATTCAAACCGGCAGAGATTTGGTAAATGTAAGACAGCTAGGAATGACTCTCACATCTGTCAGATTCCAAATCCCATTTTTTTAAACAACTCTGTGACTGACTTTTCAACTGAACCTAAACCAAACCCAAATGTTTCCTGATGAAAATAATCTTGAAAGTCAAACTCCAAACATAAATTAAAATCCACTTAGGGCTCTTTGCTGGATTCCTCTAGGTTTGTTTCTTGATATCTTTGGTTTTGATGTCATAGTGGCTAAGCAAAATAGCAAAGGCACCTGCTCTCCAAGGAAGAGGACCCTGGGATGGAGACACTTCTTCCCTACACACTTGCTTGCTCTTCCCCTGGGTTGATTTTCTCATTAAACTGCAGCCAATTCTGTGAAAATACAGTTAAAATTGCAAACTGCTCATCTTAATTTGTGATGGATTGGCAATCAAAATGACTGTTGAAAATAGGAAATTTCCATGGGAGGTGATCAGGTACTTGGTTCTTGGTGACAAAATGCAAATGCTTTCTTCCCAACCTATCAGCAGCAGTGCTGTGGTGGGGATGATGAAACATCTGCTATAACTTCTGTGGCCAGAGACAGAGAAATCCCTATGTGTGCAGGGAGTTCCAGACATCCAGGGCAGAAGGCATCTTTCCACCAGATGTGGAGGGTGCAGAGAACGCATGTGACAACAGAGAAGGAATAAGAATTATATTCATTTGCTCAGGCTGCCATAACAAAGCACCACAGACTGGGGGGACTTAAATCAAGATATTTATTCTCTCACAGTTCTGGGAACTGGAAGTCCAAGAGAATGTGTTGACAACCCCAGTGCCCATCAAAGGGAAAGTGGAAAATAAACAGTGGTATATTTGAACAATATAACATTATACAGCGGTCAAAATAGTTGAACTGTAGCAACACTAAGACATTAAAAAAGCAAGTCTCAAAAGATTCGAAAGTAAATACAAATTTAAAAAAATACACTTCATAGGATTACCAATAAATGCAGCTTCTCTCTCTGGCTGGCAGATGATGGCCATCTTCTCCCTATGTCTTCCCGTGGCCTTCCCTGTGTATGTCTCTGTGTCCAAACTTCCTCTTCTAATGACACGTCACACTGGATTAGGGCTCACTCTCATGACCTCATTTAACTTTATTATCACTGTAAAGGATCTGTCTGCAAAGACAGTCCCATTCTGAGATATTGGGGGTTAAGACTTCAACATATGAATTTGGGGGAATAACAGCTGATAACAGGCAGTAAGCTTGAAAAAGGAAAGAGCTATCTACTAGGGGACATTTTGTTTTCTAAAAGGCTGACAGAAAAGTTTTCCTCTCATCACTGCATTAATTAACTTCTTGTTTTAATATTCCATTTTGAAATCAACCTCTGTGCTTTCTACTCTTGCCCTACCACCAAACATTTCTGTCATTACAGCTTACATTGTGGTGAATCACACCTTTCCAACTTGCCTATGAAATTCAGGAGGGCAGAGAGGACTGTCCCATAGTCACTTTTATATGCCTCCATCACCAGGCTGCCTGAGAAGGAGATGCACAGCCAGCACTTACTACGTTCAGGCAAGAAATGCTTACCCACACTTGCTCTGTGGCAGGCCCTGTGCTAGCCGCTGGGTCTTACATCGATTGAAATGAGGTGACTGTGTCTACATGACTAAAGAGTGAAGCCTGCATCTAGGTGGGAGGGACCATGTTCAGATCTGTGTTTTACAAATTTCACTCCAGCAGCTGTATGGTGGATGGGCTGGAGGGGGTTAATGAGGAGCTGCCCTGGGAGTTTGGCGGAGAGGCAGAGCTGTGTGCTGCAGTGGGAGTCAGCATTCCTGTCTTTGAAGTCTGTTCCACATTCAGTTTGTGATGCTGGGCAAATTGCCTCATTTTTCTAAACCTCAGTTTTAAATGCTTTTAAACATATATCTGCTGAAGGAGTTCTTTCACATTTGGGATGCAAGGGCTTCTAAAGTCGGGAGACTGTGGCCCCTGGCCTTGCAGTGGAGCCACTCCCGTTATCCTGCTCCTCCTTAAACACTCATTAGAACTTGTTCTTTAGCAACCGAGGTGACTTCCCCCTGGAAAGGGAAATGGGTCAAGTAGCAAGAGGGGATGTGCGAGACTGACTGCACACACAGGAGGGCAGAGGCTGCAGTCAGCTTTGCTCCCTCAGTTGCATCCCGGGATGTCTCAGTCTCTGCACCAAAGATAGAAGGAATCACTGAATGTGCCTATTCACCAAGATAATGAGTGTGTCTTGCTGAATATTTGCATGTTTTTCCAGAAGCATTGAAATAAGCTTTTTCTCATCAGCCCATCTTCTGGGCCTATTACATAATCCACATCTTTTTCCATGCTTCTCCTTTCCAGCTTATCAGATCTGCCTTTCTTTTTTTCTGTGTACGTGGCATATTTCTGCTGTGGTTTTTTTCTGTCCTTGGACAACTCTAGAAGGAGAAAAAGACTGCCTGCTTTCTATTTGATATAAGCGTACAGGCTGAGTTGGAATAAGAGGTTGCCAAAAATATAGACCTAAGTTCAGAAAGTCATATATTCCCCTCCTGGAATAAAAAACCCACTCTAAGAGTGAGATGGGGAGGTGGGAGATAATTTTGGTGCATATACATCAGTTGTACCATAAAACGCTGAGGCGTGCTTAATGTTTACACGACCCCTCACCTTGAGGCTGGTGCTTTTTCAGTGCTACGTACTTCCAGTGTGTAAATAAAATACCTCATTTCCTGCATTTCAACTATTTCTTCAAAGGCAATACCCCTCTCATTTTAAACAAATAGTGAGGAATGTGGCACACAGAGCTCTCTTAATTATCAGGTGACAGCTTGCATGGCCTTTAGTGATATGAAAGTGACTTTGACAAATCTTGTGTGTCTGTACTTTCCTTGGGGTTGAGAAATAGAGACAGTTCCGAGGCATGGACTAGCCCCTAGGTAATAAAATAGAAGATGTGACATTGAAAACTAGGGAGAGTAGTATGGCTATCTAGGAAATACATGCTTCTCTGCAAAAGCAATGGACATCAATTGAGTAATAGATGCACCTTCTCAGCATTTCTATAGAAAGGATCTTGGCATGCTAATAATTGATTACCCAGATCTTCTTAGAAATGTCACAGTAATCGTATAAAATGCACACTATTTATTCTGTTGATTAGTGAGCTTTTAATGATGCAATAAACAATTGCAACAGCTATGACTTTGAACACAATATATATCTAACCACATGGCCATACCCCCATCCCAACCCTTGGTCTTCCCCACTTGAAGTGACTATTCATTTCAATCTTGTGTTCATCACTTCCCCGCTTTCCTTTTTATATGATTTTATTGCATTTATTGGTAATCCTATAAAGTGTATTTTTTAAAATTTGTATTTACTTTCGAATCTTTTGAGACTTGCTTTTTTAATGTCTTAGTGTTGCTGCAGTTCAACTATTTTGACTGCTGTATAATGTTATATTGTTCAAATATACCACTGTTTATTTTCCACTTTCCCTTTGATGGGCACTTGGGTTGTTTTCCAGTTTTGCCATTGTTAATAGTGCAGCTATGAGCATTCTTACACATGCCCCTTCTTGTACAGTTCAAGAATGGAATTGCTGGATCATAGGTTACGGGAAATGTTCAGTTTCAGGAGATAATGATAATGCTTAATGTTTTATATAATCATTTCACATACACATTTATACATCTGGGTGATTCAATATTGCTCAAATCAACATTTGCTAATTAAATGATATAAAGCAATATTTTTCTATTTGGTGTTTTAATCAGACAAAGTTTTAAAAATGTATTTCTTTTACTTGTGTAACATTACATAAGTATACATGAAATGGAATGTCTTAGATCAGCCCAGTCTAGAACCAATACAACTTGTAGACTCAGACAAGCCAAAACAATACTACTGCAGTAGAAATTGTACCATTTATGGGACTGTTCTGTGTAATGTTCAGGGAAAGGTTAGTTTCTGAGCAGTGTACAGTGTTGAGTTATGAGTCCATGTTGTAGACATTGCTGCCCAGAGGTATGCTACACCCCACCTCCCCCTTTCTAAATGTGCTGTTGTGGGAATCTGGGTTCTTATCTGGATACAGGAGCATCTTTTTTGGTAAAAAAAGAGAGGGAAAAAGCCATCTTGTGTACTTTTTCTTTAACTGGGAGAAGTACACCTACCTTTAACAGGACAAACAATGTTATAATTAGCAAACTGTCAATAATTATCAGTAAACACTCTTCTCTGAGCTTTTTATGGTTCTTTCACCAGATGCTGTCATTCCTTGAGCTCTATTCAGCGCTTTGATTTAACAATTACTCTTTTTGTTCAGAAATTGCTTATTTTGGGAACAACATATATACATTTGCATTTTAAATGTTAATTTTCTTTCTGAATGGAAAACAGCCAATTGAAACAAGCTGGCTACTTAGAGTTATAATTCCATGTGAGGGTACATTTCATGAAGGCCATAGTTCTGGCCTAAGGAATAAAAATAAGGTTGAAAAACAACTTACCTTCACATAGAGCTGCTGAAATTCCTCGAGATTCAGCCTCCCACTTGGACAGTCCTTGAGAAATCCTTTGTACCACTGCTTGAGTTCATGCTCATTAAATTCTGTGCTTTTCACCAGGTCCTCCATCACTTCAGGGGCCAGTTTGCTATTCTGCTTCCCCATCCTGCCTGAAGAAAAGCAAATTAATTCAATTAGCACTGTGGCTGTGATCATTTCAAACTTGGTTAGGAGCCAAGCTAGAGTTCTGAGCAGTCCCATGGTTGGAACTCTCTCCAGTGTGGCTGATCCATATCTCCCCAAGTCTGCCTCCTTCTACTTGGTATTCTAGAAAATATATGAGTGAAATAGACTCTTCTGACAGTTCCAAGGGCTGTAGGGTTCACTCTTCACCTCATTGTGTCATCTTTCATATGGTGTTGACTCCCAAATGGAAGGCAACCATCCCTTTTTATGCTATTCATAGTAAGCATATGGAAGTTGTTTTTCTTTTCCTTCTACAAATTACACTTTATGAACACTTGTTTTCCAGGTGTTTAACTCTACATTTAGTTTAATGGGATACTCAATGGGATTACTGACAAGAACAATGAGAAGACTTTATAACTAAATGATCAATAAGTGGCTTGGAATATCCGATCAGCAATATTAAGGAGTCTCAGTTGGTTTAGTTCAAGTTGGAGCTTTTTTCCCCAATAAAAACAGCTCATTTCTATTAGTCACATTAATTCTCTGTTTCTCCTCTCATAATTAGATACTTCCTACAATATTGTCTTCAGAGTTGACAATATCTTGATGATTTTCTTCTAGGGATTGGTTGGGGAGTTTTTGCTGATGTTATTCCAGACTGCTATTATTTCTGATTTTGAGTTAAAGTAATAGTGCATAAGATAATGTTACATATATCCATTAAGCACCAGGTTGTGTGGCCAACATCACAGCAGGAAGTAGGGAGACAGAGCAGGCTTGAGATAATTCCTGATTTTTCTTCCTGATTTGGTCACTTACTATATGTGTTACTTAGGGCAACATTAATCAACTGCATTATCTTAAACTTATTCATTAATAAAGCAGACACAATAATAAAGCTCTTTCAGATTCATGGTGATGGCTAATTAAGAAATAAGTAGGTAAACAAAGGCCAAAAAATTCCAAAATTAATATAATTGTTGAGGAAAATTAAAGATAATTTTAAAATTTTCTCTTTAATGTTGCTTTATAATAAATAATAAACAATAAAACTATTGCTAATAATAATAATAAAATAATTAAAACATAAATTAACCCCAGGTTGATTTAAAAAGTCAAGTTAAACTTGAAAATTGGAAAATTTCCAGAATCAGGAAAGTGCCAGAAGATCTTTCAAATCCAGTTAGAAGAGACTGAGTTAGGGTTGAAGAATTACCCAAGTGAACCCAGTCCTTCACTGTGCTTGAGACAAACTCTCTTTCAGGCTGCAGGCACGTCTACACTTGCAATAGCCCGGAAGGGGTAATCTCATCGCATACTTTATTGTTATTATTTTTTAACTTCTCCTAAAACAGATTCCACACCCATTGTCAGTAACCTGCCCCAACACTGGCCAATTCTTTCACTGCAATGAAACTAAACCACCCTTGCTACTTCCAGGGAAATTTCCAGTCAGCACGATCTCAGCAGCACAAAATGCAGTCAGATGACACCATTAAGACGGCCGTTTACCCTCCAAACTCTTCAGCATGAGGAAAGGGCCCAGTATCAGCAACTCTGCCCTTTGTCATGGTGTTTCTCTACTTATTTCTCTGAATTTCAAGTTCCACATCTCTTATTAGCAACTATCTCTTAATTATAAGTTACTGTGGAATTCCACAGCTGGGTGTGGAACTCAAGTGAGTACTCAGGTGTCAGGTTTAATTAATGTGGGTAAGAAAACTCTAATTCATGGTTATCCTGAAAATCAAAAGATGTCTTGCGAAAACTTTCAGTACTTCACTGTGGTTTTTTTGGTAGAGAATTACAAACCTTCATTCTTAAACTAGAATCTCACCTAAGAAAAATAGCTACTTAATACTGAGTGCTGGCGAGGGAGAAGGCACTTAATGGAACACCTCACAAACTTCATCTCCTGCTCAGCAATCACTGAGCAATCAGGATTAGGGGAGCTCCCTGAGGCTCAGAACACTTATGGTAACTTGTATAAGAGCATATAATTAATGCATGGCAGAGCTAGAATTTGAACCTGGATCTATAAGACTCCAATGTCCAAACATAGACAGGCTGGTGGATGAAAGGCATTTCAGGAGAAGGAACAGGAAGAGCAAAACAGGAAGGTTTCAGATAACTGAATTAGTGCCTAGAAGGGATGAAAAAGGATCATTTTGCCATCCTGGCTGCCTCGTTTGTAAAAGACTTAAATTTACCAAACCACAAGCTCAGGAGTGACTTTTGTATTAAAAACCACCACCCCCCAAGTGCCTTTATAAGTTCAATGACGTATGAGCTTCTTTGTCAGGCAAGGAGGCTTGGCTTCTCCATGGGTCACTTGTGATGTCTTAAACTGTTCCAGTTGACTTGGGAGAGGGCAGTCTATTACACATACAGGAAATAATGTCAGAACCGTGAAGCACAGTTTGGAGACTCAAGTGCATAACTTCATGCTTCTTGTATGGGTCTGCACCATCACTCAGGTGTGTCTGGCAATGGTTGAATCATACAGAAAGTCAGGTTCCCGCCTGGCTCAGAATGGCATTGCCTCTGCCCTCATAGGCCTCATCAGGTCTTGCCTGGATTAAAGATTGGCCTCCCCACTGTGCTACCTGACTCCAGCCACCCTCCCTCTGCAAGCTGCCTGAGTGTATTTCCAGAATACAAACCTCATTGAGCTACTCTCAAAAACCCTCTGTACTTCTCCTTAGTCTCCATGATACAACCTCATCTCCTTAGCGTGGCTCAGGTCCTGCCTACTTATATCCTCATTTTCTGCCAATCTGTTTTTTCTCATGTGTCAGTGATTATGAACTATCATAGGTTCCAGGATTGCATGCTTCCATACTTCCATGGCTCTGCATATGCTGTTCTCTTCTCCTAGAATAACTTTCCCCTATTTTCTGCTCAGCAGACTTCTTCCCCTTCTTTAAGTAGTTTCAATTTACACACCACCTCCTCCATGAAACCTTTGTGGATTCTCCATGGCAAACTTAGGCACCCATTCTCTTAGGTATCTCCCTTTCCTTATAAAAGCTTCCATGATCATTATGTATTTCTCTACTGGATTGTTATTGCAGTTTCTTGAGAGAGAGGACTGTTATTTATTTATTTTTGCCTCTTGGTAACTCCTATTAGGTGCTCAAATAATATTTCTTGAGGACATGGATAAATAAAGGGTCTGAGATATTTGGTATATTTTTTTCCTGAGAAAATGTCTCATAATCTATATATGAAGGAGAGTCAATGCATTCACAAGTATAAATACAAAATGCAGTTGGCAGATGGGATAAATATTTCATTTAACTGCATGGAAAATATTCAGCGCCCCCCTTGGAGTTTGTCTTCATCATTAAATTTTCAATACCTTGCAGGTGGGACCCATGTCTTTTATCTCAGTATCTTCAGTAACTGATGTAAAGATGGTGTTTAGTAATGTGTGATAAATGAATGAAAATGCAGTTAGATTAATACTCTCCACCTATGGTCCTTCTGCTCTAGGCTGCAGTGATATGGGCCAAGCAGTATCTTTCATTATGGGACCAACATAACAGAAAGAGCACAAACAGTACATTTTATCACATTCCCAATAAAGATTCCCCTACACCATGTGAGGGGGAAGCAGGCTGGCTCTGTCTCTAACTTACTCTGTGATCTTGGCCAAGATCCTTTCTTTCCTAGTTACTCCATTTCCCCATTTAAAAAATAAGGAGTTGGACCAGATGATCTTTAAGGCCTTTCCAACTCTATCATTCACTGATTTGCCACATAAGTTTTGTAAATATGAAAATATGAGTCAGACTTCCTATTGGCTTGTCTCAACACATGCGAGCTCTGTGGATTCTTGACCTGAGAACCCATCAGCATTTAAGTGTTTGTTACTGAAGAAGGGAGGGGACAGAAACTGGAGTGTATTACTTTTAAGCTGGGGTTTCAAGCTATAATATTAAAGCCAGCCCATCCCCAAACCAAAAGAATTTCTCACTGCTTGTGTTGTCATAGAGAGAAGTTCAGTGCTAGGCACAAAACAGGACTGGTGGAAGGGCTTTGATGGACAAGAGAACTTCAAATGATAGAGCCCTTGTGGACGAAAGCGCAGCTTCACTTAATGGCAAATGATGCCCAGAGAAGATGGCACTTTTGTACACTAATTTACAAAAGGCTTTTGTGCAACAACATTGACCCATATAAACTATTGACCCTTTTTTTTATAGCATTAAAAAAAGCATTTTTTAAAACTCTGTTAAAAGAGATTACGATTGTTTCCTTTTACTGACGAGAACTTTGAAGGCCAGAGAGATTAAGTAATTTACCCTAGCTAAACCAGCTAGTAAGGGCTTAGCAAAGAATGCACGCAGTTCTCTCGCACCCCACTGCTTTCCTAATAGAGGCCATCGTCTTCTCTCACTCGCGGGATCATCTCAAGGATACTGCAACTACTTCCCAACTGGAGAAGTAGTTTTCCTGTCTTGAGTTTTGCTCGTCTCTCATCCATTTCCTGCCCTGTCTTGATAGGAGGTTCCAGAGCAGAAGAGGCTGAGGATTTAAGAATGCTCTTAGAAGAGGATCGGAGAACTTTGTGGATGAGGAAAGGGCCTACGAGGGAGCCAAGAAGCACCCATGAGCATCTTTTTTCCATAAGCCCTATGGGTATTAAAGAGGATTTAAACAACAACGACAACAACAAAATATATATATATAATATATGTGTGTGGGGTGTGTGTGTGTGTCTGTGTGTTGCCCTCAGCTTGTCTCTTACTCACTGTATCTAAATCCAGTCTTCCAGGACATACCAGGGCCTGTTGAATAAGAAGAGGCACACAGAACTGCATACCCAGCTCCTCCCAGGTAATCTAGCAATCAGCCTGGCTGAATCTTAGCAAGATTCATTTAAATAAAGACTGAGTGGCTAAAATGGAGCAGTACCACTACATGTGCAAATACATAGCAGGATAAACACAGTAGTGGGAAAACAACCTTGGAAATAGGGCCCAGAGCAAAGGAAGAAAGGGTTTTAGGGACCTAGGTTGGAAAACTGCATGTAATGCAAGTATGGAAAGAGGCTGCAATGGGCTGGTCAGTGACAGATTACTTGGGTCAGTCTTGAATAAATCTTTTCTTTGGGCCCTAGGCTCTTCACTCATATCCTGAAACAATGGCCTTTGTAGAGACTGGCCTTCTCATGCTTAGACTCCTGCCTGGAATGCCCCTTGTGCTTTTTTTCCCCATCTATCTAAATCTTACTCCTGCTGCAAGGCTCCATTCCAATCCTGTTTTCTCCATGATACTTCTCTGCCAACTCTTACTACTCTTCTCTTTTCCTTGTATTTGATATTGTGGTTTGGGGTCATTAATGATCCATGGCATAATTAACTTGATGGAATCAGGTAGAAAACTCTCTGCACAACTAAGTTTGGCAGATGTTTGTAAGAATCTTCTAGGAGAGGGCCGGGCGCGGTGGCTCAAGCCTGTAATCCCAGCACTTTGGGAGGCCGAGACGGGCGGATCACGAGGTCAGGAGATCAAGACCATCCTGGCTAACACAGTGAAACCCCGTCTCTACTAAAAAATACAAAAAAACTAGCCGGGCAAGGTGGCGGGCGCCTGTAGTCCCAGCTACTCCGGAGGCTGAGGCAGGAGAAATGGCGTGAACCCGGGAGGCGGAGCTTGCAGTGAGCTGAGATCCGGCCACTGCACTCCAGCCTGGGCGACAGAGCAAGACTCCGTCTCAAAAAAAAAAAAAAAAAAAAAAAAAAGAATCTTCTAGGAGAAAAGTTCTGTGCTAGGTAAGGTGGGATATAAACAACAAATGTGGTACCGATCTTAAAGGGCTCAGATCTGGGTGCCGGAGACATTTACAAGTCTTGTAATATGAAGCATGATGAAATGAATACTCATAGCAGAGAGCTACAGAGCACAGAGGACAGACAAATAGACAAATACTGACCAAATCAGGCACCTTCATCTTTCACTGGTCCCCAGGTGAAAACTCTTAAGCAGTCTTTCCTAAACTTGTCTGAATACAAGAATCACCCTTGGTTCTTCCTTAAAAATACAGCTTAGTGGGTTGATCCCTTGTAGGGAAATCTGTACATTTAACAAGCAACTCAGGGGAATATGATCATGAGTCAACTTGGGAAATGCTGCTGGAAAGTATGAATAAAAATCAAAGTACATGATCTAAGGAGTACACCCCAAACCAGCACAGACAGAACCCAGGGTTTCCTTGATTCCTCACTTCCCCCATCTGGCATTCCTGATGTGGTTTCAAGCTCCTTGTACTGGGGACTAGCATTAAGAATTCCAAAATTGGCTGGCCGCAGTGGCTTATGCCTGTAATCCCAGCGCTTCGGGAGGCTGAGGTGGGCAGATCACCTGAGGTCAGGAGTTTGAGACCAGCCTGGCCAACATGGTGAAACCCTGTCTCTACTGAAAATATAAAAATTAGCCAGGTGTGGTGGTAGGCACCTGTAATCCCAGCTACTGGAGAGGCTGAGACAGGAGAATTGCTTGAACCAGGGGAGGTGGAGAAGATTGCAGTGAGCCAAGATTGCACCATTGCACTCCAGCCTGGGTGACAAGAGTGAAACTCTACCTCAAAAAAAAAAAAAAAAAAAAAAAAGAATTCCAAGATCACACAAGGGAAGACCACAGCTTGAAAAGATTTGCCTGTGGGCTCCTCTGCTTTAAGCCCTCTGGTTTTAGGTTGGAGAGTTTGAGGCTCAGGAAGGTGATGAATTTTCCCAGATCACATGGGCAGCTGATGGCAGAGCTGGGATGAGAAGCCCATCCCCATTACGGATAGGTGTCCCCCACTCCCCACCCCCACAGCATGCTGTCCCTGTGTCTCACACTCAAAGCTTGTAAACCACTATCCATGTTTATCTCTGTGCAAGGATGTTGAAACAACCCCCAGCACCACTCGCTTGGATCCTATAAACAACTGACATCGGATTGCTAGTTTCCAGAGACTGTTAAAAACAGCCTTGGAAACCATGCTTCAAAATTACCCAGCATATGCTATGGGTTTTTTTGTTTCTTTGTTTTTTTTTTTTAATAATAAAGCCAAATATCTGACACTATGGCTCTTTGTGTTCCCCTCTTCTTCGTCCTCCAGAAGCCAAGTACTCACAAGCCCCCAGCAGCATTTCCCAGTGGGCAGGGAGGCTGTGGACCACAAGCTGGCATTTCATGCTGTGTCTGGGGACCAAAGTAGCTTCTGGAAAGAAGAGAAATCCTTTCTTACAGCATCCTCTGATGACATTACCTCAAAACCTGAATCTCATGGAATTATAGCTGAGGTTTCACCCCATAAGCATGAAACAGGTGGGGGCCACAGACTGCATCCCTGGGGACTCAAGATAAGGCAAAAGTATGTTTTTGATATGTAGTAAGTGAGGTAAAATATTTTGACAGCAGTGGCAGTAGCAATGTTAGGGCGGGTACCAAGAGTTCTGTTTGCCAAAGTATAATAAACACCTGAAGGTGAAAGCAGAAGTGGGCCCCAGGGATCAATCATCTGATCCAACCTCTTTGTTTTCTAGAGGAGGCCCAAGGAGGCTAGGGGACTTATGCCAGAATTAGCAAGTTAGTAACAGAGCCTAGCCCTACCCTGGCTACCAAGTCTCAACAATAAGACTCAGGCCTGCTGCAGTGCCCAGGCCTCTAATCCTTGGGTATGGAGACAGGCTGAAGGTCCTAAGCCCTACAGAATCATGTCTTCTCATGTGAGTAGGGTGTGAGGAGTGGACTCCCTCCGTAGGTCTGCCCCAGCTGCTCCCAGTGAATTTCCCACCTGAGCTGTCTTTCTACAGGGCAGGGGCTGAGAGCCTGAAGTGGCTCTGGAGCCTTGGCCAAATGGTATATCCCTGACTCTAGGCTAGGTGCTGCCAGCGGACATTGGTCTTTGGCTCTCACTAGGTGGTCTCAAGCTAAAACCCACCTGGAAACTTGGGGACCAGATGCCCAGGGACTCTGATCTGCAAAGGGTCAAAATGGCATAATCAGCCCTTGGGTGTCAGATACAACTGCCATCTTCTTCCTCCTTTCCAAGGCACAAAGAACATTTCTTGAGTGCCTGGGAAGTATGACTTAGACCCAAGCCATACTTGATACCTAGGTGCTAGTCTATGACTTTGGAAAAGTTTCTACTCAGACTCAGTTTCCCTTGTATCCCATTTTGTGGATTTCCTTCTTTTTGTCAGGTTCTGATGCCTCTTTTATTTTCAACTGGACATAACATAGTAGGGAAAAAAAACTGTGTGCTGGAGTCAGACCTAGGGTCAAATGATGCTCCTGCTTAATACAAGGTGCATGAATTTTGATAAGTTAATTAGCCCACTGGAACCTCAATCTTCCCATTTTTCGAATGAAAATAATGTTATTTGCTCAAAGCGTTGTTGTGAGGATAAATGAGATAATGCTGATTTTTTTCCAACAGTGCCTTCTATGAGGCAGGTGTCCAAAAAACAGTAACTATTATTATCCTCATCACAGGACCCAGCCAACTGGGCTGCTCCAGAAGATGGAGAGGGGGACAGTTCAAGACTCAGGCCTAGACAACAGGAGTCATCCTAACCTCAATACATGACACCAAGCCTGGCACATGTAAACAGAAGTACACAAATTGTGAAACACAGGGAATTTTACTGTGGCCTTGTTGATTCTCCTCCCTTTACATAAAAGTGTATCATATCTGACTTGACTGAGGAAAGTCATCTGATGACCTCACAGCCCCAACTAAGCATTGACCATTGAGAGAAGTTTCCATCCAATTTCTTGCTCACCCACTGAACAGAAGTGTGAGCTGATTAATAGCTAGTAACCTTTCATCTGGGAGTGTTTCAAGCAGTCACCACTTTTCTGCATCTTATTTTTACTTCCCTATGTGTCCTGTCTCTGACCATTCTATGTATTTCTGAGAAATGGTTTCTATGAAAGGAAATGGGCCATCTTTGGCAGTGTTATAACCTCACTTAGTTCTGTGAGGTAACAGAGGAAATGCTTTCATTAATAATCACAGCCTTCTGTCCAACAGATTGTGTTCTAGGTTGTGCTGCCAAGTCCCAGTGGGGAGGCACTGTGGCCCTTATCTGAGAACAGCAGGGAACTGCCGAGAGAGAAGAGCAGACCTGGAGTGTCCCGCTTCACCTGCACATTCCCTGTCACAGGGTTAGGCCTTCAGCATCAGGAATGCAACCCCTGTCTTTGCATTCAGAGAACTTGAATATTTGGGGGAGGGGGTGAGTGGCATGCACCAGTGTCTACCAATAGTAGTCAACTCCCAACTCACTCATCTTCTGACTATCAGGGTGGTGCTCTTTCCTCTCTGAGATCCATTTGCACTCACCATGTTCCCAAGTTGTTATCTCTACAGTAATTCTAAAAAGATACTTTAATTCATGTTGGTTAGTCTTAAAAACAACTTTGAAATTCTCGTATGAAGGTGACTTTATGAAGTAAAATGTTCTAGTTGAAGGAAACATGAGCTGAAAATGAGTCAAATCATTCATTTATTCAGCAAACTTTTACTCAGTATCATCATATGATTCCCAAATTTTTCTTTAGATCAGGTCTTTCCAGGTCTTTAGGGGAGATCTTAAAAAAAAAATTGGGAATACTAGATAAGGTATTTATCTGCCTGCTAGACACTTCCACCATTGTATTCTACAACCACATCAAACTCCACATACTATGCAAACATGAATTGGTCCTCCTTTTTCTCCTAAAACATCCTTTTATTCTTTGTTCCTCTCTGAGTAAGTGGCCCTGCCATCTTCTCAAGGTTCCATGCAGAGTCTGGGCATCATTCTGAATTTCTCTATTTCATGTTTCTATATGTAACCTATCAACAAGTTAAGAAGTTGGTAGATTCTACTTTTTAACTCTTGATTCCATCTACTTTTCTCTGTTGCCAGTACTTTGGTTCAGGCTATTATCCTATCACTTTGAGTAGTAAAATAGCTTTCTAACTTGCTTCCCCATCTACAGTCTTGCCCGCCTGAATTACATTTTCCATACTATCACAGCTGGAATAACTTTTCTAAAACACAAAACCCAGTCATGTCACTGCCCTGCTTAAAGCCTTCAGTGGTCTCTCATTATCCTCACTCTGAATTCCAACTGTCAGCATGGCTTCTCAGACCTGTGCACTTGGGCCTATCCTTTCCCTCCAGCCTCCCACCTTCCTCCCTCCCTTCGCCCCTCCCGGCACTTCTTCAGTTTCCTCTCTCCTCATGTTCTCACCTATGCTCCAACTTCCTAATATCATGCCAAACTTCTCTGTGTTTCCTTTTGCTGTTCCTTTTGCTCTGAGGGCAGTTCTCATTAGCTACACGTTGGTTCTCTAGTGAACTCCCACTGATATTTCAAGATATAGAGGAGGCACCTCATTTTCAGTGACTTCACTGTCTGGCTACTTCTTCTTTTGCACATTGCACAACTGCTGTTACTGCATCACCTGCCACAGTAGTATCTGTATTCCGTGTCTCCCATCTCACAGATGGGGGTTCCTCAAGGGTAGGTGATTGTCCAGTTCACCTCAGCACTAGTTCAGAGCCCACTGCTGAACAGATACCCAGGAAATGTTGTTGAATTAATTAATTACCATATAGTCCCTCCCATTAACAGCTAGAGCTTATCAGTTGAGTGATAAGAGATAACCTATGCAACAAAGCTTAAAGATGACTGCACTAAGTGCCATTAGGGAGAGAAAAGCAGTGTCATGAGGGAGAGAGAGAGAACATGCTTCTTTCTAGGAAACCAATAACAAAGTTTCTTTGAGAGATTGGGTAGAGAATATTTTAAAAAGTGGTCCCTCGAAATTATCTCAAGGAAATAATGACACAAGGCTGCTGAGACATACATACAAAGGGTGTTTACCCCAGCATTGTTTAAAACATTTTTAAAAACCACTTATAACAACTACCTAAAGGTCCATCAGAGGAAACTGGCTAAATAAATTTTTTTAGAGCAACGAATGGAAATTATGAAGCCATTAAAAGTGATAATGTATATCTACATTGATTGATATGGAGGATATTGACTCAATGTCATTTATTTAAGTGAAAACACATAAGTATACAAATAAACTGTATATTTTCAAGGATAAACCCTTACCTGAGGACATACATTAAATACAATATAATGGAGGAAGGGAATGGAAATGAATATAGCAAACAAAGGGTAAATTAAAACTATATGAGAAAACACAAGAAGGACTTTATATAAACAATGTTGATATTGAGCCATGATCTGAGGAATACGATTAACATAAGCCGCACTTTAGGAATAAAAATGAAAGAAAAAAGGAGAGATAATATTGTAATAAATTGTTAAGTGAAAAATGCAGGTCACAAAACAGTAAGTGTAGCACCACTTGCTTTTGCTTTATACACACAGTCGCTTGAGCTTGTGTGCACAGGAAGTTTGATCAGTTCATAATTTATATCAAAATCTTAACAGTGGTTATAACTGCTGGTGGTATAATGGTGGCATTTCACTCTCTCGTTAATATCTTTCTGAACTCTTTATAATGAGCATATAACATTTATAAGCAGAAATATATGCAAATGTTCTTATTTCAGCAAACAAATAAATGCACAAAGTGTCTTTCATTCACCAAACTAATAAAATCCTAACAAAGCCCACTTCTTTTTATAGCATCTGTGTTTCATTTTCTTTTCTGATGCAGCTTGTAAAATGCACTAGATTAAGAGTGAGAAGCACTTTTACAATTTGCAAACTGCCTCTGGGTTTGTTCTTACAATGACCTGGTGAATTAGGTGAGGCAGAAACCTTCATAGAACTTGTATAGATGAGAAAACCGAAGTTCAAAGAGGACACAGAGTTTTGCAAAAGTCACACGGGAAAACACTGGTAGAATTTGGACTGAAACTTAGCTCTGGTGCTTTAGGGAAAGGTGTGGTCCCATGAACCAATCAAAGCACAGAAAACTCATACAGCCCTTTGGGAGGCCTGGAAAACTTCCCGAGTATATTAGCTGGTTTTGTGGTCAACAGTTTCAGGTTGGGGTCCCAGAATGGTGGGTTTTACCTTCAGGGAAATCATTTCCTTATTTCCTGGAAAGGCAGCAGATAAGGTTGACTAGAGATGTGAATGTTCCCAAAGGCTTCTTGGATCTTTACTTTGTCCTTTGGGTAGATTCCTTTCTGGACTTCATTGGACAACTCTAGATCCAACCATAGGTATGCAGAAGTGGTGATCTATGGAATTTCTGAATTTTCTATTTTTTGAATTTGAATATAAGTCATTGTAATGGATAGTGCTTTAGCATTTACAAAGCTCTCTCCTATCTCACATCTTATGTAAACCTTGGCATTGTTAGCATCAATCTTACGGAAGACAAAACTGAGCCTCAGAGAGGTTTGGTGACAGTAGATTCTGATGGTCAGGGACTCTGACTCCCAGCGCTGTGTCTCCCAATCACAACTTCTCCAAGGTGCTGAGATGTCAGCTCAGGGTTTTCCTGAGCTTCTCTTCCATATTCATCACTTCACCCAGAGCTAAACGGAATGAGCCTCAGAACTAAAGGTCTTTGACCTACCTGTGAATCCTAGAATACTGCTGTTAATTCATTGTTTGTGAAGGGAGTGACTGTAACTGAAAGCACCACAAGAGTTCCCTTTCCAGGATTCTTTCATACCTTTCCTAAAGCACCAGAGCTAGGTTTCAGTCTCAGCTTTGCCAGTTTTCCTGTGTGACCTTTGCAAAAAGTCTGTGTCCTCTTTGAACTTCAGTTTTCTCATCTATACAAGTTCTGTGAAAGTTTCCGCCTCAACGAATTTCCCAGGTCATTGTAAGAACAAACCCTGGAGGCAGTTTGCAAATTGTAAAATTGTTTCTCGCTCTTAATCTAGTGCACTTTCCAGGCAATGTCAGAAAAGAAAACAAGACCCAGACTATATAGAAAGAAATGGACTTTGTGGCTGGGCGCGGTGGCTCAAGCCTGTAATCCCAGCACTTTGGGAGGCCAAGACGGGCAGATTACGAGGTCAAGAGATCGAGACCATCCTGGCGAACACAGTGAAACCCCGTCTCTACTAAAAATACAAAAAATTAAC
This sequence comes from Rhinopithecus bieti, assembly GCF_001698545.2. NCBI lineage: Eukaryota > Metazoa > Chordata > Mammalia > Primates > Cercopithecidae > Rhinopithecus > Rhinopithecus bieti. Next base: position 3,373,109 of record NW_016805181.1, on the reverse strand, counting down.
TGGGTGTGGTGGTGGGCATCTGTAGTCCCAATTACTCGGGAGGCTGAGGCAGGAGAATGGCGTGAACCTGGGGGGCGGAGCTTGCAGTGAGCCGAGATTGCACCACTGCACTCCAGCCTGGGCGACAGAGCGAGATTCCGTCTCAAAAAACAAACAAAA
>NW_016805181.1:3306904-3372713 GCF_001698545.2 Rhinopithecus bieti | reverse complement strand
CAAAAAAAAAAAAAAAAAAAAAAAAAAAAAAGAAAGAAAGAAAGAAAGAAGGGGGCTTTGTTAGGCAGGGACAAAAAGAGGGAGTAGGTTTTCAAATCCCTGGCACGAAGGAGAAAACACACTTGTTGATGAGGAGCCAACAGAAGATTCAAAAAAAGAAGCTGGAGGAAGAGGAGTTGCGTAGAAGGAGAAGCACAACCAAGTGTCCCTTTTTAGGGTTTTGGGAGCTGGATGGAAAGAACATATTTACCAAAGGTTGCAAGAGGAATGCTGACCCTCTCCTGTGAGGTCCCTGTCTTTGATGTGTTTCCAGCTCTGATTTAGGCTTACCCTGTCCTTGCTGGGTCTTTGTGAAGTATCCAGCAAGGCTGGAACAAAGCACTTTATTGTGGTGCATGAAAAATATCTTTGCTGAGAGGGACAATGCCAAGGCTAGGGAGACTAAAATTAGACCTTCCGGTGTGTTTGCCTTGGCAGTTGTATGGCCTCCTCCACCTGCCTCCCTCCCAGCCGTGGGCCTTCTGAGAGCATAGGTAGCGTGTGCTGAAGGAGAGGAAGTGCTGCTTCCTCTGGCACCCTGTGGAGATGACAAATGCTTCTGGGCCTGTGTAACTGTCACTTGGAGTAGTTATGTGAAGTGATACTTAGTTTGAAGGGATATGTTTCCACATCAGCTAATTTGCAAATAAGGATGAAACCATATTGTGTCTCCCCATTAACTTAATGCCCCTGCATGTTGAAACCAAAAGAAAACCTAAAAACAATCCTATGTTTGAACCTCACATTTACTTTTGTCTAAGAATTCACAGCTTCACCTAGTAACCATGGCAGAATCCAAAGAGCCAGTTATCAGTGCCTTCCAACATACAGTGGAGTTGTGTTGTCTGTAGCAAAGACCCGGGCCTTCTCATTAGACAAACAAGGTGAGATGCTTGCTAGAGCATGTCTACTAGCTGGGGAGGGAAAGTTACTGAGTTTTTCTTATCCTGTTCATTCAGCATTAAATTGTGTATATTAATAACTACCTCAAAATGTTAAATAAAATAATAAATCTGTATGACTGATATTTTAGCAGTAATAACAACAGTTATATGATCAAGTGCTCACTATGTGCTCATGGATTACCTCACTTCTTTACAACAGTTTTATGAAGTAGATACCATTATATAATCATATTACAGTTGGGGTGAATGAGGCTTACAGAGAAGGTCACACAACAAGAAAATGGTGGAGTTGGGATTTCAACCCTGAGAGGCCCTTAGCCATTGTAAACTATTCTGTCAGATTAGAGATGAGAAACAAGAAAGTACTTTTCTGTGAATAAAACTATTATTTCCACATAAGAGCTCATCCGTCTCCATTTTCGCCTGGGTGCTGCCTTTATGTAACATTTTTTTCCCCAAGTGAGGGAACTCTGGAGTCCCCTGAGGCTTGGTCAGTTATCTCACAATTGCTTGCCCCTGGTCCCCAGGGGCATGAGAAAGGACTTGGATGCTAAATACAAGAGTAGCCATTGAAAGAACAGGGAATGTTTAGCTTGGAGAAACAAAGACTCAAAAGAGGACATTTAAGGTCTCCTCAAATACATGCAGAATTTTCAGGCACAAAAATAGACATATAGATCAGCATAACAGAATGGAGAGTCTAGAAATAGATCCAGCTATACAGACTCACTTAATATATGATCAAGAAAGCTTTTCAGAACAAGGGGGAAATAGAGGAAATATAATTTATAAGTGACATAATCACCTCTTGATAGCAATTTAATAAAAAAAGTAAGAACCATACCATATGCCATCTTTTAAAAAATCATTAACATTTGGAATCAAAAGTTCAATACAAAAATTATCAAAGAAAACTATCAGAAACCGAAAATATAGACAAAAGGTTCAGAGTGATGGTTCAGTCAACAATGGACTATATATATATGATGGTGGTCCCATAAGAGTAAAATATATTTTTACTGTACATTTTCCATGTTTAGATATATTTAAATATACAAATACTATTGTGTTACAATTGCCTACAGTACTCAGTACAGTAACCTGCTGTACAGGCTTGCAGCCTGTAGCCTACAGGCAGGCGTGTAGTAGGCTATGCCGTCTAGGCATGTGTAAGGACACTCTATGATATTTGCACAATGATACAATTCTCAAAACATGTTTCTGTCATTAAGTGATGCATGACTGTATTTATATGTAAAGCAAATACCAATGATTAAGGAAAACATCATAGACAGAAGACAGAAATGATCAAACAGTATGAATAGATAATTCATACCACAAATAGTAAACTGACAGAAGTATGTTTAACCTGATTATTAAGGTCAAGATGGACTCAATAAAAGCAAAGGCAGAAACTATAAAAGAAAAGACTGATAGATATAACTACATAAAGATTCACAGTTTAGGGAATCTAAAAAAACAGAAAAAGTAAAAATAACAACATGGGACTACATATTCAACACACGTGTCTTTTAAGTATTGAGGTTGCTTAAACATAAATGGGAAGAGGATTATGCTAGCAGGCTGAGCAATGAACATCAGTAGAATATGAACAAAAGATTAAATATCAATGGCCAAGTTTATACCTACAAATAATCAAATACAGCAAAATTGTATGTTAATATAACCCACCAGAAAACACTAGAAATAAATAATTAAACATAAACTTTTGATTCCAGGGGAAGGCATCTTAAAGAAATAACTCAAGAGGAAAAAGTTACATACAGACACATATTTATTGCATTTTCATTTTAATAATAGTAGAAACTCTAGCACTATAACCATTTCCCACTAGGGAAATGGATAGTAAATTATGGCACATTAACTCAATGGAACATAAAATTGTGAATGCAATGTTGAAACATGGCAAATTACTTATGATATGCTAAGTGGAGAAAGCAGAGATGCAAAATTAAACACACTCTATAATTACAACTAGTTACTGCAAAAAGTGAAGACAATTGTTTTCCTCTCTTGCTCCTTACAAATGAATAAAAAGTGTGGACTATATGCAGAAACCATGTTATGTATCAGAATATGGAGATGAAAAACAAACGGCTTATTTCCTGCACAAACCAATGACCCAATGAGAGGGACAAATAATATGCAAAAAAATTTATTTATAAGTTATAATACGGAATGATAAGCATATTCCTATAATGTACAAGTTTCTATGGTAACAAGTGAATGTTAAATAGAGATCTCTTACAGGTTATCGTATTAACTTATATATTAAAATATAAGAACTTGTAAAGATATTTGTGAAATCGGGCCGGGCGCGGTAGCTCACGCCTATAATCCCAGCACTTTGGGAGGCTGAGGCAGGCGGATCACGAGGTCAGGAGTTCAACGCCAGCCTGGCCAACACAGTGAAACCCCATCTCTACTAAAAATACAAAAAATTAGCCGAGCGTGGTGGTGCACGCCTCTAATTCCAGCTAGTTGAGAGGCTGAGGCAGGATAATCACTTGCACCCAGGAGGCAGAGGTTGCAGTGAGCAGAGATTGCGACACTGCACTCCAGCCTCGGTGACAGTGTGAGACTCCATCTCAAAAAAAAAAAAAAAAAAAAAGATATTTGTGAAATCTACTTAATTTTCACTATATTAGGTTGAGAAGGTTGAGGTCCAAAGAGAGTAAGTAGTCTAGAGTCAGAAAGGTAGAACTGTACCTAGAAAAAGAACCAGGTTTCTTAACTCCCACTATCGTGTTATTTCAATTATTTTATGGACTGTCTTCAATGATTTAACCTTCAAATCATTCAGAGGTAGGTAGTCCCTTGTATTTTAAGCTAATGATGGATACCCTTTTATTCTTATTTTCTTCTGACTTTAGGAATCTGAATTCCTCCTCTGCTTCCCTCCCGGGTTGGGAGGTGACCAGCAATCAGCCTGCTTTTCTACCTTCCCAGTACCTGCAATCCAGAAGGAAGAGGTTCAGCTCTTGGCCATCTCCTACAAAAAGTTTAATAGGCTGGGCACGGTGGCTCACGCCTGTAATCCCAGCACTTTGGGAGGCAGGGCAGGTGGATTGTTTGAGCCCAGAAGCTTGAGACCAGCCTGGGTAACATGGTGAAACCCTGTCTCTACAAAAAATAAAATAAAATAAAATAAAATAGAAAAGAAAAGAAAAAGGAAGGAAGGAAGGAAGGAAGGAAGGAAGGAAGGAAGGAAGGAAGGAAGGTAGGTTAAGAAAGCAAGCAAGCAAGAAAGAAAGAAAGAAGGAAAGATTAGCTGGGCATGGTGGCATGTGCCTGTAGTTCCAGTTACTTGGTAGGCTGAGGAAGGAGGATTGCTTGAGCCCAGGAGATGGAGGCTGCAGTGAGACGTGATCACACCACTACACCGCAGGCTGGGGGACAGAGTGAGACCCTATCTCAAAAAACAAAGTTTGCTAGCTTAGTTTTCATGAAATAGTGAAGTCTGTCATAACTGGCAAGGCTCCTTTCCACATCCAACCCAAAGATTACAGCATGGAAAATGAATGGGCAGAAGAGAAACAAACAAAGGAAAATCCCTGGGTATTCACCTGGGGCCAGTGACTGGCAAGGATCCCAGGGTGTATGGACACCTTTATTAAACTACTTGTAAAACTCTATGGACTGTATTTAATTGCTTTTTTGAAAGGACTAACTTGAATATGCCCAAAGAATTTTCAGCTGGAATATTAGCTAAAATCTGAATAAGAAAGATGAAGGCAAGAGTTAAATTGGTGACTTTGAGAAAGCACTGTTCAAAATGTTAGGGGGCAGACACTTCTGAAACCATGGTGCAGAAAGGAACTTAGCTTTTGTGAAAGAACACAGTGGGTCAAGAAGGAGTGTTTCACGTGAGATGATAGGGCTAAAAGTACTGTATTTTGGCCCATATAAAATCATTTTCAGGGGTAGAGAAAAAGTTATCTGTTAACTGAACTCTGCTGACATTTTTACAGAAATATAAAGATCAGGGTGGGGGGAATCAAAGAAAGACATAGCATAGGATTTACCAAGAACCTATGGGTCAGTTATGACTTGGAGGAGAATAGAATGGGTGTCAGGACAAGCTTCGAAACTTGAAGTCAATGGAAATTACCAGATGCCTGAGAAATACAAAGAAAATGTGAAGTCAAATCCCAGTAAATGGCTTCCTTGCTGCTAAAGTTAGGTTGCTTGTAGAAAACGCATGTTTGGCTTTTGAGAACTGCATTCAAACACTAAGCAAGTGCTGCCAAGCAGAATCCTAGAATCGCTGAACTGAGAGGGAACCCAAAGATCCTAGTTCAGATAAACTCTTTCCTTTTCCAGATGAGAAACAAGTCTAGGGAAGACACAAGCGTTCTCTAAGTGTGTGGAAAATATCTGTGGCAGATCTCGTTCCAAAGCCTCATCTCCTGATTCCAAATCCAATATTCTCTTCAGTTGCCACTTTTACCCAAAGTCTATCAACAAAAACACCAAGTAGGTATCCGAAGAAGTGGGCTTACTCAACTTGCAGAGAAGCATAAGGCAATGGAGTATACAGTGGGCAGGACCTCGTCTCTGTCTCAGTAATTCAGCAAAGTGTCGTGAGTTTGCAATCCCAAGTCTGAAATTTATGGGCCAGCCTATGTTGCTCCATTTCTTCCTCTAGTTCTAATTAATTAGAAATTCTATCATTTCTTTTTATTTATTTATTTATTTTTTTTTGAGAAGGAGTCTCGCTCTGTCGCCCAGGCTGGAGTGCAGTGGCCGGATCTCAGCTCACTGCAAGCTCCGCCTCCCGGGTTTTACGCCATTCTCCTGCCTCAGCCTCCCGAGTAGCTGGGACTACAGACGCCCGCCACCTCGCCCGGCTAGTTGTTTTTTTTTTTTTTTTTTTTTTTTGTATTTTTTAGTAGAGACAAGGTTTCACCGGGTTAGCCAGGATGGCCTCGATCTCCTGACCTTGTGATCCGCCTGTCTCGGCCTCCCAAAGTGGTGGGATTACAGGCTTGAGCCACCGCGCCCCGCCAAATTCTATCATTTCTAACCATGAATTCCTCTTCTGCTCTCCATTTCATTTACTGCATCTCACTTCAGACACTCTTTTCTTTTTTTGCAAAAACTATCTAATTACTCTTCCTGTTTGTAGCCTATACCCTTCAAATTTAGTCTTGACGTTGCCTCCATAGTAATAAATATCTGACCATTTCAGGCATTCAATGCCTTACTGATGCCTGAAGAGAAAGTCCCAGTTCTTTTGTAAGACCCATAGGGGTCACCATGATCTTGTTTATGCCTTTCTCTTCAGTTTCATCTCTTACTTCTCCTACTTCATGCTCCCAGACTTAAAACCTGACTAAATTTGCATTTTCCAAAATATATCAATAGTTTATCAGGCCTCTGTCAGCATAGTACACACTTGTTGAATAGCCAAATGAATGCACAAATGAGTCAAAAGAGATTTAATAAAGAAATTTCTTAATGATGTTGATTATTTTGCTAATTAATCCTCCCTAACTATAAGCTCCTCTGAGGATGAGTACTATGTCTGTCCTGTAGGCTGTTATATGTCCAGTATTTAGCAGTTGAATAAATGAATGAATGGATGATGAATGAATAAAACATTGCAGCAGAGATTCATGTGGCTATTAAGGAAGGACAGAGAAGACAATCAAACACATTTGTGGGAATTAAGAGAAGCTTTACGTGAGAAGCAACCTTTGCAGTGGATGAATAGGGACTGCCAGGCAGGAATGATAGATACAAAGAGATGTGAAAGAGCATGTTATGTTCAGAGATTAAGTAGTAAGAGAATACCACTGGAAAGTCTGAGGTGGGCAGGATAAACTGAGGGAAAGGGTTAGACAGAGTTAGATTTAAATCTTAGCCTTAACTCTCACTACCTGTATGACTCCAATCAAGCTATAAAACCTCTCTTATGTGAAGATTAAACATGGAGTAATAGAAATGAATACTGGTTATTGTATGGCATAAAACAGGAGGCTCTCTCCCTTTGCCTCCTTCTTTTTCTTCCTCCTCTTCTTTTTTAGTGTTAATTACTGGGTTTGGCATAAGTATCCTGGGCTGCTCCAGTCACAGTGTAAGACTAGAGACCCCTAGTCTTACACAGATTTAAACCCCAAAACCTCTGCCCTGGATGTTCTCTGTGGACAACCAGGTCTTATTTACATATCTGTATCTCATTTATCCTACTGCATGTGCCAGACAAATGTAAAATAAAAACAAGTGCCTCCAGCTCAGATGAAAATAGGAAGGACCAATGGAAGAAGAAGGACTCCACTTGCTAGTTAGTTTCTAAAGTTTTTATTCATCTGCTATCTATATCCAAATAATTTGACTCCTCCATATCTCTCCACAGAAAGATCGTATACTTTATTGTCCAAAAAGCATACTTTGAGAGTGAAAGGAGGTGCCATTATTTACACCAGGACAACAGGTATTGTTCAGGACTATCTTAAGAAAATTGGGATGCACATTCTTTCTACCTCTCCAACTTTATCTCCTGTCAACCTCTCTGTTATTTACTTTGCTTCAGTCATACTTACTTTGTGATCTTCTCTAACATACTGAGTTCCTTCTCATATTAGAGCGTATATGTGAACTTTTCTCTCTCTCCTTAGAATTCTCTTTTCCTAAGATTCTTTATGGCTGACTTCTTACCATTCAGGTCACTGCTCAAATGTGATCTTTCAGGTCTTTCTGGCCTATTTAAACAGTCTCTCCCATGACACACTTCTAGTGACTATCTAATTATCTTGTTTTACATTCTTTGTAGTTCTTAAAATGATCTGAACTTATCTAGTGTATTTGTTAATTTACATGAGTATTTATTGACCACTTTCACTAGAATGTAAGCTCCAAGAGGGCCGGAACTTGGTCTGTCTTGTTAGCACTCTTTGTACCTAGAATTGTCCCTGGTGCTGAGTCGGTGCTTAATAAATATTTGTTCAATGAATATCTTCATTTTTGATCATTTTAAAAATAGGCTATCTATCTTGATAAGAACAACTTTTGGTATTAATACATAAATGTGTTCATTTCATATATTAATGCAAAGAGGTTGTCTCTGTCAAACTGGTTGAAAGAAAGGTCAACTTTAAGTTCCTCTAGCTACCTTGCCTGCTCATGAGCTCAGCAGGGTTATGCATCAGTAGGTAGGGTTCTTAGTTATTACTAACCTCAAAGAAGAACTGAAAAAACAACCTTAAATCAGATTGAAGGCTACAATGTTGTTTAACAAATTATTATTAGTTGTGTTAGGTTCCAGTTAGATAGCATCCTAGTACCTAAAGGAAAGTGCGATTGAGGGTTACAAAACCCCTAGGAAGGTTGCCTGACCCAAACCATAGCTAAAACATAAGCTCTTGGTATTTTGTATATTTTTAGATCATAAGTGTATTTCTTTCCCTCCTATTTTAAAGTGCTTTGGAGGTTTTTAATCAACTAAGTTTGAAAAGGGAAATATTACCAGTTTATTTTGGGTAAATTAGTTTTGCCTTTTTTTTTTTTTTTTTTTTTGAGATGGAGTCTTGCTCTGTTGCCTAGGCTACAGTGCAGAGACATAATCTCGGCTCAGTGCAATCTTTGCCTCCTGGGTTCAAGCGACCCCAACCTCCCACATAGCTGGGATTACAGGCGCCACTACCGCGCCTGGCTAATTTTTGTATTTTTAGTAGAGATGGAATTTCACCATCATGGCCAGGCTGGCCTCGAACTCCTGACCTCATGATCCACCCACCTCGGCCTCCCAAAGTGCTGGGATTACAGGAGTGAGCCACTGCGCCTGGCCTAGTCTTGCCATTTTTGACAATCAATTAGCTTTTCTAAGGCTCAGTTTCCTCATCTATAAAATTATGATACTACCACCTGGCTCAAAAGGCATTTGTAAAATTAGAAATAATGTAAGTAATAAACCTAACACAGTGGCTGATATAGGAGATACTTAGTAAATAGTATCTGCTTTTATGTTTTATTTTATCAGATTGTATTAATCTGTGTATTCCATTTGCATTTGGAAATAAGTTTTAAAATAATACCAATCCATAAATATTCACACTCACTAAGAAAAATCCTGATGCCAAATACTATAAACTGTTGGTGTTAATATATTTAATATTTAAATTATCAGGTATTTCATAATGGGCCTAAATATCTCATTAAGTCAAGCGGTTTATAAGTTTCTGGGAGCACACGTTCAAAACATGATTGGTATAGGGCTGGTGGTGTGTAGCCCTAATAAGTGATTCTCCCAAGCATCGGCATTTAAGTACAGTTTTGTTAATCTTTATTCTACCCTATGCATGTAGGGACTCTCATAAACGATTTAAAACACAGCAAAAACTAGAAAGCTTTGTTTATTTTGTGAACAACATCCCCCTTAAAAAACACATCTCCTCCTGCTGGTAATGGAAGTGAAAAGAGAAGAGGTCAATCTCTTCACTGTATTTCATGAAGAAAATAACCTGTCAGACACTCAATTTGGAGATTTGTCAAGATTTCAAAATGTCTCCTTTACATTATGCCAGGTATATGAGGCTGAGCAGAAAAGATCCCTCATCAAATATTCCAAAATGAAAAGTTTAAAACAAGAAAATGGAATCCCGAATTGGAATGCTTACTTAGTTATAGTCTGAGTTTGTGCTATTTCCCCAAAGTAAGAACCGTAAGCCAAGAAATATCACTAAACTATTATGGAGCTCTGGCGATTACAAATTCTAAAATGGTCTTAAAGGGATGTTTTCATTACCTGCTTTCAGTAATTTCTTGTTAAATAATTAAAAATAGAGACTTGAAGAAGATCAGAATAAGTAATTATGAGGGATAATGGAATAGAAATTCTAAAAATATAAAGCTGATACATTTTTAAATAGAGAGAGTTTAAATAATAGTTGAACACAGATGAAGAGGAAAGAGTAAATTGGAAGTTAGTCCTAATGAAATTATCTGGAAAGGAGCACAGTGAGGTAAGGGATAAAAAATATGGAAGAGACATTAAGAGATAATGAGGCTAGAATGAGAAGTTCCAATATAGAGCTATTAATAGCTCCAAAGCAAGAGAAGAGAGTAGGAGAGAAATTAAACCATAGAGTTTTTCAGATTTGAAAAATTCAGAATAAAACATTTTACAAATTTCAGAGTAGGGGAAATAAAACAAGTCCACATGTGGGGACATGACAATAATTTTTTTTTAATTTTCAATTGAATTGAATTGAATTGAATTGAATTTATTTATTTAGAGACAGAGTCTTGCTCTGTTGCCCAGGCTGGAGTACAGTAGTACGATCTCCACTCCCTGCAACCTCCGCTTCCTGGGTCCAAGCAATTCTCCTGCCTCAGTCACCCAAGTAGCTGGGATTACAGGTGCCTGCCACCATGCCCAGCTAATTTTTGTATTTTTAGTAGAGACAGAATTTCGCCTTGCTGGCCAGACAGGTCTCGAACTCCTGACCTCAGTGATCTTCTCACTTCGGCCTCCAAAGTGCTGTGATAACAGGCGTGAGCCACCATACCCAGCGACAATGAAACTTAAGAACATAAAAGTTGAAGAAAATTATCTTAAAATCTATCAGAAAGAAAATTTTGGTTAACTTAAAGGAAGAGCCATTAGTCTAAAGTCAGCCTTCTCATCAGCCACAATTGATGCCAGAAATCAATAGAATAGCTTCAAAATGCTAAAGGAAAAAAAATCAACTAATAATTATATACCCAGTTAAAATTTATTCAAAATGAGAGTAAGATAAAGACATTTTCAACTACATAAAAATTAGAGAAAATACTAATTACGGACCCTATTATTAAAGGATGTACTTCAGGAGGAAGGACATTGAAACCAGAAAGAAGAAGTCGTTGTAAGAAGCAATGATGAGCAAAGAAATAGATGAAAAAAGTTGGTAACAACAACAAGGGATGTTTTGGGATTAAAAACTAAGGTGCAACAAACATACTAGGATGCAATGACATGGATGATGGGGGTTGTGTTTTGGAGTTAAAACATGCAAGGTCCTTCACTTGTTTAAAGACAACTAAAGATACTGACTGACCTTAAAATTTGTTAAGTAGCCTAGGTAACATAGCAAAACCCTGTCTCTACTAAAAAAAAAAAAAAAAAAAAAAAAAAATTGCCTGGCATAGTGGCCTGTACCTATAGTCCTAGCTAATGGGGAGGCTGAGGTGGGAAAATCACCAGAGGCTGGAAGGTTGAGGTCGCAGTGAGCCAAGATTGCACTACTGCACTCCAGCCTGGGCAACAAAGTAAGACCCTATCAAAACAAACAAACAAAGCCTAATTGTTAAGTATAAATATTAAAAAGGTAACAAAATAGGTATCAGAACAGTGGTAATTATAACTTCTAGGTAAATAGAAGAAAGGAAGGAAAATATATAAACCTTAATTCAAGAGAAAACAGAAAGGGAGGGGAGAGGCCAAAAAATAGGCCTAGCATATATTAAAAATATAAGAAGATAGATGGAGTTCTAAATATATTCAATCATCTCAGTAAAATCCAGCTATATGCCATTTATAAGGAATCATCTTTAAAAAGAATAGACTAATTTAACTTTTGAAAAGAGAGGTAAAATACCTACAAATTATCAAATAGAATCCAAAAATGTATTTAAAATATCACTATCAAGCAGGGGTTATTCCTGGAATGCAAAATGATACATATTAGAAAATCTATTATGACCTTATTAGCAAAGAAATACAAAGTCTTTTTATTAGAAAAGCATTCAACAAAATCAGCACACATTAATGATTATTAAAAAAATAAACGAAAACTTTCAATAGATTAAGACTAGAAGGAATATCCTTAACCTGATAAAGGTTCATACCAAAAAACCTATAGCAAAGTGACATTAAAAAAGTGAGACTCGGGCCAGTCACGGTGGCTCACACCTGTAATCCCAGCACTTTGGGAGGCCGAGGCGTGTGGATCCCGAGGTCAAGAGAGCGAGACCATCCTGGCTAACACGGTGAAACCCTATCTCTACTAAAAATACAAAAAATTAGTCGGGCATGGTGGCGGACGCCTGTAGTCCCAGCTACTCGGGAGGCTGAGGCAGAACATGGCGTGAACTCGGGAGGCGGAGCTTTCAGGGAGCTGAGATGGCGCCACTGCATTCCAGCCTGGGCGACAGAGCGAGACTCCTTCTCAAAAAAAAAAAAAAAAAAAGGGGAGACTCTATTTACATTAAGACCAAAATCATGTAAGATGCCTAGGAATAAACCTCATAAAACTGTACCAAAATTTTATGGAGAAAACTATAGAACTTTATTTTTTAAAAATTGAATACATTTTAAATATACCTGGAAACCAAATCATCTTAATGCATCAGTTCTGTTCTCATTTGTATAAACACTCAATTCAATTCTAACAAAAATCCCAGGTATATTTTTTATGAAGTTTAACCAAGTGAAAAAGCAAAAGATCAATAATATTTAAGATAACTTTGAGGAAGAGCACAGATACTGTTCTACTCCATTAAATATCTAAGCTTATTATAAAGCCACACTATTTAATACAGTGTGGTACTGGTGAAATAATGGAAAAATAAAAAATGGCAATAGAACAGAGAGCTAAACATTTGGGACTTTACATGTGATAGTGGGTACCTAATACAACAACAGAGAAAGAAAAATACATTCAATAAAATTGTGTTAGGATAACTGAATGTCTACAGGGCAAAAATAAAATTAGATCTCAACCTCACACCAGTCTCAAAAATACATTCCAGTTAGATTAAAACCCAAACTTAACACAGCATTTTAAATCATGGTAAAAGGTTGATAAATCCAACTATCTCAAAATTTAAAATTTGTTGTTAAGACAAAAGCAACCATAAACAAAGTTAAATAAGTGACAGGCAAAGAGATAATATCTGCAATGTATATAACAAATAATTTGCATTCAGAATATATAAGGAACTCCAAATGATGGATAAGAAAAGACAAACAATCCTATTAAAACTAGGCAAGGCCTGTGAATAAAAAATTTACAGAGAAGAAAACCTAAATGGCCATTTAGGTTTCATTTTCTTAATTTGCATTAAGAAAATGAAAAATTATGAAGGACCATTTTATATAATCGGTTTGATTAAAAATTTAATGTTATGATACTAAATGACTGCAAAGATGTAGATAAATATGAACTCTTCTAATATACTGCTGGTGGGAATATAAATTGGTATATTTTCTGTAGAGAACAATTTGGCAGTATTTAATATAGCAGAAGATGCATATAGAGCATGATCTGGCAATTCCATTTCACTATATATCTCACATATATACACAAGAAGCCATGTGAAAAAGATGTACACTCTAACTTTGTAATAGCAAAAAAGGAAAAGATAGCTAAATGTTCATCAAATAGGGAATAAATAACAAGATATAGTCACACGATGAAATACTGTTCTGTAAGTCTGTTCTCATGCTGCTAATAAAAACATACTAGAAACTGGATAATTTATAAAAAAAAAAAAAAGAGGTTTATTTGACTCGAAGTTCAGCATGGCTGGGGAGGCCTCAGGAAACTTACAATCACAGCAGAAGGGGAAGCAAATACATCCTTCTTCACATGGTGGTGGAAGAGAGAAGAATCAGTGCCCAGCGAAGCAGGGAAGACCCTTATAAAACCATCAGATCTCGTGAGAACTGACTCATTATCACTAGAACAGCATGCGGGAACCGCTGATTCAATTAATTCCACCTGGTCCCTCCCATGTCACGTGGGAATTATGGGAACTACAATTCAAGATGAGATTTGGGTAGGGACACAGCCAAACCATACCAGCAGTTATAATAAATTAATAATATTATATGAATAAAAAAAACTAAAAGTACTTTTTGAGAGAAGCAATTTGGTGAATGAGACAGTATGATGTCAGCTACTTAAATATCAAAAATGATACTGTATAGATCTACATGTTAAGTACAAATAAAAGTGTTCATGAAGAAAATACGTATCAAATTAAATAGAATGATTGCTTCTGAGGAAGAAGTTAGGTGAGTGAGACTGAGAATAGAAATGAAAATAATTTCAAAATATGAGAAGGCATTAATATTTGTAACTTCTGGGTAGTAGATCAATGGATATTTGTTATATAATTCTCTAAATTTTCTGTATGTTTGAAATTTTCCCGATAAAAAAGTATTTTCTTTTAAAGTATTTTGTAATTCAGACTTCTCCCTATTCTGGACTAACATTGTCCTAGGTACTTTACAGTGTTGAAGATTAACTAATTAAATGGCCATCTATGATTTTAGATAATCTTTTTTCTTCTAGCTCTTACCATAGAGAGTAATCATGTTCATCTCAAAGGAAACATGGTAGAATATTAAAGAGAAAATTGTCCCATAACTCTAAGAATTTTTCTAGTTTAAAGCATGTCCATTTTAAGTTTAGGAAAAAATACATTTCTCTGATACTCCACTGGTAATTCTCAAGTGATTTCATTTTCATGACATACAAATTTGGTATGATACAGAAATTCAACTAAATTGAAATTCAAGTTAATTTCCATAATCTTATGACTACTTTGTTGATACTACAATTGCATCTGTGATACTTTCAAGCTAGTTTTTTTGTGCATTGCAACTACTTGTTTACTTGTCCGACTCCATTAGACCCTGACTGCTTTGAAGGTGGGACTCTGTCTTGCTCATCAACAGTTATAGCATGTGGGCATTCAGCAAGTGTTTTAAAAAATAATTTTATAAAGTTTCTATTTTCATCTGTGAACTGGGATACTAGGCACAGCCATTTAACACAAATTTGTAAGGCAACTTGAGAAATTCTGATCTTTATAGGTTCTAAAATAGAAAAAAAAAAACAAAGTTGGAAGAGGAGTAACACTTTGAGTCATCTGGTTTTCTGCCATTGTACTAAGAAGACACAATGAGTATATAATCATTTGTAATTGCTGCTGTTGTTGTTTTTACAGAATCCTAAGCATAAGTATTGGAATAATTTCTTAAAAACCACTCTGAACAGTCTAATGAGATGGTGTAATAAAGGTTAATTTAATGATAAATATGCATCTCATTACAAAAATGAAACACAATCTTTGGCCATATATCCAGACATAGTTCCTTTCAGCTTATAGGCTCTGAAAATGCATTTTAGATTAGAAAGACTCAAGGAAAGCACAAAGGGGTTGCCAGACCACATAGAAAAACTTCTACTTAACGATCAGAAGTGTGGACCAATCGACACCTGTGAAAAGAATGGCAGGGAAAGAAAGAAATCTAGGCCAGAACAAACAGAAGAAAGCCTTGTTTTCCTTTTTGAAACCTCTCTTTTCTAATTCATTTTTTCTATTTTATTTTATTTTACGATGCTTGACACATTTTCTAAACCTAACTGAAATCCTTTCTGAAACAAGGAAAGAGACAAAGAAGGGTATGACTCTGAAAAAACCTTGATGTCATTAAAGAAACTGATCTTTAAGAAGACTATTTAGAAGTAAGAAGATAAATTTTATCTATGTCACCACTTGTAAAACAAAACAAAAAAATAACAGATAAGAAACCAGAAAGAAAAACACCAAATAATCACAATACCTACCTTTGAATATTAGGATGATACTTTTTATTTTTCTACTTTAATTTTTTCTAGATTCATGATCATTATCAAATATTAACTTTATAATAACACTGTTTTTGTTTGTTTGTTTGTTTGTTTGTTTTGAGAGAGAGTCTCGCTCTGTCACCAGGCTGGAGTGCAGTGGTACTATCTTAGCTTACTGCAACCTCCACCTCCCAAGTTCAAGTGATTCTCCTGCCTCAGCCTCCTGAGTAGCTGGGACTACAGGTGCATGCCACCATGCCCAGCTAAAACTGCATTTTTTTTTAAGGACTTTCACATTCAGATAGTGGACAGGCAATTCTCAAATATTTAGCAATTACCTATTTACTTAATATCTGAAGAGCTCTCTTGACTGACCTAAACTTAACAAGATGACTGACCAATATTTTCCATACTCTGTATTCTCTCCATACAGTACTGACTGATGCCACACACAGCTAAACATCCCCAGCTACAATGAATTTGCGAAAAAGCCATGCTGTGGAGTCCAACAGGCCTGAATCTGCTGGATAATGAAGCATATTAGTGAGCTCTCAAAGCCTCACTATCCTCCTCTGTTAAATGCAGATAATTTTATAACCCTGCTAGGTTTTGCTCTGAGGATAATGCATTATGTAATACCTGCAAGTGGTGCTTGATTTATTTCGCGATGAAGTAATTTCCCTTCTCCCTTTATCTCACTTTTCTGGTTATTTCTTGTCAAATATATTGAGTACATTGGTTATTAATATGCCCCATCCCCCCCCTTTTTTTATAGCATAAATGGCTCTATTCATACTTCAAGTTCAAGGAGGTAATGTTAAGCGATTTTTAGGCAGAGATGGCAATCAAGGTCGAGTCACCGACCCAAGAGTGGCACAGTACAGGTCAGGTGATAAGACTAGTAGGGTTGGATATTTGGAAGAACTCTGCAAATAGAGGTAAAAGTAATCAGACTTGCCCCTTCATGGATTTGGAATGGAAGACAGATGGTACCAGCTCATTCATCAATAGTAAATGCAAAGCTAAACTGCAGAGAGAAAAGCTAAAATGCTATCTATAGTTAGAGGAACATCTTGAATCCCACAAGACAACAAATCCCTTGAGTTCTGCTGGTTCCTGATGGCTCTGGAGGTCTAGTTCTGATGTTTATCCTTAAAATAACTCCTCTTTTAATCACAACGTTTACAGGCAGGTAAATCTGCCTTAGTGCAATGTAGGTCCTCATTAGGGATAGACTCTAGTTTTTAAACATAAGGGCATCCTTATAGGGGAGCAGAAAGAACACTTGCTTATATAATCTCATTGCCCTGTCTTAATGCCATCATTAGGGAGCGAACGCTTTTTGCTTTGATTTCTAAAGAATGTGAAATTCTTAAAGAGATCATGTTAATATTAGCTTTGTTTATTATTTCAACAAAAATGCTCATCTTGAAAAATAGAATTTGTTCTGTCAATTGCTGGGGTGAAGTCTGAAGGTGGGGGAATCCAACAAATTATTGCCAAGAGTTTGTGAATGCAAACGAACACTAAGCTTTGGAAACTGAATAGTGTTTCTTTCACATATTGCATTATTTTTCAAATTCATGTCAATTCTATCACTATTAATAAAATATGAATTAATTTTAACATTGCTAAATTTACAGTAGCTATTTATCACTATGTGTTCTTTCGATCAACTACTAACCTTGAGAACTTGAAAACATTGTTGGCATTACAAAGTCTTAGAAGTATAAAGCAGTGCTGCTGAAAAAGATTGGGAACACTTGACACAAACTGTAGCCCTGAGGAAACCTCGGTAGAATTGAATGGTAATCAGGTAGTCTGGGGGCATTGCAGACCCTGTTGGCTGGTGAGAGTTTGGTGTGAGTCACATTTTTATTCCGATAAGTACCTACTTAGAACAATGTAAAGAGAGTGCCATATTTTGGATTAACTTCTTGGCTGTATTGTTAAGAGTCACCAAAAAAAAAAAAAAAAGAATAGATACTTGGCGTGGATTCTTTGTCTGAAGAATTATACCACCATTTACCCAATGATTCATAAACAGTCTCTCTCTCCTCTTTTTCTCTCCTCACAAACACAGCCATGCTCCCCTATGATCTACCTCCTAAATTCTCTCAGATTTACGCAAGTCTCTGAATTTGTGCTATATCAAAAGGAACATCACCTGTCATCTGGGCAACTGCAGTAGCCTCCAAACTGGTCTGTTTCCATCTAGCACCTTCCTAATCCATTCTCCAGAATTATGTTTTGAAAATGCAAGTCTGATCAAATCACTTCCTTTCTAAAGCTTCCAATAGATTCCTACTGCTCTTAAGACGGAGTAAAATTGCTTAATACTGCTTGGAAGATTCTTCACAATCTGGAACCTGGCAACTTGCTACCTAACTCTTCAGCCTCATCCTAGTATCTAGTGCCATTCATCCAAGTCCCTTTTTAAGAAGCTCCAGTTTTTTAACAGGTTCACTATCCAATCCTGTCCTAGATTCCATTTGTTATTCTCTTTGTTATACATGTCCACAGGAGCATATTCTTCACCTTATTTTTCAGACTGATCAATTTTTAATCATACGTTTATTGTGCCTTCCTTACCATAAACTCTATCAAGGAGTTTTTCCTTGCTTCTAACTCTTTTCCAATAGAGGGCTTGACACATAATAGACTCAATTAATGTTTGAACTGTTGAGTTGGATTAACTGTCATACTCTTACTGAAAAAAGTTTTGAGGACCAAAGAAGCAACTTAAGGAATCTATTGAAAACAGATTTGTTCTCCCATGTCTAAAATTTCTTAGTTCATAATATATCCTGTTTGTAGTGGCTCTTACCCTGTTCTACCTCATATGTTGTAATCTGAATCTCAGTTATGAACCAGGCATTATGGTATAGAGGATACAGAGATCTGTCTTCTAAAGCATACTAAAATATATTGCAAATTTCTGTGTTAACGACATCTTTTGACATAATGGAAGTTTACAATTCTATGGAATCAAATATCCCTATTATTTTATAGCTTCTTGATTGCTTATTTCTCACTATACCTAGGTTATACAAATGTCTCTTAGATTTTCTTCTGAGGCTTTAAAAAATTGAAGTCTTTAATATGCCCGGAATTCATTTTATGTAATGTGAGATAGGGGTTCAAATTTGATTATTTCCAAATGGTTAATCAGTTGTGCCAGTAGTACCATCCATTAAATAAGTTACATTCTTCCCACTCAATTGAAATGTCACCTTTGTTGAT
Organism: Rhinopithecus bieti; assembly: GCF_001698545.2. Taxonomy (NCBI): domain Eukaryota; kingdom Metazoa; phylum Chordata; class Mammalia; order Primates; family Cercopithecidae; genus Rhinopithecus; species Rhinopithecus bieti. Next base: position 3,353,941 of record NW_016805181.1, on the reverse strand, counting down.
AATTCATAAAATCTTATAAACATGAAATATCTTTGTGGATACTCTATTTTGTTCCATTGGTCTACTTGTCTATTCATATACCTATTCTATATTATTTGGTTATAATACTTGTGTGTTCTGGCATCTGGTAATACAAGCCTACCCTCACTCTTTTTTTAAATACCTCTAATCTTGAGAATGCAGTCTTCCAGACAAACTTGAAGATCATGTAAAACAATTTAAAATGCCTAAAATAAAATCCTTGTGGCATTATAATTGTTTTATGTATATATATATATATATGATACTTTCCTATTGTCTTTTAATTTTTAACTGTATTTTCTGTTCTTCAATAAGATTTATAGTTATACATAGGCACTTTTTCTTCTATTTTTTAATCCTAAATATTACCTTGGTTGCTACTGAACATAGAACTTTTTTTCTAATTTTCATTTCTGAATATTTGTGATTAGCTAAAAGAAAAGATTACTTATTTTTGTAATTTATCTGATATCTAGTCTCCTTGTCCAGTTTTATTAATTTTGTTTTACTTGAATCTTTGGATTTTCAATATATATAATCAGGAAAAGAGGTCAGTTTAGGTCGGGCGCGGTGGCTCAAGCCTGTAATGCACTTTTGGGAGGCCGAGCGGGCGCGGATCACGAGGTCAGGAGATCAGAGACCATCCTGGGAACTAACCACAGAGATGCGAGAGAAGCGACCGTCTCTACTAAAAAATACTAGGAAAAAAAAAGCAGATAAAACAGTTTAATCCAAGTAAATACAATCTTTTATATGTTCATAAAACTAGCTGGGCGAGGCTGGCGGGCGCCTAGAGTAGTCCCAGCTACATACGAAGAATACTGATAAAATAGAGGCTGAAGGCATGGTTTGTACTTTGTTGCTGTAAAACACAGTGTAGAGAGAGAATACGGAGGCCTTGGCATAGATACTGAGATCACGAGACACTGAGCAGCTTTTATCCAGCCCGGGACGACAGAGCGAGACTCCGTTCAAAAAAAAAAAAAAAAAAAAAAGGAGGTCATGTTAATTGTCTTTTCTGATGTTTATCTTTGTATTACTCTGCTTAATTCATTCATGTTAGAATCTAGCACAGATTATTATACTGTTTTTGCATAGATAAATAGAAGTCTTTTACTTTTCTATGATGAGGAAGGCTATAAATATACAAAGATAAATCTGTATCTACTCCTGAGAAAACTGGCTCATTGCTAGATTTTTGCCCTATTAACACTTAAATTACTTTAAAATTCTTATAAGTAAATGAATGTGATTTACCTATGTCATCCAGTAATAACAGGTAGAACTGGAAGGATATTAGATAAATTCTAGTTTACCCCTACTCATTTTACATATGAGGAAACTAAAGCTTAACAAAAGAAAGTGATTTGAATAAGATGAAGAGCTAGAAGGGAAGCCTAGGCAACAATACCAAGGTTGCATGATCTCTGTAAAAGACGTAGTTGATTGGAACCTTAGGCATGAATTTAAAAAGCCATTGTTTTGTGTGCTGCTTTTAAAATATCACATTTTAAAGAACACATTGAATATCAAATTAAATATTTATTGTATCTTTAAAATTTTATTACTAGTATGGCAGAAGCTTCTAGTTTTCTCCAAGTCTATTTTCCTCTTCTTCTTTAGTAATAAAACCCCTAATTTTTAGCAAGGGTTATGTTAAATGTGACTAAATTCTGGCCAATGGCATGTATGCCAATTTTCAGGTGTGACCTAGGGAAGTGTCCTTAACAGGGAAGGGTATGAAATTCATCTCCCTTTTCTCCTTCCTACTGGTTAGAAAGCAGACATGTGGCTACAGCCACAGTAGATCATGAGGTGCAAGCCACCTGCTAAGGATGGCTAGCCAAGCAAAAAGGCTGAAGGAGTGTGGGTCCCTAAGAAGTCTAGGTGCTAGGTCCCTGAAGCCACCCTGTCAGGGATTGCCTACCTCTGAGTTTCTTTACATGAGTGAGAAATAAATTTCTCTCTTATTTAAGCCATTGTTATCTGGGATCATCTATCGTTTTAAGCTGAACTTAACTCTGATTTGCCAAGTAAATTAGGAGATATAACAATGAAAGTGGAAATACTTTAAAGATAATCTGCAAACTCTTGCTCCAGAAAAAAAAGCATATCATAGATGTTTGATATCAGAATTATGGTTATGACCTTAAGAGCTTTGAATTTTAAATAATGATCATAATAATGACAATGATAACAATAACAATAGCTGTGTATTGACTATTGCAGGGAGACAGTGGAGAGGAGTTAAGAAATGGGAGTTAAGTCAGACTACCAGATGTGCCACTTTTTGGCTATGTGACTGTGAGCATGTCGCTTACTGTTTCTAAGTCTCAATTATCTTTATAATGGGTATAATGAAAATTCTTAGCATGAAGTTGCAATCATTAGATAAACACATGTAATGAAGTCAGTAAAAATTAGCCTCATGCAATATTATTGATCTTATCATTAAAACCCACCATTCCTACTACCTTTAAAGGCCAGGCATCAAATGACATCTATGTGGCAATATTTATAATTTAATTACCACAATAATACCATCACATAGGTATCATTATCTACATTTCACAGATAAAAGGATTTATAGGACTCAAAATATTTTGTGACCGAGCTGGAATGGAACCTAGGCTTGATTATAAAATCGTATTTCTTTTCACAATACTATGCTTAATTTGATTAAGATTTTATAACCTTTTAAAACATTAGGTCAGGACATATGCATTTCAAAGTATTCTCCTGCTATCATTGTATACTTTGGTTCCTGCTTCCTCTGTTAATAACAGCATTCCTACTTCCTTTGCCCTTTGTCTAGCTAATTCCTAGTCTTGACATCTCCAAAATTCATCTCATCTCCAATCCTCACCCTAGGAAAGTTCGGTTCTGTGTGTCCCAAAAATGCTCCTGCAGCACTCTGTGCTTCTTTCATGGACTTGTAGAAGCACATCTGCTTCTTTCATGGACTTGTAGAAGCACTTGGGCGTATCTAATGACCTACACATCTACACCACAGGAAATCAACCACGGGTTTGGGAAGACCCAGTAACATACAGGTGCTTGTAAATGTCTTTATCTGGAAACCGCCCAAGGGAACTTTGCATGAGAGGGTGAACTTCCCTTGGAGATTTACCAACATCAAAAACTCTATTGTCCTCTGTTACTGGAGCCTTGTGAAGGAGGAATAAAATGGGAGATGCTAAATCCTGGGAGGAAGATCCATAATCCTCTTTTCAAAAAGAAATGCGGTAATAATCCTCCTTTGTCAGGCCCAGCAATGGTAAACAAGTGTTAGTAACAGTCTCAGGAGGCAAAACTGGAACTCCAGACCTCAGTGGATTTTTCTGGAGTCTATCATATGAAACAGCCCCAAATAGGTCTCCCTGTTAACACTTTCTTACAGCATTACTATTTTCTTCCATAGCGCTTAATTAGTCTTAATTGTAAGTGATGCCATTTTGTGATTATTTGTTTAATATCCATTCCTCCAACTAGACTCTAATCTCTATGAGGGCAGGAATTATGGTTGTTTTAGTTCACTTAGTGCCAGGCAAATGATGTCCAATAAATATTTGTTGAAAGAACAAATGAATAGGTGAAACAGAGATAGTACCTCATACAAAAGCTACCTAGTGAATATAAAAACAAGGTGAGTAAAAAGAGCATCGATTCAATTTGGATTTTAGAGACCACAAATTTTCTGATTTTAGGCAAGTTGCTACATTTCTGTATCAATTTCTTCACCTCAAGTAGGGATAATATCTATTTCATTGGATTGTTGTGAAAATGAGTGAGGTAGTATGCATATAAAGCGCTTGGCAGAGTCCTTGGCAAAGAGATGATATGTGCTAATGATCATTTACAAACATGACATCCTTAAAAAAAAGCCATCTCTTCATCTTTCTCCTTTGCTGGATTAACTGAGGAGACTTTTGGAACACCTGAATGTTCTAAGGTGTAATAATCTGTGAAATGTGAAAAGACCTTGAATGACTAAACTCAGGCAGATGTAAGCTCCTTTTGCCCCTGAAATGTCTTTCTCCTTTGGCCAGAAATTCTCACCTTCCTATTCCATCTCTTAGAGACCATTTGGTGTCCTTTGATTCATGCAATGTCTGTATATTGAGAATCTATAGAATGTTAAGCACAGAACTGGGCTCTGAAAATAATACACTGGTGAACTAGACAAGAAATGTTCAGCCTAAGAGCTTTATTTAAATGTGAATAAGTCCTGGAAAGAACTATGGGACTTAGTTATACACATGCCACTGTGAACAATGGTAACTATCTGGTTTTGCACATTTACCGTATCCCCTAATCTGTCCTAAGTATGTTACATGCACAATCCCATCTAACCTTTACAAGGACTATGTGAAATAGACTTAACAGTTTCTGTTTCACAGGCGAGGAATCAGAAGCCATGGAGCTTCTGATGTAGGGGTTTGAATTAAGGTCTGTGTGACACTACAGCCACAATTTTCCTTCTATCATGATGTCTGCCTACCAATGACATTTTTTTTTTGAGACGGAGTCTTGCTGTGTTGCCCAGGCTGGGGTGCAGTGGCGCAGTCTCGGCTCACTGCAAGCTCCATCTCCCGGGTTGCCGCCATTCTTCCCTTCAGCCTCCCGAGTAGCTGGGATTACAGGTGCCCACCACAACGCCTGGTTAATTTTTTGTATTTTTAGTAGAGATGAGTTTCACCGTGTTAGCCAGGATGGTCTCGATCTCCTGACCTTGTGATCCACCCGCCTTGGCCTCCCAAAGTGCTGGGATTACAGATGTGTGAGCCACCATGCCCAGCCACCGATGACTTTTAATGGTCCAATTGATTTAAGAAGTGATGAACTGGCATATTTAATAATTCACTTCCTTTTATTAGATTATACCCATATATGGTTGTTCAATTGAATAAACATGGTTCTTTTAATAACTGATGTAAAAGTAGGGGTTCATAAACGTTACATTTTCACTGGCATATGGACAATGCCTACATTTGTTACAAAGATCTTTTAAAAACTACCTTTAAAATGGAAGTAAAAGTCAGGGTCCAAGAGTTCTTCTCTTAGACCTAGGGTGTAAAACTCACAGATCCTGAATGACAATGTGTTCGTATTGGTTATTTTGTTTGATACCATATTTTAAAAGGCAAAGAAGCGAGGCAAGTATTCTGCTTCGTCAAAATACCATCATTTTAACACTCATGTAACACCTGGCCCGTTTCATTTAGCTCTTGCTTTAGACCATCAGCTTCTTGAAAAAAGATATTTGTCTTAAGGATCTTTATGTCTCTGGGGCTAAATTCAGTTTCTGGCATACAGCAGAAGCAAAAGAAATGTTTGCTATATGAGTGAGAAAAAAATCCTATGGTTAAGAGTTTCCTCCAAGTATTACAGTAGGGTTGGCTCTGGTAAGAGACAGGACAAACTGAGCAAATGAAATTTGTCATTCACTACCTCCTGGGAACCCAAGAGTCTTCTATTTAGTTTATTTTTACTAAGCTCTCTTTCGAGAAAAAATGATTAGAAATTTATTTAAGCTAAAACATAAATGAGTGAATTCTGTTTTAAAGCACCTAACGATGTTCCCTGAGGACTATTTAGGTATACGGAATTTTGAGAAATTCAAAGATTAATGAGGCGCTGAGTCTACATTCTAGGAATTCACAGACTGTTCAGGAATACTACTACTGGATATGATGAAGAAGATAAAGATGAAGATGATAATGATGATGATAGTATCAGTAGTAGCAATGATCATACAGGCAAAGCATGGCATAAAAACTGTATTAATCAGTACTCCAGGATCTCAGCCTAGACTTGGCTCTCATTTCTGTTTCCTGCTCCAAAACAAAGTGACAGAAATAATGGACTTCTGGCCAATTGCAGGTGGGTTTTGATTAGAAGAGGCTTTTCAGAGTTTCTGAAAGGAATGTAGCCATCTGCTCATAAAGCTGGCACTGAGAATTACTAACTAGTTTAGGTGAATTTTCCTCAAAGTTCTAAGTGTTATGACCCCTCAGGCCTAGTTTCTAGGGCCCAAGCCTCTGCCATAAAAAGCAGCAAACCTACATTCAAATTTCTCACTCTGTTAGAGATGGGCAGAAATCTATGCTGAGGACCCTATGCAGCCTGTAGTCAGTTATGTGCACAAAGATTTTCCTTTAAGTGGTGTTTTAAAAGTTAAAATTTATAACAATAAGAGAACAGTGAGCGAAACCTTGTTCATATATATGATGGAGTGTAATCCAAGTATTTAAAATACACATTTGCAAAGAATTTTAATTGAAAAGATCATGTTTCTGCTATAATGTTATGAAAATGTAGAATAAAATTTTAAAGAAATGAGCAGTCTCTATTAGCAAACAACGAAAATGGAGGAAAATATAACTTAGTAAGAGATTGCAGGTGATTTTTATTCTTTTTTCTGTTTTGTTTTCCAAATTTTCACAATGAGCGAATGTTATTCTTTTTACTTAAAAAAGGCAAATTCCCAACCCTCACTGAGGCTCACTTAAGAGCTGTTATATAGAGTAGCAACTTGAAGGACCAGGTATCTGATAAATGAATTACCTGGAATGCCAATAGCAGTCCTCTTTAGTTCTAGTGCTTAGAGTTTTGTTAAGTGAGTTTATAAAACTAGAAAAAAAAAGTGTTCTGAAAGAAAAAGTAATGTTTTCTTCATTTAATTATAAAAAAAAATCCTGTACTTCTAATCCTAGACAACCACAAAATGAATATTCTCACTGTTACAATGAAGTGATCTCAATCACCATGATAACAATCAGTGGTATCCAAGCTAGATGCAAATTCAAAGAAATGACTTTATTCCTAATTATCTACCATAGGAACAAACAATCACAATTCAGACAAGATAGCTGGAATACTGTGTAGATTTTTAGCCTTCCCTCTATGATGTCATCTCTCAGTGAGTTTCCATTTACAGATGTACAACCTCATAGACCTGTTACAAAGATTTGGGTACTCCTTACCGGCAACCTCCAGTTGGCATTTGAGGAGGTGATTCTCAGATAACGTAGAGGTTGCCCACTTTACATTCTCTAAATAAGTAGTCATAAGCAGTACACTGTCATTGCACTATGAGCCCTTATAAATACTGTGTGTTGAATTCATCTACCCATTGTCTACATAAAGTATCCATTAACTTCATACATGGTTTTAGATGTACGCAGTGCAAAAGATGGTCTGTTGGCTATGCTCAGTTCCCTACTTCTTTATTATGAATTTATTTAACTCCTCAATTTAAGAGCTCTTGGAGTGAGGACAGCAAATACTACTAATTCTTTATTAAAAACAAACTAATAATAACCATCAATGAGTTTCAAATAAAAGAGAGGATTCTGCTAAGCATTTAATGGATATTATTTCTAGTCCTCACAACAATTTTGCGATATACATTATAATTTGGATTTAACAAATAAGACTGGGGCTCAGGGAGATTAAATTATTTGACTAAGGCCATGAAGACATTAAGTAGTGGAATTAGAATTCAAATTTGGTTCTGACATATAGTCCAGTATTTTTCCATTTTCCCATGTTGTTGGTGTTTGATCTTTAGATTTTTTTTTTCAAAACTTCCATTTTACACCTTAAGAACCAGACTTTGAGGAATGAAGTAACTTGCCCAAGTTCATATGAAAACAAAACAAACTCAAATCTAAATCAAATTAACTGCCCTTGTTTTTTAAAATTATGTTACCACTGCAACATAATAGCAATCACTGCTAATACGATGTATGCCATATTTTAATTTTTTCTATTAGTTTTAATTGTATGAGGTTAAAGATATTTTATAATATTGTCATTTTTCTGAATTTGAGATAATTTTGAAGTTACAGATTTTCTTCCTTTTCATATGAGAAACTGCAGAACTGTAAACATGTCAGTGGGGAAGATTCAGAGCCATTAGTCATTAGCCACTTTGGCACAACTGTGGTCAAATATCCATCCAGGAACAAAATGGGAATGCTCTCAAAAGATCAGTTGCCAAAGCACTTCAAGAAGTTTCCACTTAATAACAAGGTCAGCCTTCTTGGTCTACTATTCCATTTTTCCTTTTTCTTTCCTCCTTCCCTCTTGCTCTTTCTTTCTCTCTTTCCCCTCCCCTCTTTTATAGGAAACTAATATTCACTGAAGATCTTGTATATGCAAGAGACTGTTCTAAGCACTTTCAGAGACATTATGTTTATCCTTACAATTAATCTCAGGAGTACGATTTTCATTTTCCAAAACTTAGACAACTTGTCCAGAGTGATAAGGCCCAACTTTAAAGCCACATCTCTTTAATCCACAATATACTTCTCTCTAGTGAGATGCAGTCATGTCTCACATAAACAGGCTGCTATCTTTTCAACAACTGGGATGGATGTACAGACTTAATTGACACCCTGATTCAAAAAAACTATAAAAATACTTAGGAGATTTGAACATTGGCTTTATATTTGATGATATTAAGTGATTTTTTTTTTTTTGCTGTGTTAATTGTATTGTGGATATATGTAAACTATTACACACAAGATGATATGTCTAAGATATGTCTTAATTCTTTCAAATCAACCCATTAGAGAGAGGAAGGATGGGGACAGAAATGAAACAAAGTGGCCTTAATACTGATTAACATTGGGTGATGGGTACACGAGGGCTTATTATATTATTCTCTCCAAATATGTACGCTTTCCCTAATAAAAAAATTAAAAAAATAAAAAGACGTGTGTAGGTTGGTTGTAGTTTGGTAGAACAAGAGGATTTTGGGTTCGAACAACACATTTATGACTTAATATCTACGTGACCTTGGGCAAATTACTTTCATCTCAGAGACACAATTTCTCAGTCATAAAATGAAGCTTACCTTGCAGACACTTACCTTGCAAAGCTGTAAGTAATGAAGTAACGTGTGTAAGTATCCAACACAGAGCACTGTACATGCTAAGTTTTTTTTTTATTTGTTTTTTGTTGTTTTTTTTGAGACGGAGTCTCACCCTGTCGCCCAGGCTGGAGTGCAGTGGTGCGATCTCGGCTCACTGCAAGCTCCGCCTCCCGTGTTCCCCTAATTCTCTTGCCTCAGCCTCCTGAGTAACTGAGACTACAGGCACCCGCCACCACGCCCGGGCTAATTTTTTGTAGTTTTTAGGAGAGACGGGGTTTCACCATGTTAGCCAGGATGGTCTCGATCTCCTGACCTGGTGATCCGCCTGCCTCGGCCTCTCAAAGTGCTGGGATTACAAGGGTGAACCACCGAGCCTGGCCTTCTTCTTCTTTTTTTTTTCTTCATAAAATTGCTAGCTATTATTATTAAGGCATACATGATCTGTGCTTTCATTTACCTGCTCTTGAGACCTAGCCTAGAGATGACTTTCAATATTCAGATTAATTCAGTTTTGGCTAACAGCCAAAGACAAGTGATATAGGTAAGCCCTTTATGTACATGGTCTTCTACTGAGCACCTCTTTGGAAGAATGTCAGCTTTCCCAGTTTCTCCTATGCCACTGGTGACTTGAATCTAGATCAATTTCCTCTGTCCTCTTCCAGTTCATATGGATTTCTTCTAAACCCATACCAGCAATTCTGGCCTAGGCCTCTTGTTTTAAGAATGAATCATATACCATTTTATATTATTCCTTGTATAGCCACTTTATCAAAGTATTGGCTATATTATTCTCTCATCACTGCTACAAATATGCTCTATCATGCCTCCCTTCCCCATCCCAAGATGATATCTTGGACTGATTTATATTTTTTCAGTCACTTTTAGTTATCAGAGAAGTTGTTGTTTCTAGATATTTAAAAAGTTTAGTCTAACTTAAATATAAATTTCCACTCTACCAATTCAGTCTTTCCTTAACTAGGATTTCAATCTAGCAGTGGGGAGAGGGGGTAATCTGTTCTTTTGTCCTGCTTGCTTCCCTCTTCTATTATTTGCTCTGCTGCTTCTAGGGAGGGGGCAGAGAAGGGGACTATATAGGAAATGGACAAGGTCTTACTTGACTGGTGCCTGTGTAACCTGGCACTCTGTGAGTCTGATGCCCAAATGCTTTGCCATTACCCTGGGGTGTTTGAGGACTCTTTAACAACTCCTGACTGGGAAGTTCCAAACTTCACAATTTATTGATGGGTCAATGCACAATTGACTTACTGCTCCACCTATTCTGCTGGCCTCAATGATACTGCTCTCTAAAGGGGACTTAGACATGTATCAGACATGATTTCTTCCCTCAAGAAATTTCCAGTTTTATGTGAGAGCTGGCATGTGTACAGCGATTATGTGTTTAGATGTGCTAAGAGGACTGAGAAGTAACTTTTGGCTGCATTCCCTTAGAATGACTGGGTTAGGATATCTAAGGAAGGTTCAGATTTTTATCATCAGAGCAGCTCCTGTGAAGTGATTTCCATAGTCCTTGAAGAAAACTCATCTCTGTTCATGAGTTCAAGAGCTTATCCAAGACAGAGTACCTGTGTTTGCATGCACATGTGGGTCTCTTTTGTTTCTCCTGTTGGTCTTACTGTCTTTACATTGTTTGGATCTGTATATGCATGCTGATTCCTGGAAGGGAAGTCCCAGTTACCCTCATAGGCTTTTCTTAACCCCAGTAGGATGAAAATCTTATTTCCAAAGCTTCCCTGCTAGAACAACACATAAGCTTGACTGTGGTTGCTTTTGTTTCCACAAGGGTCTCTTTAGAAGCCAAGACATGCTCACACCACTGAGAAATGGCTGTGGGCTCAAGTTCTACAACCACAGCATGAGAAATCCAGAGGCAAATTTAAAAGATACAGATGTGTCTCAATTTAGGCTTTTCCTTCTAGATTATTTTACTTCAAAATCATTTTTTCAATTTAACTGTGAAGACCTAGTTATCATAGATCTATCATTGTATCCCAGGACCTACAGTAGGGGCGGGGAGAAGACAGGGGACTTATTTTAGCAGATATAACCGTAATATAATAATTTGCAGAAGATCAATACTTTGATTATAAATCACCTTTTTTAAATCTCAAATTTTAAAGTTGAATGATATAAACAATAAATTCTTTATTGTCACATGCTATTATGCAATCTGTGGAGTATGTTCACAATAACTCATAACTAGAAAGGGCAGGTGATATCATACTTATTCTCACATGAGGAAACTAAAACTCAGAGAAGTTAAGTAAGTCTTCCATGGCCACACACTATGATGCCTAAAGCACAGGTGTGATGCCTAAAACACACATCTAATGACTACTAAGTTTGTGTACTTGCTATTACATAGTTCAGCTTTTGTCTTTCTAAACCAGTTTTTCCAACTGAGTTCTTCAGAACGACAATGAAATGTTGATAAGTATATTTTCACATAAGTTTCCTGTACAAACAGGTGTGGAAATATACAATTAATCAAAGCTAAACAGATTCAGTGGTCTTTACCACAGGACCACTCAGACTTATTATTAACATGAAAATGAGCACTGGGAATATCTAAGAGTGGGATGTAGTAAGCATTTTCCCCCAAAGAAGCATTTCAAAAAACTCTTTGTTTCTATAAAGATATATTTCCAAAACCCTGATAGGTATTCTTACCACTGAATTTAAACCATCCTCCCTTTCATCCATGCACTTGATCTAGAATGAGGAAATTTCAATAGGGCTTCCTTTTTAATGCTATCTTGCAAGTAATGATTTGTTATAAAGCTATTACTCTTAAATATTTTGCTTAAAACTGCACAAAACAATCTATTACAGTACATTGAACATATTGTGTATATATCATGTATGTATGTATGTATCCATCTCTCTGGATGTATGTGCATCTCTACCTCACCCCTACTTTGAGTACCATTCTCTGCACTTGGTCAATCTGCGTTAGTGCACACTTCTACAAACACTCAGGAAATGAAGGTTCTGATAGGCTAAACCTGATCTGAACATGTTCTGCAACATGTGTTGTGTGTATGGTCCCCCTTTTCTGTCATTTATTTGGTGTTATTTGAGAAGCATTTGTTTGATAAACAAAAGATATGCAAGTGATATCGCCAGATCCTGCATAAGAGTTGAGGTATAGGCATCTCCTGGAGTGTTTAACAGGTGCTCAGGGCACCTTGGGGGAAAAGGTAAAGGAAAAGAGAGGATAAAAATCAGAAGATAATTAAGCACTGTCAGATGTCCTCTGACATTATTTATGAAGAGCACCACAGAATCACTGGAGCTGGGAGGACTGTTCATCAACTGAACGTTAGTCACTAGAGGCTCTGAAAACTTTAGCAGAAAACATGTCTTAAACAAATGAAAGAGGTTTTCTAAACAGATGCAGGAACGCAGGCCTAAGGTAGGGCATTGATTCAGTTAACACACCCTTTCTAGGACTGCACTCACCATGCTACCTGGGATAAGTGTATGTTAGCTATTATTTAACTATGAGCCAATTAGGACAAATATACTTGGGAAAAAATGCAGCAGGACATCTAGAACACTAACCTAGGAGAAACGGTGAAATGTAGACTGAGAAGGTGGTCAGAAAAGATAAGATGTAGGCAGGAGAAAAGATTGGGGTGTGCAGGGGGAGAAGGAATTATTTATGTTCCAAGTTCTTTCAGGTATTATATACACATTACTATATTAGGCCTTCAACATTCATGTAAGATAACTGCATTATCCCTATTTTCATCAGTGAGAAAATAAACTCAAAAGATTAATTAGAACAATAACCCTACTCAATTCTGTGAATCATCCAGGAGTTGTCCTATTATACAAATAAATCTCAGAATTCAGGTGCAAGTTTTGTAGATTTCAAAAAGAGAAAAAGATGCCCTTTTTTATCTACAGATTAGAAATATACCTGAAATTTCCTAGGAAATTGGGCAGGAAATAGAGGAAGAAGGAGGGAAATCCTGAAGGAAATTGAAAAGGCTCTTTGAGGAGTTAAGAACAGTAAGGCCATTTTGGATTTGATGTGTGTGGGGATGGGGGGTGGGGGAAATGTGCAGAGGGGCTAGAAACATTTTTTTGGGTTCAGTAGGAAAGAGCAGTTGGAAGGTATCTTTTCTTTATTGTAAAAGCCTGGGAGAAAAGAATGAAAGAGTAGCTCATAGAAGACTCTTCCCACAGATACACATTGAATGATTAGTCATGAAATAGGTTGGAAAAATAGAGGAGGTGTGGGGAGAGTATCAGATAGAAATCCTGTTTTGGGAAAGTATTAAAAGATAGAAGTATCACAGTATAATATTTAACCAAAAAATCAGGGCTCCTGAAATGTTTTTTATTGAAGTTCAGTGATCAACTGTGGGTGCAGGTTGGGGGAGAAGGGAAACATGTTATTTAGCTACACTGAACAGTAATTCATAGATAATCTTAAAATATATCCAATAAGGAAATAAACTTAAAAATTTCCTTTCAGTTCCATATTCAGGTCACAATTATATGCCGGCATTATATAGCAGGGTGATGATGATAAAGTAAAGGCATAATGGAAAGGGGACGCATTTAAAGAAGGAATAAGGGAAACAAAATTTGAAGTCTTAGTGGAGGTATTTATTTCATTCTGAAATAATTCTGTGCATTCATACCACCTTTTCATTTCACTTGACTTAAAATTGCATTTATCTGTCTTCTCCATTAGGCATAAATTCTTAAAGGCTGGGATTGTATCTTACTTAATTTTGTTCTACAGTGACTACACAGAGCTTGGCACACTTACTCAATAAATCTAAGTTTTATAAGGTAGGGTAAGCACTGTAAACTGTTCACTATTTGATTCCTTATTTAGAAGTTCTGCAATGAATGGAGATTGCTTCAACTCAGTGACCAAAGTGTCTTATGAGCTATTGATTTCTGATTAAAGTGATGCTAATGATAAGGATAAATATTATTTATTATACATTTTCAATAATAAGCCATTATATTCTTTACATATATAATCTTCTATTTTCTGTTCAAGAATCCTGTGAATTACTATTAGAAACTGAGGCTGAGAGTTTAAACAATTTATTCAAGGTCACAGAACTAATAAACTATGGCCCTGGGAATTTTTGTCTAAGTATTAATATACCTAGCTTGAGAACTTTGTACTTCCTCTCATAATTTTCTCTGAGCCAACTGAAATCACAGTTAGAAGTTTTCCCATTCACAAACTAAAAATGAGGAAAGACTAACAGTTTAGTGGTTTTCATCTCACTCTGAAGAATCAATACCTTTATAATCATTTAAAAGAATAACAATTTTATACACAGGATTTAAGTTTACTTCACAATTTCCTTTCATTTTCATAAAATTTTCATATGAACAAGAAAGCAAAAAACATCAAGCACTTTATATAAAGTTACAGAAACTCTTGAACTTCTGGAATTAACAAAATTGATAGTCTTCCATTAACTCATAACATCAAATGCCAAGAATTTCAGCAAACAGAACTTGCTAATTGAAAGTGAGCCTTGTGTAGCACTACTTGATACATTAAAAGCAAAAATATTATATTAATAAGATTTCAACTTTATTAATAATGCTTAATGGGTCTCCAACGGGACATTTTACTCAAAATTTAAAATTGGAATTCAAGAAATCAGAAACACACTAATCACAAATTACTAAAACCAATGCAAAATGTAAAACACTAGTCTCCTGTAGCACCAGGGTTTACAATTTCAAGAATTCTTGAATTGCAAAAAGATCCTAAAATATAAGGTAACAGAAATATTAGGATCTGTTGATTTACATTAGAAAAAATTCACCCAGGTTTCAAAGTACATTTAACATGTTAATGATTTGCCAAAAAAAACCCAAAAACTATTTACACAAAGCTCCTCAAAAGTTCATAGTCTTTCAGAGCCTAAGAAATAATAAACAAGATCCAAAAAAATGAGGAAAAAATGTACTTAAAAAGTGAGAGATTTCTATTCTCAGAAAAGTACTATATGGGCAACAATGAATAGGATTCTCTCTATGGATTGATGATAATTGCAGATAAATTTAACTGATTTGTTAACACTTTGCCTTTTATGAGCAATGCCTCATAAAATAAAATCTATTTTAAGTAAAAGAGATCTACTTTCTACAAAAGTTCAGTAATTATTGTATTAGGTACATTGAGCTTGAAGACCACTTAGTGAATGAGAGTATTCCAAGTCTTAATTGTAATTTAGAACAAAAGGAAATAGAATGCTCACCTGGAAATAATCCAACAGATCCTGGGAATTACCATGCATTAAAAAAAAGAATAAACAATTGATGGTTACACAGCAGGTCATCTGTGTTAGGACTGCAGTAAATAAAGTAAAGAGGTGGAGAAATCCAGAGAAAGTGTAAGAATTGTGAAAATCACCCGATCTGCATGCTTTAAGTTAGCTGATAGGGGTATAGAACAGCTCGTGAATGTATTCACAGGAACCTTATTATTAAAGTGTTAAACCTCTTTGAAGATTCCTCAGTAATTTACTATTCCATTTCTGTTTCATTCATTAAATAGTTTCTAAAGCATCTCCAAGACCCTTCCATTAGTAAAAGTTCTCAATGATTTAAGCTGGGAGCAACACAAACTATTTTGATTCATTTAAGAGAGCATAAGTTATCTTTGGAAACAAACTGTAAATGAGAAATGCATTGCTGTGGTCCCCTCACAGTGTGAACATGTTAAAATAATTTCATAGTTCAAGGGAGCATGATCTAAGTAGAGCACATAGCTACCACAATCTAGATTTATATTCACTCTTTTACTTATCAATATTCTTATTCTTGTAAATAGGTAAAATACTTTATCTTTTTTCTTATTAAGAGACAAAAGGAGGATATACATGCAAATCGATTTAAAAGCATCCTTAGAGGTATTAATATAATGCTTTAATATCTTTACAAAAAATAAATCATAAAATAATTTTTTTGAGACAGTGTCTCACTTTGTCACCCAGGTATAAAATAATTTTAATATAGTTTTTTCTCATTATTAACGAAGATATTTAAAGAAATGTTAATTGTGCATACAGTTTTAGTAGAAATTTAATTTTTTGATATAATTAACAAGGTACATGCAACTGATTCTTATTAGAACAAATATTTAATTGACAAATATTGAGTTTCCACTATAAAAGACATTGTACAGATATTGTGGAAATATTTTAAAAGGTCATTAAAATCATTGCTCTTCTAGGCAGTGAATTCATATTGTAGGGGCATCTTTGAGACAAAAAGCTTCCTGAAGATACTATTTTTAAAAATAGATTGGAGGGATGGATTAGGTGACTTATATGGATCTTGTCCAGCTCACATATTCTATTAATCATATGAATTAACCATTGGGACAGCAAAAATATCAATCATTCTTTAACATATGTCTGTACCATTTGATACTTTAGGAAAATTAATATGTTTATATTTGCTATACATAATGAAGATGGACATTGTCAATTTCAACCTTAGATTAATTAAATGTAATCATTTCTGTGAAGAGAGCCTTCCTATTTTCCTAAATAATCACTAATTTTAGGAGCATAGAAATCACTCAAAACAAAGAAAAAGACCTTGAGAACAGTGAAAATATATTGCTATTGTCAATTAGGAAACCACATGTTTTATACTGATGCTGAACTGTTATTCTGTGAAACTCTCTAGGGAGCTTCTCCACAATGTTTGGAATTCATAACTACATGCAACCCAAATAGAAAATCTATAGCTTGCCCAGGACGATATTCCTGATGTTGTAATCCTACCACATGTGACTCACATGTAATGGGGAGGTGATTCACAGTGTAGTAAATCAAAGCAGGGCACTTAGCAACTACAAATCTCCACATCTCTGGGAAGGCTGTCTGGTGTTCAGAATACCCTGGAATGGGTATTCTGCAAGGGTATATGAATGGGTATATCAGCAAGATCAGGTAACATCTAACTAACCCAAGAGCATTTGTCAGAAACAGACTCTATCCAAGACAGAGCTCATCCCAATTCAGTAAAGATTTACCGACAGAGGAGGGGTTAAATTAAATTGTTCATTGGTAAAGGTGTTGAGAAACTCACCACCTTGCTTCTTAAAAGCTTCAACAACTTCCAAGAGTAGTTACCTAATCTTTGAAATGAGAAAGAAACTCCAACTGGGCCTTCCTCTGGTTTTGCATTCCAGTCATCAAGCTCCTCCTTTCCTAATGCCTCAGCTTTTTTCAGGTAAGAATCCTTAGTATTTCCGCATTTGTGGTAGTTGTGAATATCTTTCTGAGTGCCTGGGAGATTATATTTTTGGAGAAGAAAACAGGAAGGCCTAGACTATCTTTAGGAGGCGTAGAATGTTATTGTATAGGCACTCAGGGAATTTTTATGGAAGAAAGGGAGAAAAGGAGGAAATGGAGAAAGCAAAAGAGGAAAAAAAGGAGAAAAAAACAGGAGGAAGGTGGGAAGTCCAGTCAGGCAGGTCATCTTGTCTGCTTTGCAGTCCTCATCCAGCAAGATGAGAGCAGAAACTGCGCAAGAATAAAACAAAAGATCTGCCTGAGGAAAAGCTATGCAAATACTTTAAAAGCTTTAAAGGATGAAAACGTTGCACTACTCTCCTCTACAGCACAACTTCAGGTTAAACCAGTCAAGCCTTCTTCCCTCGGTCTTTCTGTCCCTTCCCTTTCCCTTCTCTGCAGGTGGCTTTATCTGGAGGATTTCCAGGAAGGCTGGAGACAGGCATCTCTAATTTGGGTTCTGCCTCCTAGGAGCCAGAGGAGAGTTGGTAAAGTCCACTCTGGGTTTTTCCTGCAGTTTCCTCACTCCATGAAGTCCTAATCTCTGCACCTGCAGTGGTTTTGGAGGAGGATAGATGGGGAGAAAAGTGGCAATGTAACTGCAGTGTCTTTGAAGGCTGGATTCCCTGAAGAATTTTGGGGAACAGAGCAGGGGAAGGATGGAAATGGGCCCTGGGCAGTTCTCAAACAGGAACTGCATATTCTGATACGCTAGTGCTTCCCCCAAACACCAAGGATTCGAAAGAAATTGACTGAGATGCAGAGGAGGCCAGAAAAGCCAGACTAAACATCTAATGAGGTGGGGATAGTAGAGGTGAGGGGGCAATAAAAAAGAGAGAGAAAGAGACCTTACAAAGACAAAGAGAGGCAAGGAAGAGAAATGAAGTGGTATAAAAAGGGACCCCAGAGACAATCTCAAAAGATGTGCTGGAGAGCAGACAGTTATTTATTTGAAGTCTGCAGCAATGTCCCTGAGACTGCTGAAAATGAAGGAGAGAAGGAAACATTTACACTCAACATTACTTTTTAATTGTTTATTCCATAGACTAGAACTTAATTGACTTTTCTCTAGATCCATGGTTCTGGGCCTCAGTTTCCTCATCTACAAAGTAAGGGGTTTGGACTAGATACCTTACAGGGTCTCTACCTAACTTGATCCTCTCTGTCAACCTATGAGCCAGGAACTCCAAGACCAAGGATTTATTAGTTTTGATACCCAATTCCCCCCTTTTTCTTCTACCATCCCTCTTTCTCGATGCAGTGCCAACACCTGCACCATTCATTGAACTGATGCCAATGCTCAGTGATGGCTCAACTGTGACAAATGATTAGTCCTTCTGCCCTGGAGTAAGGAAAGAAGGAATAGACAAGGCAGTACGATTTATACTTTGGATTTCCAATGAGAGGTTCTTCTTGAATTTTCAATTACAAATTTCATGCATTTAAATAAATTATAAATTCCTTTGAGGGGTTCCAAATGGTTGGACTGATCAAAGGCCAAAGAGCCCTATTTGATGGCCCCCATACCTGATTTGAGGGAAAATTTATTTCATTTCATCCCCCAAATTGGATTTGCTTATTTCGTGGAAATCCAGCACGCACTAGTCATGCTTTTTTCTCATCTTTCTGCCTCATGCCCATTCTGCCAACCTGCTTCAGTGCAGCATTTTCTGGGGTTATTAAACACCCAAGGCTTAATGAGAGTGCATTCATGAGTAAGTTCTTCAATGATTCAGGATCACCCCCTACTCCCCACCCCCCACACACAAACACACGTAGGCAGTTTAAATGATAGTGGGGGTAAAATGTGTTTTCACAAGAGTTTCATTTTAAATTTGTCTCAATCTGAAATTCCTTTAGAAATTAAAATCGATATTAATATGTAGAAATAAAACTCCCCAGCTTCTCTTGCCTTCAAGTGGAAAGTGATACACAAATAGTATGTACTTAGTGTTTTCCACACCCACCAACAATTCTATTTTATTTTAGTTTCCAAAATATGGACAGGAGGGCAACTCTAGAAAAATGGATTCCCACTCTGGCATCTCACAGGGCACTGATCAGGCAATGCTAAGCACTCATCATTTCCACCACTCAGGGAGCATCAACCTCTCCTCGCTCCTTCCCCATACACATTCTCATACCCCTGAGGGTATTCAGCATTCTGATTTCCACTCGGGGTTTGACCTTGCAAAGACTCTTCCTTCTTTCAGTTTCTGGGCAAGGAACAACCCATTTTAACTCAAAACACAAAACGACCTTTTATCCTTTAAAGAAATACTACCGAATGTAACACACCTTGATTTACATTTTTTAACCCCAGATTCCAGATGGCGAACACGGAATGTAAAGGCAGGTAACTAGTTTGGGTCTGACAGTCCCCATTCAGCGACCGAGTCTGTGACTCCGTTCAAAATCGACAGTGCAGTAGAGCATCTTTCCCTTTTCTGCCCATTCACCATTGTGACGAAAAATCAAAAACGAAAAAATTATCTACTCATTTCTGAATACTGAGAGAAATGTGCTCATTTAGCTCCTGACTCCGTGGATCTTAAACACTAATATCCCGCTCAGAGATCAACCATGATTTCCATACCAATCTCATCCACTCAGTTTTACTTAGCAAACACCTTTGCTGCCCTTCCACAGTGAGAAAAATGGTGCACCAATCCCACGGATGACAGGTTGCTACTCGACTGCACCCGCTCAATAGTTTTATTAGCAACCGGAAAACTTCACAATCGGTCAATTAGCTGCTTAAATCTGTCTAAGACAAACTAAGAAAGCATCTCAGTTTCACCTGTCTTAAATCTAGTCTAAGACAATCCCCCAAACACGCCGCATATAAACACTCCCCCTTCCCCCACCCACAATATTCCAAAAGATCCCCCATGAACTAACAGCACGTTCAGATCGCCAGCATTAAGCAAGGCAATTGTCACCATGCATTTAGACGCATCTATGCAAAGCAAAGTATGTGACAATAGCCAAAGCATCTCTCTGACAGTTGGTTGCATTACACATGCAGAAATGCAACGAAGATTGTATTTTCCACTTACAGTTATAGCGCTGCGCACGGTCACTTAACGAAAATGATAAAACTCAACAGTTCTTTTTAAAAATATATATTTAATTCGGGTAAACGCTTAAGCGTGTGTGGTTCTCTCTCGCTCTCTTTTTCTCCGGAGCTCTGGGCTGCTTAAATCCCTCTTGGATCGCGCCTAGCAAGCCCAGCCGCTGCCGCAACACGCTCGGGTAAATCTCTGCTGCAGATTGGGAATCCCATAGAAAATCTAGGGTCCCTGGAGCTGGATGCGCAGGCGCGCGAGCCTCCGCCTCTCCAGGCACCCCCTCCCCTTTCCTCTCTTCCCTCCTCCCTCAGCTCCGCAGCCCCAGCTAGGAGAACTCGGGAGCCTGTGACCAAAAGCCGCCTGGCGATGGCGCATGCTCAGTCGGAGGGGCTCGGAGTTTCCACGGGTGGATTCCACGTCTCCAGATTTTAGCAGAAACTCAAAAGGAAAGTAGATAGGAAAAGGGAGTCCGACTATCCAAGCAACCCGCACCTGGACGGGCGCGAGGTAGTGCGGGTTGGGCTCGCCACGCCCCGCGGTTACCGAACCTGGTGGCTGAAGGCCGAGGCCAATGATGGAACACGTGGAGCCGCTTTTCCCGCTGCTCTCTGTCCTAGCCGGCCCCCGGCCCACCCTTTGTCAGGCTGTAAGGTGAAGGAGAAAACTGCAGAAATCTCCGAAGGAAGACTTCCCAGCAAGCTGTGAGCTCGTCTACCTGGTTTACTGAAGGAACGGTTATGATGGTTATTTTGTCATGGGCCATTTCATCCGAGGGTCTTCTGCAGAAGTATTGGGAGCCGGGTCCTCCAGCACCCAGTGCCCCGGACAGTCTCAGTCCAGAACGGCGTTGGAAAAATGTGTGTTAAAAGGAGATGGGATCCGAGGCTTCTTGCCCTGTGTACCCTGAGGCAAGCGCATTCTGTATGCACTTAAGTGTTTTTAAAATATGCTTTGCATCTGGGGTGGGAGGGGGTGGGTGAAAGGGCGGGAATGAACCATTTTGCGAATCCACGTTTAAGGGCTCTGATTAGGCCACGGTATAAAGCCCCATTTGTGTCCTTGAACAACTAACAGGTTTGCCAGCCCTCCCCCGGCTCCCCATTGGCCTGCCCCAAAGCCTAGAAGGCTTGGCAAGAAGTAGTGCCCAATAAATGTTTGGTCGGTTGCTTCCATACCAGAAAAGCAAGGAGAATTCCCAGATGTTCCCAACCAGACCAGTTTCCTCAAGTATGTATGTTGAACCTGCACTCATTCAACAATTATTCACTGAAGACTTTACAAAACTATTAGAAACTCTTTCATGCTTTGGGAATAAGTGCGGTTAACAAAACCCCCCTCCTGCGCTTTACATTCAGGTGGGAGTTTTATTTTCAAGGGAGGGAAGTTCTGGGGGCGCGATGAAGATCGCCGTTCTCCTTAAAGCAGAGCGCTGTACAATTTGCACAGCGTCTTCACACTGTACCTTATCACGTTCAGGAAAACTATAGAGTTGACCTACCCTTCGGTGCTGGGGGACACCAAGAGCGTCTCCCGTGGCAAATGAGCTCTAAATTGACAAATCTCCAGCTGCTCCTGGTTCCAAGTCGAGGAGTCCAGCTTTGAACAAACTTGAGACTACTTAAGTGGGCACCAGGAGAAACTCCGCCAGACAGGTCTGTGGCTATCGACAAGCTAAGTGACGGCCTCAGGCAGTGACGCCTAAGCCTCATTCACTGCCAACCTGGCCAGCCCAGAATCCAGGAACTGGCTTCCCGGGCAGGACGCCTAGGGAAGGTTGCGCAGAGCGGGGACGCGCTCTCGGGACTCCCGGGACACCGCCCGCGGCTGTCCCCTCACTGCAGGTCTCTTCCGCCGGTGCTGGTGACCGCGGAAACCCGGAGCGCGGAGTCGCGCGGACCAGGGCGCGCGGCCCCGGCGCGCTGCGGCGGCCGAGCACGTTTAGAATCTGGCGGGCTCCAGCCCTGGGCTCTGGAGCCGCAGTGCGCACGGCGCTGCGGGACTCCCGGGCGCGCCGGACTGCTCCTGTTTCCTGGGACCAGCGAGGGGAGTCCGTTCTGAATGAGTCACTTTTTCTTTTTAGCTAGAAAAACGACCTTCAAGGCTTTCAAAATCTCGTCTTTGGTCGATTTCCCCTACTACAGCATTTTACACTGGGTTCTCTGGTTTCTCTCTCGAGAACAGTTGATGTAATCTGTCCGCATCAACCCCAAGGGTCATGATGCCATTTCTCCGCTTCAACGAGATGTACCTATTTATTGCACCCTGGAGGTCTCTTTCGTGGCGGCGTTCGATTTTAGATAACTTACTTGCAACTTGTGTTTAGCAAAAAATGTACACTGATACTTTAAACCATGCTCTGTTGTAGGGTACGATTGACATCGATGCTTGCGCTTTTGTAAAGCAGCTTTGTCTAAGTGGGCGGGCAGATTTTTTAAAGTTCCATTTGCACTGCAGCGCTGTTTGCGTCCTAAATGCGATATTGTAATGTTTAATATCCAGCTATTATGTAGCTTTTTCTTTTTCAGCTTCTAATATTTTGTTGTGGTTTAATTTTTTTGGCATGCCTTTTAGTCGAGTTGTATATACGACGTCACAGTAAGAAAGCCAATTCTTTTTTTTTTTTTTTTTTTTTGAGAGCGGAGTCTTGCTCTGTCGGCCAGGCTGGAGTGCAGTGGCGCGAATCTCGGCCTCACCTGCAAGCT
Source organism: Rhinopithecus bieti (assembly GCF_001698545.2). NCBI lineage: Eukaryota > Metazoa > Chordata > Mammalia > Primates > Cercopithecidae > Rhinopithecus > Rhinopithecus bieti. The sequence continues at coordinate 3,330,948 of NW_016805181.1, read as the reverse complement.
CCGCCCTCCCGGGTTCCCGCCATTCTCCCGCCCTCCCCAGCCTCCGAGTAGCTTGGGACTAGCAGGCGCCCCACCAGCCCCGCGCCCGGCTAGTTTTTTGTATTTTTAGTAGAGACGGGGTTTCACCCGTGTTAGCCAGGAGGGTCCGATCTCCATTTCCTGACCTCGTGATCCGCCCGCCTCGGCCTCCCAAAGTGCTGGGATTACAGGCTTGAGCCACCGCGCCCGGCCAAGAAAGCCAATTCTAAGACTCCTAAGGAATATTATCGTTTACATTACAGAAGGCAAATCCCCTCTTTAGGATGGGAGAATGTACTTGAAAGGAGGAATGTGGGAGGGTCCCTAAGAAGTGAGGGAGCCCGCTGTTCCTCCTTCAGGCATTTGCGGATGGCTCTGGTGATCACAAAAAAAAGGAGATTGCGCTCCCGGGCGGTCCTGTGGTAGAGGGACTGGAACACTGCCCCATGTTGAGTGAAGAATGCCATCAGCTTTACCAGTTGTCCCGTTACCTAAGGCCACGTCCCCAACTCTACAACTTTCACACACTGGATTTTGGGGGGGGGGGGGGGGAAGGGGGTATAGAGGAGGAAGAGGAAGGTGCTGTAGTTAGGGGCTTGTTTCTTCCTGTGTATCTGGTGGAATCCTAAATTCGCCAGAAATAACTGAAGAGCTATTTTTCCTCCTTCAGTTGCAAATTATGTTCTTTATAGAAATTTCTAGCCTTACTTCCACCTTATTTCTTCCCAGATTCAAACAAACAAACGAACAAACAAAACCAACAATAACTTTTCAGGTGTACAACACTCCATATAGTATTCCCACTAGCTTTGTGACGTGGACGAATTGAAAATGGAGAATGATAGTAAAAGTGTGAAATGCTAATAATGTAACAGGTCTAAGCTCGTAGTCCTGGGAACTCATGGTAATATTATTTATTAGAAATATTTGTGTGTAGAATATATGAGCCAAGAAGGGTGGAACTTAAGGCATGGGGATTTTTTTTTTTTTTAATTGGAAGAAAAATTGAAAGTCATTCTTAGAAAATGAAAAGAGACAGGAACTGAAGAATAGATTTATACTTGTTTATTCTTAAAGAATAATGATAGTAATTTACTTCTATGGATAGCATATCTTTATTTCAAAAGCAAAGGGTATTAATCATTACAGAAAAGATGTGTTATGTAAGATAATTATGTTACGTAAGTTTTTTTGTTTTTTGTTTTTGTTTTTTTTTGAGAGAGAGAGAGACAGGGATCTTGCTCTGTTGCCCAGGCTGGAGTGCAGTGGCAGGATCATAGCTTATTGTAGCCTCAAACTCCTGGGCTCAAGTGATCCTCCCGCCTCAGCTTCCCAAGTAGCTGGTACTACAGACACACACCACCACGCTTGGCTAATTTTATTACATTTTTGTAGAAACAGGCGTCTTGCCATGTTGTCCAGGCTGGTCTGAAACTCCTGGTCTTAAGCAGTCCTCCTGCTTTGGCCTCCCAAAGTGCTGAGATTATAGGCATGAGCCATCTTTTCCAGTCCTATTCTGACTTTTTAAATCTTTTTTTTTTTTTTGAAAGATGTAGATAGACCAACAAAATAAAATAACTTCCCTAAAGTCAAATAAGAAGTATCTCTTAGAATATAGCCCTACAGCATTTTTTCCTGACACATAGAATATTTCATTGTATGTGTTTGTGCCCCTTCTACATGTTTTTCTAAAATACTGAAAAAAATGTAAGACCATGATGCAGCGATTCCCATGCAGTTAATGGGCAAGTTTTAGGCATCCTTCTGCAGAGAAGGGAATAAAAATTCTAGTTTTAATGAACTTGACTGATCATGTCTCCCAGTCGTCCTTTGATTTCACTCTGCAATCCATGACTGGATCTAAATTCAGTCTGAAAGATCACTTTGTGTCTGTAGACACTAATTTCCTTAAAATTTGAACAATCCACAATAAAAATTGCATAAGGCCCTGCCAGATGAATCACCACGAAAGATTTAAGTTTCCTGGAAGTTTCTTGGGGCCACAGAAATAGTCATAGCAAATACAGGTGGTGTGCAGTCTCAAGAATAGAAAACATTTTATTCCATTTTCTCTTCTACTATTTGGCCTGACATATAGATTCATAGCAGTGCTCTGAAGCTGGAAATTTCTACCATTATCGTTAGTGGCAACACTCCATAAATGATGATAACAGAATTGCACTGTGCATGAGACCTGTTTCTTTCATTAATGATTTTTTAGGTGTCTTTATTGCTAGGCTATACTCTTTTTCAGTTGTGTGAATAGCCATTGCAGATAATATCATGGATCCATTTTGGGCGACCTCGGTAGTTGGAAACCATTGGGTCCAGAAGGGTCTTCAAAAACCCTTCTTGCCTAAAGCAGATCTTACTGATGTGTTTCTCCCTTTAATCTGTGTTTTCTTTAATCTAGAGTTTTTAATTAAACTCTCAACCTCAACAGAGATTCTTAGCATAAAATTTAAGAGAAAATATAAATAGTGATTTCTATGCCCCTCAGAGACAACCAACTAAAACAAAACTCACATTTTTTTTTTAACCAAATAGTTTAAAATTTTTATCCTGCCTGAAGAAGGAAAGAAACAGTGGGATCCCTCATTTATTTATTTCTTATTTATTTATTTGTATTCTTACCTTTAGAGTTCTTTTTATCATTTGTATTCTGATCCTTTAGAATTCATTTTATCATTCCTAAGGGTGTGTTCAAGAAGAGAAAGAAGGATCACTGGTGTTCTTAAATCCAGACATTCACCTTACTCTCCACTTTCTCCTTTAAAACTACCTATAGAACATCTTCATGTTAATTTGTTACAGATGCCTCAAACTCAGTATCTCCAAATGATTTTCTCCCCTGCCCCTCTGCCTCCTTGGATCTGTTCTTCCTCCTGTGCTGCCTAGCACTTTGACGATGCCCACTATCAACCCAGTCCTCTAAATTAGAACCTTGGATGTTACTTCGGCTTCTCCCTTTCTCTAATTCCCCATCACGTCATTGACTGAATCCCGTGAATTCCATTTTCTGCAAATTAATTCCTCACTGCCACTGTATTAGTTCAGCCTCTCATCATCTCACTCTTGGAACACGTGTTCTTTCTCATTCTCCTAACTGTTGCAAATAAAATCACCTCACTTCCTTGAATAAAATCATTAACTGGTTTCTCACTTTAAACAATATAAATTAAAATTCCTTAGCACAGCATGCAAAATCATTTTCTGGCTCTTGAGAGCCCCATCTCTTGCCACATCTTTTTAGTGCTCTATGCGCAACCATTCTATGTTACCTGCAGTTTACCAAATATGTAATAATGTTTCACTTCTCCGCACTTGTCCATATACTCTTTCCCTTTTCCTGGAAACTCATCCTTCCCTTGTCTTGCCTTTAAGGGTCTTATTAATCCTTCAAATTCAGCCAAAAAATTATTTCCCAGCAGAAGAATCTTTTCCTGCCACATAGCAGACGGTTTACAGAATTGTTGTGAAGATTAACTGAGATAGTATATATGAAAATACTTAACTAGGAAGCTCTATTTAAACATAAGATACTATATAACGACAATACATCTATTAATTATTAAATAAAAGCTAATGTCTGCTTTTCATTTCAAAAGGCAAAATAATATTACATTGATATGAGAAAAAACTCAAATCATTTTGATTGAATTTAAGGTTCTTAACTTTGATATGAAGAAACTTTGTAACTTTTAAGCATGAGTGTCTTCCACCTTGATTAAATTATTATTATGCAAATAATCTACAAACTATTTAAAAGCATTTATTAACTAAGTGATTTTTCAAGGACTTTTATTCAGTTATTCTTGTTTGTTTGTTTGTTTTTCTGGAAAGTAGGCATAAATTACAAGTGTAGAACTATATTAAAGTATCTTCTCTTTTATAGCTTTTAAATGACTTTACTATTCTTATGTTATTTGATTCACAAACAGAGAGCATTGCCCCCATTTCATAGGTGAGATCAACTCCTTAGAAAGGCCATATTACTGAACATTATGAACCTGATCAAAAAAAAAGAAGAAGAAGAGAAAGGCCACATTGTAATGCTTTCTAAAAAGTGAAGTGGTATAATGTGACGAAACTAGGTAGGGGCAACCCAGTAATGTAATACTACAGCAACTACTACCCTCCGATGCTGAAAAAAATGTGCTACTAGTTTCTATCTTTCCGAGTTTCAGGTTCTTGCTTGGGATAACAAGAACATGCAGTAATAGATTATAATTTAGGAAGAAGATGAATTACCAATACATACACTACTAGAGGAGAAAACCAAAAATATTTGGCTTACTTTGTTTTCCTTGATTAGGAAACCAGAGTATATAAAAACAAAAAGTCAAATAGTGTTGGTTATTCCACTAATAGTTCATAGTCTAAAATACCATGGAAAAGTTTGCACTAAAATTAAAAATTATGTACTTACTAAAGCATTTTTTTTTTTTTTTTTTTTTTTTTTTCTGAGACGGAGTCTCGCTGTCTCCCAGGCTGGAGGGCAGTGGTGCCATCTCGGCTCACTGCAAGCTCTGCCTCCCAAGTTCACGCCATGCTCCTGCCTCAGCCTCACGAGTAGCTGGGACTACAGGGGCCCGCCAGCATGCCCGTCTAATTTTTTGTATTTTTAGTAGAGATGGGGTTTCACTGTGTTCGCCAGGATGGTCTCGATCTCCTGGCCTCGTGATCCAACCGCCTTCGGCCTCCCAAAGTGCTGGAATTACAGGCGTGAGCCACCGCGCCCGGCCGCATTTTGAAAATTTATACATTTTACCTCAAAACTCAGAGGCATCAAGAAATTCATTTTCATTTATGTTGCTTGAAATCTAACAAAGAAGGAAGAAATTCTATTGGAAAATCCTATGGAGTAATATTTCCGAGGCTATCTACTGATATTTGGTGATAGAGATGTGGTTTACTGTGTCATTTCAGACTGGTTTGGTGTATTTTGGATTTTAATGAAAGAAAATTAAAGCGAAATCAGTAAAACGTCATTTATAATTAGAGCATCTTCAATTTTCTACACTGTACATAAATAGAATTTCCTTGTTTCTTTTTTGTTGTTGTTGTTGTTGTTGTTGTTGAGACAGGTTGTCAATTTGTTGCCCAAGTGGCCAGAGTGCAGTGGTCCAATCATAGCTCACTGCAGCCTCAAACTCCTGGCCTCAAGTGATCCTCCTGCTTCAGCCTCCCAAGTAGCCAGCACTAAGGCATGCACTCCTATGCCTAACTAATTTTTTAAATTTTTTGTAGAGATAGAATCTAGCTAGGTTGACCAGATTATTCTTGAACTCCTGGCCTCAAGCAATCCTCCTGCTTTCACCTCCCAATGTACTGGGATTACACATACATGATTTTATTTGAAAACAAAATTTCACTGCTAATTTTTAATGTTTGAATCACAGAGGGACTAGAAGACTCATAACTAGGGGTAAAGAGAATTGGAAGAAAAGTTTTTACAGTAACATTAGAAGAAATAAACACTTGAACTAGAAAAGTAGCAGTGGAAATGGAAAGTGTATGAATTTGATATTGTTAGAGTAGGATCAACAAAATTTGATACTTGATTATGTGTATCAGAGAAGGTTAAGTCAAATGCAATTATAAGATTTGGAACTGGAACATTGGGAAAATGTATTGATCTTAGTAAAAACAGAAGTGCAAGTTTGGAGAAGAGGAGAGCAAGAGGATTGGCTTAACTGCTAGATGTGTTTCCTGCATTTGAAAGGCTGTTGGCACATGTAGGTGGAGAAGTCCAGCAGACCTCAAGAAATTGCAGGCATGGAACTTGGGTGGGAGGTCTACACTAGAAATATAGAATTGGTGGTTATTCATGTACAGGTAATGTCTGTAGCCAGAGAAGAGATTTGATTGACAAAGGAGGAGTTTAGAGAGAAGAGACAACAAGAGTAAAAAACTTAAAGAACCATCAAAGTTTAGAAAAAAGGAATTTGGAAGAGTTGATTGTGTACTTGTTATTCTCCCTACATATTTGTTTGCAAATTCCTAGAAAGTAGTAAGAGTTTTACTGATTTTAGTAGAGTCAAACAGCACTAGAATATTGTCTGTAAGAAAGTATTTGCAAGATTAAAATAACAATGTGTATTTAACCCAGATAAAGTAGGACATGGTCTGTTAATAACAAAAATAGTAATTTGTTTCAAATATATGCATGTTGGTTAAATTGTTTTAGAAAATTTTAATGTTTAATTAAATTGATTAATAACTTTTCATATACACACATACATATGAACATATATGTGTTTATCATTATCTATCTATCTAACTTTTTATTTTCATATTTGGAGTCTGTAGTAGATATTTTTGGAGAAGTATGCCTAGCCTACAAGTCAACAGTTCCCTTGCCTCCAAAAGAGTCTAAAGAAACAGGTTCCTGACTGCTGTTTGTTCTGAACACTAGAACCTAGCTAGACCAATTGGGTTTTTTTCTTATGAATTTTTCTTTTCCTGAGGTGGGGGTCTCGTTATGTTGCCCAGGCTAGTCTCAAACTCATACAAAATGACTGATATCCTTATAAGAGAAAACACACAGAGACCCAGAAAGACACAGGCAGGGAGAATGCCACGTGAGTACAGGGGCAAAGATTGGAATTATGCACAAGCCAGAGAACACCAGAGATTTCCAGCAACCAGAAGCTAGAAGTGGCATGGAACAAATTCTCTCTCAGAACCCCCAAAAGAAATCAATCCTGGTGATACTTTGATTTTAGACTTCTGCCCTCCAGAACTGTGGGAGAATACATTTTTGTTGTTTCAAGCTTCCAAGACTGTGGTGTTTGTTGCAGCAGCCCTAGGAAACTGGTGTAGCGGACACTTGCATTTAAATACAGCATGTGGGTGTTAGGTTTACAGTAAAGAGTATTCTGGCAGTGCAATAATAGAGTTTTCTTTTCTACAAATATACATCCCCCCCTTTTTTTTACTGTGAAAATTGCTGAAGTTTGAATGAAGAGATGTGGATTCAAAAACCAACTCTGCTACTTATTAGATGTGGTCTTGGGCAAATTACTTAAGTTCCCGTCATGTTCTGATTTCCTTATTTATAAATTGGGAAAGATTAAAAAGTGAGCTCTATGATTCACAAATTCAAGATATTGGGCATCTAAGAAATTCTGGATAATAAGTTAATAGTGCTAATTTGTGTCTAAGATGATATTGAGCCAGTTTCTTCCAATGCAAAACTAAATTAAATTCATAGTTTTAGTCTTATTTAAAATGATTTCCTTAGAGACCTTTCATTATTGTTGCTCATGGAAATCAGATTAGGTATACTGATCACAGTACCACTGCTAGAAGTAATTCAAATTCTGCTTAAGATTTCCTAGGCTAATTTATGAATGTTTGAATAAAATTCAGTATTAATAGCACTGTAATATTAAACAATATTTTGAAATTAGACTTATATGACACCTTGCCAATGATCCATATAATGTCATTTTTAATAGACTATTTTTTAGAGCAGATTTAGGTTTACAGCACATATAATGTTTTTAGAAACATTCATTGACTGAATTCTGGTTGTATAGATTGTAATACAGTATTAGAAGTTCAAACATTTTGATTGTGGATTGGTTAAAAATAAGACTAAATAACATTATTTAATATGTTGTGTATCTTAATATTCATAAGAGACATGTCCTAAGGCTTTCCCGACTCCCCATTATATGAATATTACTCTAGGACAAAATTACTTTGTTGGTAAATGGCCATACTATTGCCTGTATTAAATGAGATGAGAAATAACAATAGCAAAGCTACATTCAGCTGCACATACCACGTGATCAGCTGACTAAACTTACTAATTTAGTTAACTGCAAGCAACAGCTTTATAGTTCCATAAAATTCACATTTGTGCTTTAGCAAAATAACATATTACTACCTGTCATGATAACCTTCAGAGTCATTTACAAATAGATACAGCCCAAAGATTAAATCTGTGATGGTTACATTCTATGGAAATCCTGCTACCTGAAAACTTTATGAAAAATTTCATACATCACTGTACAACTTGAAAAAGAAGTAGTTGAAACTTGAGAGCATGACCATTTTGAAAGCTGTTTGAATCTGATGGATTAAGGCCCATTTTAAATGAACTAAAATTTACTCTTTGGTTTTTAGGCCTTCAACACTCACTTTAAAAAATAGGCCTTTATTAAGACTTCTAAATCGATTGAAGCTCTTTTCCCATTATTGAAGATAACAGATCTATCAATCTAAGAGAATGGACTGTTAATATTATTTATGCTTGTATTCTTTTTATCCTAAAAGATGTGTGGATAATTTCCCACTTTAGTCTACAGGAAAGAATGTAGTAACTCAATATGTCTTTTTCTTTTCTTTTCTTTCTTTCTTTTCTTTTCTTTCTTTTTTTTTTCTTTGAGACAGGTTCTCACTCTATTTCCCAGGCTGGATCCCGTGCAGTGGCACAATCTCGGCTCAAAGCAGCCTCAACCTCTTGGGCTCAAGTGATCTTCCCACCTCAGCCTCCCAAATAGCTGGGACCACAGGCGTGTGCCACCACACCTGGCTCATCTGTTTATGTCTTTAGGAACATCAGTATTCATCTGAGGAGTCAGTGCCTCTCGGAAAGCTGCCAAAATAACTTGTAGGGTCACTTAAAAACTAATTAAAGAAATCTTTACCCAGGAATATTAAGGGAGTTAAGATAAAATGTTCCTGATGCTGTCAGGTGAGTGTGCTTTTTATTTCCTTCTCTGAATATTTCTTTTTGGTCCCTGCTATAGCAAAGCATATGCTGTTACTTGGTGGCACATTTTATTCAAATAGTTTAAATGAGCAGAAAGGTGCCAAAGATGAATGTCCTGAGATTTATGATAGAATCTTCTCCGGAGAGAAGAGAATTGTACTCTTTGGTAGTTATGGTGACACTCTTCTTCTGTGAGATGAACTGGGAATGGGGCAAGAAACAGGCAGTATCAGTCAGTGATTTCTGATCAGATCCTATGCCTGAAGTTAGATGAATCTGGGCAGGGCAAGATCCTCTCAAAGATCTGACTTACTAAGAGCATGTCCAGACAAAAGTGATCCCCCAACCTGTAGTTTATAGTATTCCTAGAGCTCCACTCAAATTTGTACCCCCAAATGATGAATTGTACAATGGAATTCCACAGGAAGATTCAGATTGCAATGCGTTGCTTAATTTGTATAACTGTGAATTTTCTACTTATTCTTTAAGGTCTTGTTTAAATCCCATGAATACTTCCCTGCTTATCTATCCCAGGGTGATATTTTCTTCATTTCAATTTCTAGTAGTCTTAATATGAATGGAATATTCAATGAAATATCACCAGGACACATAGTTCTTCTTTTAGATTTTAGTATCCAACAATATGGTAAAGCTACTTATTACAGAATCTGTGTCTTATATATTTACTTTGTATCATTCAGAATGCTAGGTTCCTGATTCATAATAGAGCTCAACATTATTTAGTTGATTAATTTCTCTTTCTCTTTAGTTTTCATTCTCAGTGGGTTATTTTTCTATAATTTTACTATCTAGAAGAATTAACATTCCATTGGAAATTCTGATAATTGGGAAGATTATTTTATAACTTGATAATTTTATTTCATAATTGATATTATGATACATAATTCTATACTTACAGAACCAAAACAGTAGAAAACAGTTGTTTTATAGTAACTCTAAAGTGAAAAAAAATTTAAGTAATTTTATTTATGCATTTTTTTATTATTAGTTGACAAATTATGAATGTGATGTTATGGTAAATGTATGGAGAGAAAAGTTGACATGTCCCAACAAGTGATTATATTTCTTAATATATAAGGTATTTTATAATATGTTGGAATATACTATGAAAGTATTTAAGAAAAAGTGATTGTGTGTTTAAGTTAATTTTCATAAATATAACATGATTAGATTGACGAATGAAAACACTAAGACTTGACAGGAAATTTCTAGATTTGTATGACTGGGAACAGTTTTTACAATTGGCAATAGACACTGGTGAGTGTGCTTTTGGCAACCAGTACAATCATTTGAAAGCCAAGAAATATGTTTATATTCTTTCTTAGGTAGTGGTCCTCCTTTTTTGCTACTGACAAATGAAGGTTGCGCTAGACTTTATTTTATTCTTTGAGACATGGAATTGTTCTGTTGCCCAGGCTGGGATGCAGTGGTACAATCATGGCTCACTGCATCCTCTGACCTATCCCGGCCCAAGCAATCCTCCCACTGCAGCCTCCTGAGTAGCTAGGACCACAGGTGCGTGCCACTATGCCAGGCTAATTTTTAAAATTTTTTGTAGCGATGGGTCTTCCTATGTTGCTCAGGCTGGTGTCGAACTCCTAGCCTCAAGTGATCCTCCTTCCTTGACTTTCCAAAGTACTGGGATTAGAGGCGTGAACCACCGTGCCTACCTGACTTTATTTTTTCTCTAACTGTTCATTAGGTAGCTTCCCTGAAACTGATCATAGCTTTCCAAGGTCTTGGTAAAAATTTAAACAAATTTTCCCTTTCATTTTTTAAGGAAAATTCCATGTATGTTTTTATGTTTTAAGAATGATTGTCTATATGCAGACAATATTGATTTAATGATTATTTGTCACCTACCTGTACTTAAACTAATTTTTGTGAAATTAGTTCCCAAAATCACAAAATTAACACTTACCATGTTAATCAATCAATAAAATATCTTCCAGGAGTTTCTGATTAAAAGTATTTAGATGACAGCAAATCTCAGTAAAAATTCTGGCAGCTTGCAATACAGTAAAAATGAGACTACATTAAAGTAGGGATCAAAATTTGAAATCATTTTTTAAAACCAAGCCAACCACACTAGTAGAAAGAGGTAAGAGGTTTATTTTTCATCAAGTGTTAAGAGGTTTCTATGCCCACAAAGAATTTATAGGTATCATCTGATGGTATATATAAGTAGAACAGAGTATACATTATATCATTTTTCCTATGATGATATATAGTTAGAACAACATTAATAGTGGTAAAAAGGAGGTGGGAGAATGCAGTTCTGATGTTTGGGCCCTTCATAACCATGCCAAATCATTTTAATATGCATATGAACATGAAATCATCTGCATTTGTAATCCTTATCTGCTGTTGAACTCCATTTATGCTTTTCCAACTAGCAGTCTAGAGCAATAGCACTTTCTTCAACGCAATATGTTTAAATCCAGATTTCTCACCTTCATCCTTATGATATACTTTCAGGCAAGTTCAACCTCTCTACTCTCCTCTGACGTTAATTATACGTTTATTTTTCTAATCAACTAGGCTTGAAACCTTGAAATAATCACAGATTTCTTACCCTCAAAGAAGCTGTAACAAAGTTCTAATGAAAATTTCTAAAATATATTATTCCTATGGTCAATACTACAATACAGGTTCTTAACATTTCTGGTTATATTATTTCAATGTCTTCTAAACTAGACCAATTTCTCCTAGAGATGGTGTTCTCTTGCTGCTGGTTCATGCAAAATTGGCTACTATATACATTTTTTAAAATGGTATTTACATATATCATTTTCCTGAAACAAACACACAAATATCATCTTGCCTATGGCATGAAGTCCACCTTTTCTTAGCTTTGGCATGCAAGGTTCTGAACACCCTGACCTCAGTCCCGTTCCCTCCTCCCATCCTTTTTTTCTCTCCATTTCCTCCCTTCCCTCATTCCTCCCTTCTGCCTTTCCTCTCTTTTTCTTTCATTCTAAAAATAGGAAACACAGACAGAGAAGGATATCATTCATAAATGTACGACATAATGAATTATCACAAAATGAACACACCACTCAGGTAAAGTGGAAGGCTGAAGCATGATAAATTTTGGGGTGCAGAGCCCATATTTCTTACGATCTTTGCTACTCTATATTGGCTGTCAACAGATTTCTGGACTTCTTAAAATTCTTACTATGATTTTAGTGTAAATTGATACAAGTTTATAGTGTTCATTCCTAAAAGCAATAGAAAAAAATCAAAATAAACCAAAAAACCCGAATTTTGAGCTTGTTTTCTTGCCAGAGTTTGAAAACCTTTCTCATTAAAAAAAGTGCAAAATAGTTTTGTAATTCTACTGAATCTTTGGCAAATTCAGTTAAGGCACATTTTTCAGCAGTGCAGTGAGTGTAGTTTTGACTACTGTATATGCAAACTCTTATCCTTTTCTTATATGCCTTTCTTGTAGACGGCATAGGGTTACAGAAAGGGCTAGTGGTGAATGATGCTACATTTCTGTTTCTTGTCTTCTATTTCTCAATCCCTAATACCAAAGTCTCCTGCAGACATCTGAGATACTTCTTTTGGAATTTAAACTGGCATATTTTGGTTCCACATTGAAGTTCCTGACAAAATTTGACCTCCCTCGTATTAGTACTTCAACAATGGATAATTTTGGTCTGAGGCACTTCGTCTATGAATCAAACTCAGTAGAGGGAGTATTTCCTGCAACGACATGCAGCAATTGATTGAAATAGTTCTACCAGTTTGGAGTGTAAAAGTAGAAAATATGATGCTGCTATTACATTGCTAAGCAAGCAGAAGTATATTCAACAAGGAACCGCATATATATTTAAGTGTTCATGACTACAAGCCTATACCTATCGAAAGACAAGCCCTGTATCCAGAACAGTGATGAGCACATATTCTGTACCAAGTATTGTTTTTTTGTATGTGTTTGCACCCGACAGAGATTTTATATGCAAAAATCAAAAAAAGAAAATCCTCTATGTCTTTTTATACTTTACTTTTTTAAAAAAATACAACACCTGGATTGTTGTAGAGCATATTAGTTAAAATTCTATTTATAATCCCTTGATTCATTATATTACTTATACATTACATATATAATATATAGTATCATAATTAGCATGGCTTGGAAATATGTGCTCATTTTGCTGCTTCTTCTCTTTCTTACCTTTTTGTTTTCCACATACAAGAAGGAGGGTCATATATGTATGTTATCTCTTTACTCCAATCATGATTACTATGGTTCTGTTCCTGCCTAGATACACATTATATTCCAAGCCCAGCTACTGCCTTGTTTGCATGTTTCTTGAAGAAGGCATTGTAACTTTAACCAAGCAGCCCGTATTCTGTATCTATGTTTTTCTAGGTTATTGTCCAAGGTGCGGGCTAGATAACTTTTAAGAAAGTCATTTCTAGAGTCCCTCTGAGTGGTCTCCAGAAATCACGGGTTTAGCTTTTGGAAGTTGGTATGAAACTAGTTAAGCGGGTGATGAGCAGGAATGACCTCTGGCAAAATTGCAAAGCAACTTTCTTCTCTATTCATAAGCACTATGTAAAACAAATATTACATATATAATAAGTATGTATCAGATTGTATTTCAAAATTAAACATGTTGATCCTATTTTTTTCCCCACATAGGGTATAATTATCTCTGAGAAACTATTAAAAATTAGGGAAAAGGGTATCCTTTAACAGAACTGTGTGACAACACATTGCAGTGTGCACTAATGTCTCTCCCCAGTTCCCAGTGTTACATTTCCTTCTCTACTTTCTATGATTCTTGGCTCTTTTTCTGCTAGACCCCTTCAAATATCTGCTCAAGGTTATCAAGGCCTTGGTCACATTTTCTTTCATTAATTCTCCTCTTAAAAAGTCCACTGATGCTAAATTCAGTTATATGGAATATACCAAACCCATTAATTATAATTAGAGAAATACTGGGATACATACTACATTCAGGATAGGCAAGTTACTATATCATAATCTCTATTCAGATTTAGTTTTTTAAAATATTGCACAGTGTCTTCCAGGCCTTTGTTTCTTTTCATCCTGATTGGCCAAGTCTTCTTGTAACCAGATTCCTTGAGTCAGTGGCTTTCAGATTAATTCATCTTTACTCTTACCTCTCAGTTTAATGTTAGAGCTATTTCCCCACTTTCTTTGTCTCTGACAAAGCGAGCTCTATTTTTTTGGACCTTAGGTTAAATTTTGTTTCTGGTTGAAACTACTCTCCTGAGGCTTCCTAGATCCTGTTTTTCAAGAATGTTTCAATCCTTTCCTCTGTGAAGCCTTCCTTGCCTATTTTGTATAGAATTTGTGTAATCCCTCTCTGAATTTCCACAGCATTTATTTTTTAGCAGTACTTATTTTCTATATCATTCACTTGGTATATCTTCAAACAGACAATTAAAAAAATGTCTATCGTATGGTAGGCCCCATGCTAAATATAGGAAATATGTAGATAACCGAGTTAACTATTCCAAGTCTTAAAGAGCTAATAATTTAGTGGAAGAGAAAGTGTGTTACAACTAACCTCTATATAATTTTATAAGTATACAATAGATGTCTGAAATGCTATGGGAACGTGGATGAATAATAGACTGGTATAGAAATAAAAGGAAGTTTTACATAAAACTATAGGCTTGTAGGATTTAAATGAATGAATATAACCTTTAAGACTCAGCTTTTGGGCACCATTTCTACCTGAAAGTCTTCCCTAAGTCTCCAGACTACATTTGATCCCCTTTCTTTAGTGGCTAGATAGAACTTTACTGTAGCATTTATTCTATTATGCTGAAATAAATTCTGTAAGTTTGTCTCCTTACTATACTCTACATTTCTGAGAAAAAAAGACTGTGCATGATTTTGGATTCCTGATACCTAACACAATGCTTGTTGCATAATAGATGTTCAATAAATGTCTTCTGAACTGAACAACAAAACAACAAAAAACATGAATGTTTGGAAATTGCAAGTAGTTTTGTGTGGTAAATTGTGAGAGGCACAGGAGAAGAGAGTGAAGTGGCCAAAGATAAGGCTAAAAAATAGCTAGGACAAAGTTGTTAACAACCTGATTAGGCAATGTATTGTTGGTTATCCTTTTATATGCATATTTCTTGTTAGAATGCTTTCTTTAGAGACAAGGATTAAATCTTACATGTCAAAATATTTAATTCGGCATCAGGCACAGTTCCTTGCACATAATAGATGTTCAATAAATCAAAGGAGAGTTAAATAATCAGATGACAGCATCCACTTAAAAGTACTTTGAAGATTATGTTATTCAATGATTAGTCATGGATAGTAGGCAGTGACTACACTCTGTCCTAGATAATGATAGAGGGAGCATTCTTTTGAACCATTGTTTTCCTATGAACAGAACCTATGTGCATTCTGAATCATGAAACTATAAACAAACTTAAAACATTAAATAGCTACTTTTTTGTATGTGTTAAGTTTTGGACTCTCCACTCATAAAGAAGTATCAAATGAGATGAAAACTAACCACCACCAGTTTCTTTTTTTTTTAAATGAGGTTTCTGCATATGTCCTGGCATCAAATATAGAGTCTGTTGAATTGCCTGACTTTAATATTAGCTAGACAAACTGCCTGGCTCACTACAGCTATAAGCTTGTAGTAAGAATTGACTTAGATAGTATGAATAATATAAATTATTATTGAAACGTAAGACAGAGTCTGATGCTGTACTATGCTGGCAACTCTTAACAACTGGTTTTCCAGAAAAAAAAAGAAAAAAAGCTCTGATCTGTAGCATATGCTGATTTCAGTGATATAAATACTTCCATTATGAGCCATTTACAGTGATGTAAATTCTTCCAAACTACCCATGTGAAGTTACTGAAATATGCAGTTGGGAAGAGATGCTAACAATCAACTCTTCTGAATCTGTAAGAGTCAGCTCAGCACACTATGAGTTTGGATAATAGCTACTGTAATTTAAAATGTTTTAAAATGAACATTGGCTGGGTGCTCAGGACTCTTCTAAGTGCTTTATATACTGTATTTCATTTATTTTACCCAGCAACCTATGAGGTAGGTTCTACTTTTTAATTCCCATTTATGGGAACCTGTGTCTCAGAAAAACTAAATAATTTGCTCATATTACACATCAAGGAATGAGTGGACTATAGATTCAAAAACTTAGTTTGATTCGACTCTACTCCTCCAACTACTATTCAGTATTGCTTTCAGGATATAAAATTAAATTATGTTCAGCATAGTTTTCATGTTAAATGTATTTCTTATTTAATGTCAATATATGTAATTCCTTGAAAATTTTAAGTAAAAGATAGCTATATAAATTTGCCACATCCAACTAAATATTTATGTGACTCATCTCAGGAAAAATCTTTACAAAAGGAGGAAATAATCTAAGTAATTTTAAGTTTATGTGATTAAAAAAAGACATTTTGTCATCTCAAAATCTTGAAAAGATTTTACAAAAGTCTAATTGGAAAGAACTCATAATTATTTTTAAAAAACGTGTTATTTGCAATTGCATGGATTCTAATAAAATACAAACTCTTGCTTTATTTCAGTGACAAAGTTCTTAAATTGTCGCTGAAATTTATTAGATTATCAAATGGATGTTGTAAATAGTGGAACACTCCACCTGTTTTTCCAATACTTAGAACTCAGGAAAAAGGTTATTTCTAATTAGCTAAGCATGCAGAAAATATAATAACATAATAATGAGGAGAAATTTAGAAGTTAAAAAAAAAGGTTAGTAAATAAAACTGTAGGTGTCTGAAGATGATTGTAAACTTTGGATCACTGCAGAAAACTTTCCCAAGTAAGACCTGCCACTATACTTTAGGCAAACGAAGCAGCTTATGACCTAGACTGAAACTGCGAAGGGCTTTATACTTTTAAGGGATGACAAGAAGTTAAGTGCTGCAAGAAAGTAAGTTGTGTTGTGGGAGTAGATGTGGAAGCTGAAAAAAACAGTTTAGAACTGAACTATGAGGAACTTTCTATGTCAAATTAAAGTTTGTATTTTATTCTATAGGGCATCAAAAGTTAAAAGAAGTTCTTAAGAAACAAAATGATTAATATTCTATTAAGAAAAAAACTTTTGTAATGGTGTGGGGCAGAAGTTTTGAGAAGACACTAGTAAAATGAAGATTGGTTTATTACAATATTCTCAGAAAGAGATAATGACGGATTGAAATAAAGATGATACATGATGGATAAAAGGGGGATTAATTTCAGGGTCATATCTGATGTAAAATTAACAAGATCTGATGAATGTCTATGTAGAGGATGCATTTTGGGGAAATAGTAAAACAAAAAAAACATAAAAAGTTTAGGCTAATACTAAGAGTTTTAGTTTAGGAGACTGAATAGATGATAATGTCATTAATGAACATTGAGGACAAAAAGGTGATTTACAGTTTAAAGCATTTGCACATATGTTGTCATATTTAAGATGATATTTATGTTACAAATTACCATTACTGCTCTAATAAAAACTTAATCTCATATGCAAATAAATGTACACAGTATCCCGATTTTATTTTCCCCTAGTGCTTATCATTGACTTGATGAAAAGTGCTTATTTGTGTTATTTATAGCCATATTTATTTTAAATATTTTAGTAAGTGATGATGTTTTCCTCTCTAACTGCTGTATTTAATTTAAATATTTTGTTAGTGGTTCTTTTAACTATTTGAAATATATTTTATTATCTTTCAGTTTGAAACAAACTTTTAGATTTAGCATATTTATTCACCTCTTACATGATTTATTAAAAGAAGTAAAAGGAAAAAACTGCCATGTCACATTTCTGGTCCTACCATGAAACTTAAATGATGCTAAAACCAATATTTAAAGTCCATTTTGGACTCCTATGGTGTTATAGCTCAACATAATTTTCATGTTAAATGTATTTCAACATGATTATAAAAGCAAGTCTCTACTTTAACGCATAACATTTAAGCAAAAATAACACAAAACAAGAAACTTAAGGCACTTTCAAGACACCATAAATCCATCTGAGTTGGTAAATGAGTATTAACCGTGGAGTCAGTTCATTTCTTCTAAATAACTGAGGTACTTAGAGGCACTGGGGATACAAAAATTAATAAATCCTTGTGCTGATTAATGGAACCTAGTGGAGAGGACACATAAACAACTCAATACAATAAGACATTTTAAGTGTTCTACAGTTAGAAATAAATTGCTATAGGAAACAGATGACGATGCAAGTAATTCTGCCCAGGGATTGGCTAGAGCAGGGAGGAGGAAGAGAAGCTTTCACAGAAGAGGTAACTTTTGAGTAGGGCCCTTTAAGGCTTAATAAGAAGTTGCCAGGAGGAGAAAGTGAAGGGCTTTGAGAACATACATAAAAAAGCAAGAAAATAAACATTCTGGTGTAGGCAGCATGGGGACAAATAAAAAAGAAAAAGAAGTTGAAAGAGTTAAGTAGGACCTAGTAGTGAGGATGTGGCGTACCATGCTTAAGGACATTCGACTTGATATTTATATTGAGTAAATTTCTGATTTAACTCTAATAGGAGATTGTGTCATATCTTCAGTATGGGGTTTATCTTATGAACTCATTAATCCTTTTATTCATTCAGAGTTGAACTATAAGAAGACACCAAGCTAAAAGAAATCAGATAGATGCGGTCTTTAAAGCTCAGTTTACGAAGGTCAGAACTTCAAAGGAAGGGTTGGGTAAGCGATATAGAAAAATGTGACATTTGAAATGGGCTTCGAGGCATCGGTAAGATTTGGACAAGTCTCATTTATATTTTGATTATGATGAGTTGACACAATTTTTTGCATTTCTCACTTATAACTGGTTCATTTTCTAGGTGGCATTTAAAAAAATAAAGGAAAAAACCCACATAAATAGTGGTTTTAATAGGTATTGTTTGAAATGGCGGTGGCCGTTAGTACAATGTTTAAATAAGTAAATGCAAGAAAAGACTTTTTTTTGGTCGTTATTGCTGTAAGTTTCTTCAGGATAGAGAAAATTATGTGTTTCTGTGTCTTGGAGTCAAACAATTGTTGAGCTACATGTAATACTTCTGGGTTTTATTTGCATTTTAATCCTTAAACAATGTAGAGTTGTTAAATAATGACGTGATGGAGATATAATTTGCTCTTTGGCAAACTAGCTAGCTGAAGAAATAATGAAACATCAAGTTCCAGATCAATCTAGCCTAGAAATCACAATCAATGGCATTTACTTTAGATTCTAAAAATCTTGATCCTAATATCATACTAGTGCATCAACTATATACACCTTAGCTATATGAGTCACCCCTTATGGGCTGACCATAGGCATAGAACAGAACGGATTAGAAAAGAATATAGATTTGTGGAAAATCTAAGATGAAAAAAGCAATAGAACATTAAAACACACAGAAGTAGAACTTGGAGAATTCACTGATGTGGAATCTGAACCACTGCCACATTCTTATTTATAGTGTTAATGAAGTGCGTATGCTGCAAGGCTTTCTACAAATTTAAGTAAATATTTCTCTAGAGGAATTTACATTGAAATAATCACAATGTATCTAAGAGTATTTAAAAGACATGAAACTGGTGAACATCTTATTACCTAAAGTAGAAGGCTAGTTATATATTGCCATCTATGCTCCCATGGGTTCTGAAGTTAGGATTCCAGTTGCACATTATAAATTTTAACATAAAATGTAATATAAAACATACCAAGCTTGAAAAAACCACCAAGGGGACTGAGGTGTTTATTACTGAGCACTAGTTACATGTTTCTCAAGAAACATGTATATAATAATAATAAAGATTTTGAAAAATATTTTCTTTATGATTATAGAATTCACAAAAACCAGAATTGACTGGAAATCATAAATGATTCTCAAAAGCAGGAAAAAAAAAAAAAAAAAAAACAAGAAATAGCATCTAAAATTTGTTAGTAGGTATGAGTCAGACCTGTATTATTATGTTTACACTAAATGGAGTAGTTCAAACATATATTATTTTATCTCTAAATAATTTTATCCACAATATTTGAGAAGAAATCCCCACAGCCCATAGTAAACTATTTTTTTTTAGTCTTAAGTGAAGAATAATAATTATCCGGATAATAATTTCCACACAGTTTTTCCTCAGATAGTCAGACTGTTAAACACTGGTGGCTTCCCCCCTCCAAACACACTTTATTAGTGAAGTGGAAATATTAATATAATCTTAAAAGCCGCTGGAATGATTAAAAAATTTTTCCATACACAGAGAGATTTGGTCTGGTGCTGACAGAACTACACGATTTTACTGGCGAGTCACTCGAGCGTTGTGGAGATGCCGTTTCTGAGGTAAACAAAATTTTAGAATTTAGAAAATAAAGTTGTTACCATTCACAAACTTTGTTTAAGTGAGAGATTCTAACTTTTCCCCTTCGTTCTACCAGAGAGAGAAAAGCATTTAGACTCGCTACAGTCGTGGCATTAGAAAAGGCGCTAAAAAGAGACAGTGTAACGGCCCAGGGTGCTCCGAGCTTCAGTGGGGAGACAACCGGAGCGCGTGGGTGGGGGAAGGGAGAGGCGGGGCTGAGGGTGGGGCTGTGGAGGGGCGGATTCGGGGTGGGGCAAACCCTGAGATCAGGCTGAGACCAGGCTATGAGGGGCGGGTCGGGGGCGTGACCAGGGCGGCCCGGAGCCCCCTATTAAGAGAGTGGAGCGCCGCCGGAACCTTGGAGAGATTCTTTCCATTCGCTGTCACGTCGCTCCCTCAGCCCACGCCTCGGATGGCCGAGCTCAGAAAGCCTACCTCCTCTTTAACGCCTCCTGAGGACCCGGATTCCCAACCACCCAGTAGCAAGCGGCTCTGTCTTGAGGAGCCTGGCGGTGTCTCTAAGGCGAGCTGGCGACTGCCTCTGGTGCCTCGTTTGTCTGAGGTGGAAAAAATCTGGGAGTTGTCGCCTAGACCCTTCAAGGGACTCCTTGTTTCAACGAATGCGATTTTTGATAACTCCACAGACTCGTGTGTGGAGAAATCAGTCAGTGGGAAGCAGATATGTAACCTGGGATGCCCAAATCTCAAATTCCAAATAAGTAGCTGTTTGCAGTCTCCCCCCTCACAAAGTCCTGATTCTGATTTGAGGGCTTCAGGAAGGTCTGAGGCAGAACTGCGTGACAGAGAGGCTTTCAGTGTGCACCACAGTGATAGCTCCAAAGCAGGGTTTAGTCAACTTCTGCCCAGCACCTCTATACACGATATACATGGAATTAGAAATGAGAATCGAAAACAACAGTTTGTCCAAGGAAGAGACAATGTTCACAAAGAAAATCCATTTTTAGATGTTAACTTTTACAAGGAAACTGAATCACCATTTCATAAAATTAAGAACAGATGTAAAGCTGACAGTGTTATGCCATCAAATAAAAGAGAAAATAACATTTCATCATCGGTACTAAAAATATCAAAATCTCAAAACCAGCCCAGCTTGGAAATTGCCAAACCTAGCTATTTTAGAGATAGCAGCACAATAAGTGTCCCTCAGTTTCCAACGGACTTAAATAGCAAAATGTCCTCTGTCTATTTAAAGGAAATAGCGAAGAAAAAGAATGACAAAAAAGAGGCATATGTTAGGGATTTCACAAACATTTACTGGTCCCAAAATAGACCTGATGTTAAGAAGCAAAAGTTACAGAATGATAAAAAAGTTGTAGAAGCGGAAAATATTTTTTCCGAATGTTATGAAAATGACTATGCATCACTCAGCAGCCAAAATACTTGTAAGAGAAAAGACTTGATCAGTTCAAACTACTGTAACTACAGTAGTATCAAATGTGATGTAAGAGACTCTAGAAAGAATTTCGCTATACTAGAAAATGCAAATTGGGAGGAAGCAGAATGTCTGGACAGTTACATACCTACCAGGTTGGAAAAATCTCAAAACTGGGACTGTAACGTTAGACATATTTTGAGAAGCAATAGAGGAAATTGTTGGATTATAAATAATTACAAGACTAAATGTGAAAATATGAAAAAAACTGAAGAAAAATGGAATTGGCTATTATTATCAGAAATAGACCTTTTAAGCAAGGAAGATTATCACTGTACAAAAGTCATGAATGTACATGAAGAACAATCAAAGCTTCTCATAAGAGAAATATTAGGTAGTCAAATAGCTTTAATAACGACTGTTTGGCTAAATGGTAAAGGAGAAAATGATAATACTCTACAGTTGAGATACAATGCTACACAAAAAGTCTTTCACATAAACAACCCTTTTGAAAGTTTCATTGTAGAAATTTTTTATTTCCATAAAAGTATTTCAGGAAATCAAAAAGATAATAGTATTTTAACCTGCTATAACATTTTGAAGTGTAAAAAGAAAATTGGTAAAATCGGTATTCAAAATCTAATAACCAGAAACATGAATACAAATATAAAGAATGGACTTTTAAGCATATATTTACAAGACAGTGTTTCAGAACCTTTAGATATTATATTGAAAACTAACATAGCTTTTTTGCTTAATAACTTTGACTCTTTAACAAGAATTGAAAATGATTTTGAATTAGAAGAGGAATGCATTTTCAAGTGGATGCTTTATTTGAAGTGTCCAAAAAATATTATAGTGGAAAAAAATACTGCATATCTAATAAGGATTTTAACTTCTTCAAGACTATTAGAAGATAATATGAAACCTATGTTAAAGAAAAGGAAGTTATTTAGAACTGAACAAGTTTTTGAAAAGTCTAAGAAAAAACCCATTAATTCCTTCAGTACAACAACTCAAAATACAGGTTTGCCAATTTTTGAATCATATGAAAAAATTCTCCTTTTAATGGACTTTGATGACATGGAAGAAATTTCTTTAATAAGAGAAATTACTTGTCGCAATATGAGTTGTCCTCAACAACTCGTGAATGTGGAAAATTGGGCTCACTATAGTTCTAGTACTATTAAAACACCTGTTAAGTCTTATCCTCAATTTATACAGAACAACCATGGATATATTAATGAAAATTTTTATGAGGTAAATATGCATGGACAAGATTTAAATATGGAAAGAAAACAGGGACATAATATCAGTAGCTTTAATTGTGAGCACATATTTGAAGGTTTCTGCAATGTTAGGCAACAGGCCATACCAACAAGCCACAACACAATCCATAATGAAGAGACTCATACCATTTGTATAACTCAAGTACTAAATTTTTGGAACTTGTTAAGTGAAATAGAAGAAAAAAAATATGACTTAATTTTGAAAGATGAAGTAAAAGTCACAGCTGAAAGTTTAACCAATAGGTTCCAAATTCACAAAGATACTATGATAGAAAAGAAAGAGAAAGATAGTTTTTTTCCAATGGATGATATGTTTTCTGTACAGTCAGTCTCATTAATAAGTAAGGAAGTAAATGTGGAAGAAAATAAATACCTTAATCAAAATTATGTAACAGATAGAAATGAATATGAGAGTATTTTGCCAGAAAGGGAGATAGCTAATTCAAAGGATTTTCGTAGAAAGAATGACTCTGCATTATATGTTAATCATCAGTTTGAAACTGGTCTGAGTGAAGGGAATGATGAATGTTTTCAGGACTTAGCTGCTAAATATTTATCAACAGAAGCTCTGACAATAGTAAAAGATTTTGAGATGAAGAGAAAATTTGATTTAGTACTTGAAGAACTTCGTATGTTTCATGAAATTAGTAAGGAAAATGAAATTTTAAGCACTGTGGAAACAAACAATGGGCAAGAAAATTACTTTGAAGAAAATGATGCTGAGGAGGTAAAAATGGAGACAGAAAAAGATTTGAAAATGGTTGTAGTCAATAAAATAAGTGCATCTTCCTCGTTCTGTGATACTACAGCAGGTCCTAATATGTGTAAAAGTCACCAAAGTTTATTTAAATGGAAAACTGTACCCAATAATGGAGAACAGGAAGTTCCTAATGAGAGTTGTTATCCAAGTACATCAAAGGAAGAATTACTTTATTCAACTTCTGAGGAAGGTATGAAGTTCATTTTAAAACATTCTTTCTCATGCTAGAAAAATTACTGCTTTTTTCTATGTAGGCCAAATGTATAATTTTGACAAAAAAGAAGGAAGGTAGAGATAAAATGCAAGACAATGTTTATTGATGCACACTATTTTCTTTTTTCTTTCTTTTTTCCCCCCACAGCAAGAAGCCATAGCTTTATTTATGATAGAAACAATACAAATTTCAAAGCAAGCTGCAGTTACTCCTTGGAAACACCAAAAAAAAAAAAAAAAAAAAAAAAAAAAAAAAAAAAAAAAAAAAAAA
>NW_016805181.1:3271045-3305711 GCF_001698545.2 Rhinopithecus bieti | reverse complement strand
AAAAAAAAAAAAAAAAAAAAAAAAAAAAAAAAAAAAAAAAAAAAAAAAAAAAAAAAAAAAAAAAAAAAAAAAGTTGTTTTCACATGATTACGTTGTTACTTCTACAATAGCATTTACCATATCATTACTTGTACTTCAGGGTCAGGACTCGAACTGCCTTTGGTCTCGACACATTTGCTTCTGACATGACCAATTCTATGTCCTTAACTTTTTTATTTTTTTTGAGACCAAGTCGAACTCTGTGGCCCAGGCTGGAGTGCAGTAGCACCATCTTGGCTCACTGCAACCTCTGCCTCCTGGGTTCAAGTGATTCTTCTGCCTTAGCCTCCCGAGTAGCTGGGATTACAGGCGCCTGCCACCACACCCAGCTAATTTTTGTATTTTTAGTAGAGATGGGGGCTTCACCGTGTTGGCCTGGCTGGTCTCCAGCTCCTGGCCTCGTGATACGCCCATTTTGGGCTCCCAAAGCGCGGGGATTATAAGCATGAGCCACTGCGCCGGCCTTATGTCCTTAACTTCCATACCTGTTTCATCAACCTCTTCCTCTTCACTCTCCTCTGGTACAGTTGGAGTCTGTGTGTTTTCTTGAATGTTTGAGACAGCTTCACCTTGAACTTTGACACAGCTTCACCTTGAACTTTGAATTTCTCAGCAGCTGCTAGCTGGGTGCACAGTATTTTCTCATAAAGATGTATTCAAATGTTCAAAAATATACTGAAGTTGAAGGAAACAAGTTAATTTTAAAAAGGAGCTTTGAAGAGTCCTACTTCATTTTTCTGTTTTGTTTTTTTTTGAGACGGAGTCTTGCTCTGTCGCCCAGGCTGGAGTGCAGTGGCCAGATCTCAGCTCACTGCAAGCTCCGCCTCCCGGGTTCACGCCATTCTCCTGCCTCAGCCTCCCGAGTAGCTGGGACCACAGGCGCCCGCCGCCTCGCCCGGCTAATTTTTTGTATTTTAGTAGAGACGGGGTTTCACCGTGTTAGCCAGGATGGTCTCGATCTCCTGACCTCGTGATCCGCCTGTCTCGGCCTCCCAAAGTGCTGGGATTACAGGCTTGAGCCACCGCGCCCGGCCTCCTACTTCATTTTTCTAAATATTAGGAGCTAACTGAAGGAAATATTTTGTTTATACTGTTATTATTTTATGTAAAAGTTATTTTTTGCTGTAACATATCATTCTTTATTTTCAGATTGTGAAACACCTTTACCTAAAAGACCTGCTTTTCTCCCTGATGAATGTAAAGAAGAATTTAATTATTTATTGAGAGGAGGTAACATTGTGGTTACTTTTTAGGATACTTTCTAAGATGATTATTGCATTGTGGTATTTTTAGTATGAGGAAAGTATAGATATTCATGTTGTTCAAAATAAATACAAAGTTTTAGCACTTTTAAAAGCATTTATATTATACTAATAAATTCTAATAATTAAAAATTGGGTAACAGTTAAAATGCTATTCAGAATATTATTGGGAAATGCATTCTGCAAAACTACATTCAGATATTTGTATTGATGTTTTAAAGTGACTATATGTTAAGTGTTGTATATGCCTAGTGTACACATCTAATGTATGCAATATTTACAAAACCAAAAAAGATATTTAGATAAGTTGGGTTTCCACTGATGAGATGTTACTCCCAATTATCTATCTATCTATCTATCTATCTATCTATCTATCTATCTATCTATCTAAATATATATAGAGAACATTGAGCATAGAGAACATGCTGTATGCTTTTCATTGATATGAAGATTTTATATGGACATTTTATTATGCAAGTAAAAAATATTTGCCATTTAGTCATGTTAACATGATTTTTGACCGATGTTTATACTTTTGGTTACATTAAAAATACATCTAGGCCGGGCATGATGACTCACGCATGTAATCCCAGCACTTTGGGAGGCTGAGGTGGGCGGATCACGAGGTCAGGAGATCCAGACCGTTCTGCCTAACACGGTGAAACCCCATCTCTACTAAAAATACAAAACATTAGCCAGGCGTGGTAGTGGGCACCTGTAGTCCCAGCTACTTGGGAGGCTGAGGCAGGAGAATGGCGTGAACCTGGGAGGCGGAGCTTGCAGTGAGCCTAGATTGAGCCGCTGCACTCCAGCCTGGGCGACAGGTGACATTCTGTCTCAAAGAAACCAAAAACCAAAAAACCAAAAAACACTAAAGAAAAATTAAACAATGAACCTTATCTTTTGCCCAGTAGATGTACTGAATAAAACACAGTATGTGTTTTATCAGAATAATATCAGAATAATAATATCAGAATAATATCAGAATAAAACACAGTATGTCTAACATTCATTTCAGCTTATGGTACCAAGGGTGTAGGGTAGTGGTAGGATTGAAATTATGGAACCCTAGTTATAATCCCATCAGAAATTTCTGGTATTATACAACATGGTTAGATCTAAAAAGAGTAACATTGTAGGTTAAATATATTTACTAAAACATCTTAAGTCATGCATCATGTCTCAAAACATTTTTTCTGCATTCTCATATTCAGCAGAATGTTAGCTCTGATACTTTTATTGTCACCTCAGAATTGTATCTTTTCCTCTTTTCTTAGCTTACAATGTAATAGTTTTAAAGATTAATCAAAACATTGGAAGATCAAAAGTCCACAGGTAGTCTCTTCTCCCCGGAGTGAAGGAAATAACTGATAGAACAATACTCCTTGGGTCAAAAAATAGGATGGCAAGACCTAGCCCGGAAAGAATAGGGTTTGCTTCTTCTAGGGCAGAAAGAAAGAAAGAAATTGGCTTAGCAATATATTTTGATATAGAATAAAGGAAGCTTAGGAGTATATATTCATGCTGTCATTGTGATTATAATTGTGATAATAAAATGGATGTAGGAGGAGGATAATGTGTGCACATTGGAAAAGCAATCATTACATTTGTTTGAAATATCTAAACCTATATAGCAATGTGATTCTGCCTTCACAAGTTAAAGTGACTTGTTGTGAAACGTGAAAAATATTGTATGAATTCAGCCAGAATTATTTAATACTATGTTAGGATGGCAGTCTTGGATTCACTTTCAAAGGGCACAAAAGTTGAGTGATCTTCCTGAGGCTTGTTAAAATCCAGTGTAAGAGAAAAGTTGGAAGATCCTGGGGAATGGAGTTAATATGAATGGATTTTAATGATCTGCCTAGTTAGAGTGGGAGCCTGCTTATACACTGTTATTTTAAAGGCATCAGAAAGATCCCAGTTATCCTGAAAAGTTTTGACACCCACCCACCTGCCATCATGATGCCTCTTCTCTTAACGTTTCCATTGACTACTAAATGTCTTCAATGGATCCCTTCTCTCTTTCCATCTCTCTCTTCTCTCTGTGGTGTGAAGGCAAGTACAGTTTTGAAATTATTTTGAGCATGTATTATATGCCAACCAGTCAGTTCACCCGTGCTTTATATATCATTTAGACCAATGGGGGATCTTGTGATCCAACAGTGTTGTCTTATTTAAACGATCCTTTTATGTTTCAAAATTTTTAAAAGATCTAGTAATAATGTATTTTTCTTTAACCTTTTATAATTAATTTTCTAATTTTAATATTGAATCAAGTATAATAAACTGATTTATATCTATTTTGTGTTGTTTTTCTCCCTATTTATTATACATGTAGTTTAATTTCGTATTCTACTTCATTAAGGTTTACATAGATACACACAGATTCTTTTGGTTCAGGTTAGTAAAAATCACGCTGCTAACCTTTTGTGAGATTTAACATTTGATAACACTGTTTTTCGTATAACAGGCTATTATATTGAGGTCATAAAGATTCACTAAAATTTGATTTACATGTTTGGTTTTACATATGTACCTCACAGTTTATTTAAAAACCCCTGAAAGTTAGAGATATTGTATTTTATTATAAGAGGTAGTTGACTTTACATAACTGATTTAGTAACAGATGTGTGTATCTCCATGAACTGTTTTGGAGATCTTCGAAAATGGTATAGTATGATGTTAAAGAACAATTTCCAACTCAAAGCCCTTTATTGATGCATAATAGATGGAGTGCATTTGTGTTCTATTACTGACAATGACCTCCATTAGAAACCAAACATAACCATTAATAATACAACATAGTTGTTTAGCTACCAATAGGAAAAATGATCGGTGTTTAAAGCTACAACATCAAGTTGGTTTTAAAACCTATATGGTGTTGTTGTGATTGTTGTTAAGGTAGACTGCCTGATTCAAATGTTGAATTTATTTAGTTGCTGTGTTTTATGGGGCAAGTTACTTAACTTTTTGTGCTTATGTTTTTCATATTTTAAAACTGGAGCTAGAATTAAGTAAAATAATGCATTTAAAGTATAGTGCCTGACACATAAATAATAAGTGCTCAGTAAATATTCAGTAAATGTTGCTAATATGATGATTAGAAGTAAAGATTTTTAGGCATAGAAACTTGATAATTTTTACTCTTTTATTGTCTTATATTTTTAGGTAGTCACTTCCCACATGGCATTTCAAGAGTACGACCTCTTAGGACATGCAGTAGGCCAATCAGGATTGGTTTGTCAAGAAAAGCAAGGATTAAACAACTTCATCCTTATCTGAAACAAATGTGTTATGGAAACTTAAAAGAAAAGTTTTGACTTTCATATTTGAAAACATTTTACAACATCTAGAAATGTTTTGTCTTCTTTGGATAAATGTTCTTCCAGCTTGGGGGTTTGGGGCTTGCTTTATTATAAAGTGGAGAATTTTTTTTTTTTGAGTGTATAAATTATTGTATTACCTTTAAAAGTTATAAAATATTTTATGGATTTTCATGTCATTTAAAAATGTACACATTAAAGCTGTTTCATGATTGGATAAAATATGTTGACTTATTATTTTTCGTGATATATGCATATAATCCTTTTGTGGAGAAAATTGATAGCCTTTATTTTCTAAAAAGGATCTGTGGCTCATAATGAACTACTGTTCTAATCCACTTCCCCCATTTTTCAGGTGAAAAAATAGAGGTATAGAGGGGATGAATAAGCTTTTCAGTGTCACAGCATTTGTATTAAGATTGGAATAAAGACTCTCTCCTCTGTAACATTCTTTCCCACTTTTTTCTGCGTTCACTTTCCAATCTTTATTTTTTCTTCCAGAATCTATCTTTGACCCCAGAGCAGAGTTATGTTTATGTAGTTAATACTTAATATTAATTTGTTCATTCATGGAACAAATATACTGTAATACTCCTACTATTGTTTTAGGCTCAGTGATAGAATAAAGAAGACATGTGTAAGACCTTGCCTTATGGAGCTTACTTTCTATGCTTGACATTGGTAGAAAAATGTATGATATACATAATTTAAAGGTAACCATCAGTAGAATAAAATATACTTTAGACAGAGAAGTAACAAAAAATGGGCTAGTTAGCAAAATGTAAGGGAAAAAAGGAGCATCAGGAAAGCATAAAAAACAGAAAGCATCTGATAGCAGAAGGAGGACTAAATGTATTAATTCACAAAATAGATTTGACTGGATGAAATTATCTTATTACAGGCAAACATTCTCAGACGTACTGAAACCACCTCAAATTTGGCTCTCTTCATTAATTTCCATCCCCCACTATATACTTTCCAACTTCAATATCTTAGTCTAATTTTTCTTCTGCCCTCATAGAACTCATTACCTTCTTAAACTGTAATTTATACCTTGCTAGAATATAAGCTCCTTGAAGGCAGAATTCTTTTCTTTTCCCCACTGATATATCCCAAGTGTCTAGAACAGTATGCCCCCAGTCAATACTCCTATTATTTGCCTGCCTAAAGAAAAATAATTTCTACTCCAGTCTCATACTAGCTATGTTATTTTTTAATTCTCAATAGCTTTATGCCCCCGGGCAAGCTCCTCATTTCTAAAAAGAGGATAATATTATCTCCTGGGATTATTGTGAGGATTAAATAAACTAATATATACCACATATTGTAACAGCTCTGATACATAGTAACTACTCAATAAGGAGTACTTACTGATACATAGCAACTACTCAGTAATTAATAACTATTTAGAATGTTTGACTTTTCTTGAAATTTTGTTCTGGATTTTGCATTAGATTATTTTCAGAAGTATGCTATTCTTATGAGTTTTATAAAAATGTTTCTTTTTTTTCCTAAAAGGTCCTGCCTTCCCTCTTCCTTCTTTTTATTATTATTAGCCCCATGTTGGATTCTTCTGTAATCATACAAGGTAAATCTCATCACAATCAAGATCTGTCTTCACAACCTTAGTCCTTTGTCCTGTTCTCTGTCACTCTGTGTGAATATTTAATTTTGTTTTCAGGTCTGTATCTCTAGGATAGGTTTATATGCTTCTAGTCTTATTCCTAGTACCACAAAGGCTTTTTATGGATACTTTTATCCTTTCTCTAATAAAGAGTATATTCACTTACAACCACTCAATGCTGGTTCTTTCATATTCTGAACTGATTGAACATGTGACGAGTTTAAACTCCTAGCACACACTGTGCTGCTTACAATGGTTTTCCATGCCACTGCCCTATTACTGGCTTTGATCTCTAGAGCTTTTCTTCTAGGGATGACACCTCCCCAGATGCAAAACTTACTCCTGCTAGTGTAATTCCTCAAGCACTTCTTCCTCAACTACCTCCAACCAAATACACAACATAAGCACACAGGACCTTCCCCCTCCTGCCTAGTTCTGTGAGTTATTTTCTCCAGAAACAGAAAGTTGGAGGATAGG
The DNA here is from genome assembly GCF_001698545.2 of Rhinopithecus bieti. Lineage (NCBI taxonomy): Eukaryota > Metazoa > Chordata > Mammalia > Primates > Cercopithecidae > Rhinopithecus > Rhinopithecus bieti. The sequence goes on along the minus strand of NW_016805181.1, from coordinate 3,298,983 downwards.
AGGAAGGCAACATTTTAGCTCTTCTTGTGTTTTTGTGTCTTCTTCATAGCCAGGTTTGGAAAGGCTGCATGGGATCTGTGATGGAAGACATTTTAAACTGATATCCATCCTCTCTCCACCTTTTTCTTTTTTATCTTTGCTCTTAAAATGTAAAAGTCGAATGCTTTCATATCAGAGGAAATATTTAAAGGATGAAAAGCCACTTTAAAAAGTACTTGCTTTTATTCAACCTTAGACTAAATTTCTGTGTTACTTCAGTTTAAAGTTACAAGCTTCTGGATCCATAACTGTGAGCATGAGAGGAGACGCAGAGCCTTATATTAAATCAGCTTGAAAAAGTGATGTGGATAGTCTGTACCTTAAGTATGCAAATCTCTGAGTTAATATTACCTGTTTAACCTTATTTAGTTAAGTAAAATGGAAAACAAAATACGCAATGAAGTTGATCTTTAGTTCCATCTAAATTGCCACATAAAAGAATGTTTATAGAGTCAGTCATCATTTTGGGAAATCTTTTTAATAACACAGGCATTACACATTTACATTGACACATAATTGTGGCAGAGTTTATCCTGCTAAAAATAATCTTTTGGATTAAAGGGAATAGGATATCAGGATCTGAAATTATATTTTTCCCATTTTATTGTAAAATATAACGTTATTTGAAACTATCCTTGCTAGATAAGCCTATTTAACATATTATTTTAAAAACACAGCATATTCAGAAAGGAACAGTCACTAAACCATACCACCTATCCAGGCAATGGGCAAAAAATAAACTCACGATCTAAAGGTCTCTGTAATTTCTTCTGTAATTTTATAATTTGGAGACACTTTTAAACAAAAAAAAAAGAAAAAAAAGGAAGTCTGTGGATCTCTTCCTTGAGTTCAAGACTCATAACTTTTACTCAGCCTTTCCACTGTGATGACTAATAGGCATTGCAAAGCTACCATGGCTGGCCCAAACTGAGCTTCTGATGTTTGTTCTCAAACTCTTCCTTCCACAGTGTTTCTTATTTCAGTGAATGGCAATTGTATTCTTTTAGAGAAGAAATGCTGGAGTCATCCTTGACACTTATTTTTTTTCTCATAACCCATGGCTGGCCCATCAACCAATCCTATTGCCTTTAGCTTCTCTTGTCTGGATTATTGCAACTTAATCATAACCAATCTCCCTGCTTCAGTTCTTGCTCCCCTTCAGTTTATTCTGAACACAGTAGTCAGAATGATTCTTTAAAATGTAAGTTGTAGCATATCACAGTTCAGCTCAAAACCTTCCAAAGCCTTTCCATCGCACTCAGAATAAAAGCCAAAATTCTTACTTTGATGTATGAGGGCTACAATGATTGGACCTTCATTTGCCTCCTTAAACTCTTCCCTGTATTTTCCCCTTGTTTATTCCTCCGAAACCACAATGGTCTTCCTGTTTCTTAGACACATTAGGCGTGCCCTGACTCATGGCTTTTGCACTTACTTTCTTTTGCTGAAATGCTTATTCCTAGGATATCTGGATAGCTTACCTTGTACCACTTTCCTAATAGCTTTATTCAAATGTCACCCTCTAAGTGTGGCCTTTCCTTCCTGCTAACATTCATCTTCCCTTTCCCTGCTTTCAGTTCTTCCTCCTTAATAATTTACTATGGACATACTACATATTTTACTTTTTATTTTGTTAATTGCCTGTCTTCCCCACTAGGTTTTAAACTCTGTGATGGCAAAAGTCTTTTGTATTATGTTTATTGCTCTATCCCCAGTGCCTAGGACAGTGCTTGACATAAGTATTCAATAAATGTTATTGAAAAAAAATTGAATAATGAGACCAACAGCAAGTATGTCTTAAACACGTCATGCTGAATAAACTTCTTCTTGAGTCATATAGCTTTATGCCCTCCTGGAATTTAAAGGTCTCTTCCTTCTTCTTTGCTATTCTCTTTTATATTTTCTCCTTGAACCAGAGAAGTGAAAACAAAGCTTGAATCTAGATCATTTACTGTGTGTTCTTCTTCAGGCATTTAGCTGCCTAACTTGTTTGAATTTAAAATTAGTCTTTTTAAATCAAGAAAAAAATAAGGCAAACCATAGTAAAATGTAGTATGTATTTAAAATTCAATGTCCTATCTCTTATGCCACTTAAAATCTTTGTAAATCACATCAATATTTAATTTTTCTCAATGGCCTTATTCCTTTTGGTGTTAGCAAAAAACATCTATTAGATTTTTCCAAAATTTTTATTTTTGCCTTTCTTACTTTTATATATTCTTCCTTTACACAGTCCCTTTTAAACTTTATGTTTTACTGAAGTCATTTTTGAAAAGTTAATACCTAGACATGGTACACAAATACAAAGGATAAAGGAACAAAAAAAGTAAACAGTGAATGGAAGTCCTTTGGCTCTTTTTCCCACTCAACCTTTTCGTCTCTGTTGATGGAAGGAAACAATGGTCAACAGCCTACTGCTCCCTTGAAGAAAATAAATTTATTTAATTTATTAAACAGCATAGAGGATTTTTAGTGTATAGTCTGTTTTTATACCTATACTTTAAAATATGCATAATTGCTCTTTGTATCTTACTTTTCCTTAAATATATGTTTCTATAAATAAATTTAGTTATTTTGGTATACTTAACAAATTTATTAATTTATGCATTTTAGCATGTTACAATTTTAAGGTTATAAAACTTTTTTTCAATGTTAAGAAACAGAAACTTGAAAAGTAAACTGGGCTTAGTGAATCTGACATTTCCATTAAAATTACCTTAATTTCTATAGCAATTTTAGAAATTCCGATTTTTAGCTATATCAAATATCTTTAACACTATCTTAACAAAGTATTTATATTCCAATAAATTCAATTTTATCTGTATGTTTAATTACATAGTCCATGTCTTCATTTTTTTAAAAAAACCTTTGTAATTGATTTTGCTGGCTGTGTAATTACCATTGCAATTTCTCTCCTCTATTTCACTACTATATATCCACTAGCTCAAATTCTTACTCAATTCTTTGTTAAGCTTTCATCTGTATGTACACATATTCTTTCTCCTCTCTCCTCAGAGTTTTTATCTCTGCCTGCCCTGCCTCCTCTCATCAGAGAGAATACTCTTAAAATGCAGAGGACTTTGGCCCCTTTTCAGTTTGCATTTTCTTTTATTTCTTTGTGTTGTTAGCTGCTTTCTATTCTTGAAACTTTCACTTTATGATGATACACTACCTTTTATTTTCCTAACAATTGTGTCTCTTTTGCTTTCTAATCCTCAGATATAAAGAAACTTCAAAGTTTAGTCCATGGACTTTTGCTCTTTTTTTCTGTATTTTACACTTAGAAATCTCATTCATTTTTCATGGAATCATTTACTGCCTCTACATTTACCAACTCTACAGTTTTTGAAACAAATTATGTCTATTATATCTCTCTATATATCAATTATAACTCTATATCAACAAACTCTACTGCTCTGGAAACAAATTATATCTTTCAAATTCTAATTTTGGCAACATAACAATAATTTAAAAAAACTAATATTTATGAAATACATGCCATGGTCCAGGAGCTATTCTAAAATCTGTGTATATTAAATAATAATTTAATCTTTAAATAACCTCACAGTCAGATACCATTACTATCTCCATCTTACATTGTGAGTTAAATAACTTGTCTAAGGTCACCAAGTATTATGTTGTCAGAATTCAAACCCATGCAGTATGCCCTATGGCCAAAACTCTTAACTGCTGTTATATTGTTCTGATTTCCACATTGCTCTAGGTCAACCACTTCAACTCAGTTGTCTAAAATCTCATCAGTCATCATTTACTCTGCCACCTGACATTTATTTTATACTGCCAAGTTCTGTTACTTCTTCCTTCTAAGGAACACTTAACCAATGCATCCTTCTTCATTCTTTAGAGCCTTTGTAAAATGGCCTTACCTAATATAATTTTCCAACTGGCTACCCCTCAACTTCCCTACAATTTGGCTAGTCTATTAATGCACCACTTAATCCCAACTAATATTTTCCCATTTTGCTAATTTTTTCCTCTCCTGAGATGCACTTCTGTTTTACCTGTTTAAATCACACTTGTCCTTAAACTACCACCTATATACTGATTTTCCCAACTGCTTGAACATTTTATGATTGTTAAGTCCCCTGAATAATGATAGTGCTTTCCTTTAAAATGCATCATCAAGCATTTATTACACCTACTTTGTGTTTTATCTTTGCCTATCTAAGCTTGGGCATAGAGAGATCATTTTAGAAACTTTGCAGTCTCTAAAGCAGTGTATCAGAGCTTTATACTAAAAAAGTTTATTAATTATATTTGAATACTAATATAGCATTTATTTCATGGCATCTTATACTTGGCTTTATATTCTTATTGATAAATCTAGTAAGCTTACAGCTTTTTTTTCTGGTTTGCAGAAAAAATGTAGCTAAATACAACAGGGTGTTTGGCATATTTTTGTCTTTGGCCTTTTCTTGCTGACCGTGTCTCCCTCTACTTCTTAGGTCAGCTTCAAAGCACAACCCAACTTTTTCCTCACATAGTTTGTATAAACACCTTTTAATATGCCTAACACCTACTAAAATTGAGTTGTACACAATTTTTATCCATCAACAGTACTGATTTTAGACAAAACATTATGAAATATTTGTGTATTTTCATCAATAGGCAAAAATGAATGTTTCACAAAATAATTTTCCTATCTTTTAAAATTTGCTGTACAAAAATAACACCTTGCAAATCTGTTACTCTTAACTGCTACCCTTCGAATAATTATCCTTATTATTACTGCCATCATTATCAGTTATTAAGTGCCTTCATGTAAAAGGGCAACTTGCTAGAAGATATATAGTTATAGTGTCAATAAACAACATTTGGAGGCCACTTATTTGTAAGAACCGAGGGGTTTAGTTTGCAAGAACCAAAAACAGGACCAAGGTATACTATTATAGCCTGCTGGGTGGATCAGTCTTCCAGATGGCACTTCACTTTAAAATTACTTTATTTGCTTTTAAATTTTTATTTACTTTTAATTTAGTGGCATGTTGCTCAAATACCTTAACATATTTTCACAAAATTTCTCTACACATCTCAAATTCCTTCTTTTTTTCTTGCAAATGACAAACTACATGCTTATTGACAGAGAAATGTAATTTGTATGTGGCAGAGTAGTATAAAATTAGCTCAATGTATAATTTTGAGATATATACTGACTTATTTCTCTAAAACTGATTTAATTTACATATAGTTTAAAACTTTTATTTAACAATAACCTAGTTTTAACAGGAAATAAGTTTATTGAGCTATAGGCATTTTGATCAGAATATCATAAAGTAAGTTGGATCTAGGAATATTTTTGAGATATAACATTCTCATTTAGATTAAAATTCTTGTTAAAAAATGGCAGAGCACAGTTTTATAAACCATTAACATTTTTTATAATACTATCTTTAAAAAGTTAATAGGCTGGCCGGGCGCGGTGGCTCAAGCCTGTAATCCCAGCACTTTGGGAGGTCGAGACGGGCGGATCACGAGGTCAGGAGATCGAGACCCTCCTGGCTAACACAGTGAAACCCTGTCTCTACTAAAAAACAAACAAACAAACAAACAAACAACAACAACAACAACAAAAAACTACCCGGCCGAGGTGGCGGGCGCCTGTAGTCCCAGCTACTCGGGAGGCTGAGGCAGGAGAAGGGCGTAAACCGGGGGGGCGGAGCTTGCAGTGAGCTGAGTTCCGGCCCCTCCCTCCCACCCTGGGCAAAAGGGGGGGACTCTGTCTCAAAAAAAAAAAAANACACAGTGAAACCCTGTCTCTACTAAAAAACAAACAAACAAACAAACAAACAACAACAACAACAACAAAAAACTACCCGGCCGAGGTGGCGGGCGCCTGTAGTCCCAGCTACTCGGGAGGCTGAGGCAGGAGAAGGGCGTAAACCCGGGAGGCGGAGCTTGCAGTGAGCTGAGATCCGGCCACTGCGCTCCAGCCTGGGCGACAGAGCGAGACTCTGTCTAAAAAAAAAAAAAAAAAAAATTAATAGGCTTTGTTTATTGGAGTACTTTTAGGTTTACAAAAATATTAAACAGAAAATACAGAGTTCCCATATACTTTTCCCCAACTCTCCCTACCCTCCAGTTTCTCCCATTATTAACATTTTGCATTGGTGTAGTACCTAAGTTACCATTGATAAATCAATACATCATTATTAACTGAAGTTTATGGTTTACATTAAGATTTGCTCTTCGCGTTATAAAGTTCTATGGATTTTGCCAAATGAATAATTTAATGCAACAGCCATTATGGCACCACATCAAATAGTTTGAGAGCTCTAAAAATTTCCTATGCTCCACATTCCTCCTCATTCCTACCCCAAACCTCTGCAACCCCTGACCTTTTTAATATCTCTATACTTTTGTCTTTTCCAGAATGTCATATAGTTGGAAGCATACAGTATGTAGCCTTTTAGACTACCTTCTTCCACTTAGCAATATGCATCTAAGGCTCCCATAATACTAACTTTTCTAGTGGTGGATCTTCTCTTAGTAGAAGACTTATGTCTTAAATGCTGTATGCCTTAGCCTTTCATTATTACATTTTTTTCCACAGGAACAAAACGATTACAGTTAACTTCAAATTGTGGCTATATCCATTCACAAACTTCTGAAAATATTTTTTCATAGATTTTCATTGTAGGGATTCTGAACTTCAAGGAAACTATGCTGTTAACATTCACTGGCATTTCAAAACATTTTAAGCCTTGATAAAATGGCTCTAAAGGAGGTTTTATCTTCTTTTTTGTTTGCAGAAACTGTACTTAAGAGCCAAATGTACCATAGACTAAAATGGTCCATGGTAAGATGTTGCTGTAAAAGTCTAGGCTAGGCTTGAAAAATTCTAGTAAATGGAAATCCAAGGTACTAATCAATATAAAGGGATGTTTTAATGTGTTACTTTTGTGATGTCTTGCATAATGAATGCCTTATGATGTGCTACACAAGCATCAGAATATTATTACTAATTCCAATTCTATGACTACAGGAATAATAATAACCATTAAGTATTTTTTTAGACCCAGTAACTATCTAGCAGTTGGCCCTGTGTGGGATATGCATATGTATGTCATGGCCCCTACTTTTAAACAGTATGACATTTTAGTTGACAGAATCTAAGAGGCAACATCCATGAAACAACTAGAAGAATTGTTAGGAGATTTGAGCCTTCAATCGGACTCTCTCTTCATGACCTTGAATATGTTATGTAACCTCATTTGGCTTTCAGGTGTTTCCTCATTTGGCATACTATAATCACTGAATTAACTTCTGATACTCTGTTCGCAAACACTGTGGGTTACTAATTGTAAATGGAAGGAGAAATACCAAGATGGAAATACAGTAAATGTAAAAAAAAAGGAATGTGTAATATTTTAGGTATTTTAGCAACTTTTACTTTCTATTAAATGAAGACTAAAAAAATAAAATCAGGGTATTTGTTATTATTTATCTTTCATTTATTTCACATAGGAAGTATCTGATTTCTTTCTCAACTCATTCATTTATTCATTTAATATTTATGTCCTCAACAAACATTTACTGAGGACATATCAGGAGTCTGGAACTGAACCAATGACTAAATTTCTATAAATTCTCTCATTTATGAAGCTCAGGTCACTTAACATTCTTTATGTACAATAGCTTTTGACAGGAATCTATTCAAGTAATGGTTTAACTCTAACTAATAAGGAACTTGTTTTTAAATCAATTCCTGTTCTATGTAAATAATAGAAGGTGAACCTCAATAATGATTGCTTGGATTTTCTGAAGGCTGTTGTGAAGACAGTCCTGCAGGTGTGACCTATTTTCCCTGTCTGGATAAAATGAAGTTTTAATTGCTTTAATGTTTGTTATTACGGAGATTTGGGGGATAGAGTAGGAATTACCTGACTTCCATGGAAGTAGCATTAGAGATAATACACATGAGATGCCTAGCATAGCTTCTGGTACATAGCAAGCATGTGGCTGCTAGTAGCTAAGATATTAACATTTTAGAAAAGAGTGTTCTCATCTTTTATAGGTTATAAATAATAAGATTACCAAAGTTACCTAGTCTTAATGGATTCCACATATAAAGCATGAGTTGAGGAATATTACCTTTATGCTAAGAAGTGTTTATTATATATTTTGAATTTTTACTTTTCAGAATACTTGTTCAGGGCACAATTCAAACACTCTACATGTTGGGCCAATTTATTTTAATGAGTGTAGTGTATTGTGTCAGGTTCCATGGAAGATCTTTCACTATAAATAAATTAACTATTAAAATAATACAGCAGGTTTTTATCATAATACAATATAAATACATAACATACAATTTTTTATTTTAATCATTTTTAGGTGTGGTATATAGTTGAGTGACAATTTGGAACTTTGCCTTATTTTATAAATATATTTTGTTCAGTTTTCGTATTTTTACCATAAGATTGGTGACATCATAACTTTATAATGACAGAGGAGGAAAACTCATTTTTGCATCTCTTTCTGGGTTTTGACTCAAACGGATTTTGTGGTATAATTCTTAGCTATGGTTAACATATTCCTATGTGTCTTTGAAAACTGCTTGTGAATTTGTTAGAACTTGAATGTAAAGTTCCTTTGCTTAATGGCTTTTTCTTGCAAAGACATTACACCAGGGAGAAAAGTTTTAAATTGGGATCATATTATGAAAGTTATCGAGACTGTACTTGAAACACAATTAAATTGACAAAATAATATTTACGCATAGAAAAATACTGCATATTAGTAAATTTGAAAGAAAGCATGAAATCTTGTTAGATTAAGATAGATGAAACACATTATTCAGTTGAACAAACATCCTTGAGAATTTGTTATATACAAGGCATTTTGCTAAGTACTGTGGGAATTGCAAGGATAGACAAGGAGTTTAAATCTTATTGGAGAGAAAAACACATTCACAGGTAATACAGAACAGAGTGAACCAACAGAGTGCTATGAAGGTACAGAAATTCTAGGGAGTGATTCTAATTGGAAAGAGGGATTTATATGAAATCTATATTTAAACTAAATCTTAAAAGATTTTAAAATAATATAGATTAGGTAGAGTAAGAAGATTCTATTCAGAACATCATGAAAGTAAGCAATTTAAGTAGAGATTTATAAATATTAGTGGTGTATTTTTTATTTTATTACTGTTTACACAAAATCATGAGAGATTATGGATTAAAAATAAAATATGTTAAAGGATTTAATTGTTTTTATGGTGAAAAATTATTTTTCCTTATTTTATATTTTGAAATCCTCTTTAATTTTGAGAATTTGATTTGTGTTCAATAAATCAAATTAAAAGAGGCTTTCGAGGATAGAAAGCAGTAGACTGAAATCCTAGAATTTAGAACAAATTAATTTTTAGTACTTCACACATTACAGTCTCATAAAGAATAATGAATGCCTCATTTTCTAGTGATTCATATGCATTTAGAGAAATTCTTTCTCTAAGCCTTCTGTGCTGAAGTATAATTCAAAAGTAAGGCATGCTACTCAAATTTTCCTCCTTCCTACTACTATTCAACCCAGCAGTCCCATTNGCCACTCTTGATAGAAATGTGATATTATTTGACAGGAATATCTTGATATTTCTATTATTTTCAATCCCATTCTATCATTTCTTAAAAAATGTTTTTAGGATAAAAAGAATAATTAAAAAGTGAACTTCTATATTTATTTTAAAAAATCGTATGTGAGGATCTTAGAATAGGGGAAATTCAGTTATATTTACTGTATTCACTTATATGCTTTCTCTTTTTTGTGATCTTATTTTATCTCTTCCTTATATTATGATTTTGATTTACCTATATTTAACCCATTTTCTGGATAATAATTTTCTAATTCTCTTCCCCTTCTAATGTTTTAGAAATTCTAAATGCTACTTCTATTAGTACAGTGTTTCTCAATTACCCATCAGAATCATGTGTAGACTTTTAAAAAAATGCTTCTTCTAAGCTCAAAGACCAGATTTACTGAATTAAAATCTTTCTGATTGAGGCCCAAGCATTCGCATTTTAATAAAACATCATAGATGATTAAGATGTACAGCCAGTGTTGAGGATCACTATTTTAGTGCTAACCCAAATCCCTAATTAAGTTTTAAATAATTGGATGCATTTAAAATTTCAACATATATTTTATTAACATAGATAATTAAACAGTATGTATAAAACTTCCTCTCTCTTATCCACTCAAATAAGATGAGACTGTTAGGACATCTTTTTTGTTGTTGTTCTTGATATTCTTCTTCCCCTCCACTACAATCTTGAATCATCTGAAATTTTCAGAGTTTAAAAAAGTGCCTGTTTTGTTTTAGAACTCATTTCTTAATAACTATGTAAATATACACATTTCATTATACTTTACTTCATGTGCATTGTCGATAATTTTTTTGAAGGGGACTGTACATTTTGCTTGTTTCTTTTCTCACAATTGTGTTTTGTTTCTCTCAATAATTATTTTGCTTCTTTTTTTTTATTATGAAGAAGAATATTCTCTAAAATTTTGTTTCCAGAAAAAAATTAATAAGTGATAATGCATTACTGCTATTTTAGCTGCCTAGTATTTCTTCTACCTTCTCCCAGTAATATGCTTTCCTTTAGAAAATTTCTTTTCAACACTATTCCTTTGAAATGACTCCGGTAGAGCTGCTAGTCACAGTATCCTATGACTGTGACCACAGACAGATATGGGTAGCTGATCTATATAGTCTGGCCAATCATAGTACAAAATCACCCTGATCATAAGGATGTCTTTCTTTCTTTTTTTTTCTTTTTTCTTTTTTTTCAAGAAATGGGTGTATGATTTAAGTTATTCAGAATCTTTCCAGGGGACTTACATGCACTGATATAAGTCTTCTGTTTTATTAGTGGATGTGTTAAATGAGAGTCGTTTGAACCAAGTTTTTTTCCCTATCTCCTGTGATGAGGATGAAAGATATTCATCAGGAAAGAGAAAATTCTGAGAGAGAGAGAGAGCTGATGATAATAGTTGAGACCCTTGGTGCAGTCATGCCTGAGGTCCACCCATCTTTTCCTTCCCAGTTTTATGAGCCAATAGAGTCTCTCTTTTGTTTAAACTTGTTTGAATTAGATTTATTTCCCTTGCACCTAAAATAATCCGAAGCAAGGCAGGTAGAATATTTCTTTGTCTTTGCATGTTGGAAATTGTCTTAATTTTCTCTTCATACTTGAAAGTATGAAAATTCTCTCTGGGCAAAGGATTTTATGTCTAGAATCCTTTTCCTCTAGTCCTCTATAGACATTTGTCCATTCCTCTCCTCCTGTGAAATATTGATATTTGTTATACTCTATTGCCTTTTCTTCTCTAAAGCAAGCATAATTTTTTCTTTTTTTTAGAGTTCAAAAGTTTCCATAAGATGTATCCAGTTGTGTCTTTTTTTAATACTAGCTTCTAGCACTTGCACAGTTCTTCAAAATCAAAATAGTGTTCAGTGTCAGTACTGTGATCAACTATTAATATGAACTTAGGAAGAAGTTGAATCCCTGAATAGACCAATAACATGTTCTGAAATTGAGGCAGTAATTAATACCCTACCAACCAAAAAAAGTCCAGGACAAGACAGATTAACAGTCGAATTCTTCCAGAGGTACAAAGAGGAGTTGGTACCATTCCTTCTGAAACTATTCCAAACAATAGAAAAGAAGGACTCCTCCCTAACTCATTTTATGAGGCCAGCATCATCCTGATACCAAAACCTGGCAGAAACATAACAAAAAAAAGTTTCAGGCCAATATCCCTGATGAACATCGATGTGAAAATCCTCAATAAAATACTGACAAACCAAATCCAGCAGCACATCAAAACGCTTATCCGGCCGGGCGCGGTGGCTCAAGCCTGTAATCCCAGGACTTTGGGAGGCCGAGGCGGGTGGATCACGAGGTCAGGAGATCGAGACCCTCCTGGCTAACACAGTGAAACCCCGTCTCAACTAAAAATACAAAAAACTAGCCGNGTTCAATAAATCAAATTAAAAGAGGCTTTCGAGGATAGAAAGCAGTAGACTGAAATCCTAGAATTTAGAACAAATTAATTTTAGTACTTCACACATTACAGTCTCATAAAGAATAATGAATGCCTCATTTTCTAGTGATTCATATGCATTTAGAGAAATTCTTTCTCTAAGCCTTCTGTGCTGAAGTATAATTCAAAAGTAAGGCATGCTACTCAAATTTTCCTCCTTCCTACTACTATTCAACCCAGCAGTCCCATTACCGGGTATATACCGAAAGGGATACAAATTATTCCACCATAAGATGCATGCACGTGAATGTTTATTGCAGCACTATTCACAATAGCAAAGACATGGAATCAACCTAAATGCCCATCAGTGACAGGTTGGATAAACAAAATATTATACACACACACACACACACCCTGGAATACTATGCAACCATAAAGAAGAACAAGATCATGTCTTTTGCAGGAAAATGAATGGAGCTGGAAGTCATTATCCTTAGCAAACTAACACAGGAACAAAACACCAAATACTACATCTTATCACTTATAAGTGGGAGCTAAATGATAAGAACTCATGGACACAAAGAGGGGATCAACAGACACTGGGATCTACTTGAGGGTGAATAGTGGGAGGAAGGAGATCAGAAAAAATAATGACTGGGTATGAGGCTTAGTACCTGGGTGGGGAAATAATCTTTACAACAAATTCCCATGATACGAGTTTACCTACATAGCAAAAGTTCCACATGTACCCCTGAATCTAATATAAGTGTTAAAAATATAAGAGTTAAATCTAATATGAGTTTTAAAATATACATATATAGACACACACCCCTATATTTTAATCCTAGTTTTATTTATCCTGAAGCCCCAGACTGCTAAATTAGTAGAAAATTTTCTATGTTAATTGCATAGAACATATTTTAAAATTAAAACACAACCTTCTCACATTGTTTTTCAAGTTGTCACTGGACAAGATTAGAATAATGGGGTAAGATTTGACAAGGTTCACCATTATCTGAAAAAGGATTTTATCCAGTGTTCATCCCTGAAATTGAGTTCATAATGAATGATTATCTCATTGCATTCCTAACTGCAGAGTGTAAGAGGTAAAATTTATTTATTAATGGGGATTAAACATTTTTAAAGAAATATTTGATACATGGATTCAATATGATTTAAAACTTTAAGTTTTGTAACATTGCTGGGCCTTCAGCCATGAGACTTTGAGACTTCCCAGTTTTGAAAATTATAGAATTTGACAAAATATGCTTGTCCCCTTTTTCTATTCTGAAGCAAGATGGAGAAATAAAATCTTTCTCCCAAAAGTATGTGCTACTTTTCAGCCTCACTAATGAGAGTTTATGTTGGATATTCATCTTTCTGACCTAATAACTTAGTTATTTCAATATTTCCCTCTGACCTGAGCACTATGGAAAAACATAGACCAGTACATCTTTCTCTGGCATATGGAGACATATTCAGCAGATTGAGTTGTGGTTTTTATAGTGGAAAAGGAGCCAGGCAAGAAATGAAATAAATGCATCATCATGACTTTTGGTTGCATCATACCCAGCATTTCCAAATAGGGTGTGAAAAAAACTGAAAGCAGAAGCAGAGTGTTGTAGGAGAAAGGACATGGTTTTTGGAGACAGACAGATCTGACTCTCATCCATAGCAACCTCTTAGATTTTCTGTTTCTTCATCTGCAAATTGTTGATAGTAAAATATATCTTTCAGTGTTTCTATCAGAATTACAGATATTGCTTACAAGTTGTCCAATAGGGTGACTGGTACATGATAAATATTTAATAAATGGTAGCAATTAATATTTAACTGAGCTTGTCATAAAACAGTTGCTCAAATGTTTATTTTTAAATAATATTATTTTAAATAATATTAAATAATGTGATGTTTATTATAATCATTAATAATTGTGATATCTAGTGCTTAGATACTTAACTAAGCACTGTCTAATAATTATTCAAAAATCTTTATTGAGTAACTACTATGTATAAGACTGGTTGTAGGTACCTGGGATGCATCAGTGAACAAAATAGACAAAATTTTCTGCTCTTGTAGACCCTACATGCTAGTGGAGGCAGAGACAATAAACAGGAAATGTAAAAAATAAAGTAAATTATACAATATGTTAGCAGGTGGTAAGCCGATGCAGAATAGGGTAAGGATTAGGGTAGTATGCTGGGGATGAGATATAATATTAAACAGAGTGGTTTGGGTAAAGTTCACTGAAAAAATAAGATTGAATCAAAGACTTGAAGGAAGCGAGAGAGTAAGATCTGACATGATTTGAAAGGATAACTTTGATTGTTTTGAAACAGGTGGGAAACACCACTTGTTAAAAGGTTAAATAGAACAGAAAACCAGGAGAAGATGGCCATAGAGTTGGTGAGAATTGATTGTATTCTGGATATATTTTGAAGATAGAAGCAAAATAATTTTCTGACATTGGGTGTGTGGTATAAGAAAAAAACAGTCAGGGATAACTAAGATGTTTGGCCCCAGCAACTTAAAGGATACTGTTGCTATCAAATTAGAAGTAGTAGGCTGACAGTGGAGAAGGTTTAGGCGGTTGATAACAGAAAGTTTGGCTTTAGACATTAAGTTTGAGATGTTTATTAGATAACAAAGTGGAGCGGTTGCTGAAGATGCAATAGGATATATAAGTCTGGAGCTTCCGAAAGACATGCATGTCAGAGATACAAATCTGGGAGTCATCTGCTCATAGAAGGTGTTTAAAGCTGCAAGAATGCTGTGATCACCAAGGGAGTGAGTGTTCACAGAGAAGGGGACTAAGGATTGGGATGCTCCAATACTAAAATGGATAGTGAAAAGAAGATAAAGGAGAAAAGTAAGATTATAGAAAAACCAAGGGAGTGTAATAGTTTGACAGCCAACTGAAGAAAGTGTATATCACTCTCTTCTTAATCCAGATTAATGACAGAATTTAGCAGTGTGGAGGTCATTGATGCCCTTGAGCATAGTTTCAGTGCAGTGATGAGGCAAAGCCTGACCAGCATTAGATTAAGAAAGAATGGTAGAGAAATAGGCCATGGAGAGTGCCAACAACTTTCTGTATTCCCTGTAAAGAGAATAGAGAAATGGAGTTGGGGTAACTTTGGGGAAAGGAGGGAAGAGGATTTCTTTTTAAACATAGAGTAAATAATAGCTTGTTTGTATGATGATGGGAAATTTGTATGATCATGAGAACTTGACGTGGGAGACAAAGAAAAGAATTGTTAGAAACTGGTCAATGAATAGGCAGAAGGGATGGTATCTAGAGAACTTGAGGAATAATTGGCTTTAGGTAGGAGCCTGAAAGTTTATTATCTTTGGTAACAGGCGAGAAGGTAAGTGGGTGTAGATGTGGTTGTGAAAGTCTCTGGATGTTCTCTTTTGATTATTTTAAATCCTTCATAATGTAGGAAGTTTTTTTTCTCCTGAAATTTGTGTTGAGGAAGGAACTGTTTATAGGATTTTCAAATGGAACTGAAAATAAGAAATAGTTGTCAAGGACAGTAGATGAAATTGACTCAGGCTCTATGGTATGTTTGTCTGGCATTGTTAAGTTCCCATTTCAGATTCATAGTCTTGAATTTAAAGTGGGAGAAGTCATGTATGGGCTTGCATTTTTCTTCAGTCATGTTCAACTTCATGTACTCAGGCTCAGAGTGGGTAGAGGATTGGCTATAACCAGGGGTATGATTTTGCCAGGCAAATTTAAAACAGAAAAAGAGAGTCAAGGAAATAGAGAATATATGCAAAGCATGATTTTGAGCTTTAATTATATAATCTAAATTGGGTGAGGAACAGAGTGAGGACGTCAAGGGAGGATTAGGGACAATAAAAGAGCAGTAGGATTAATGGCTTGGAAGTTCAAGAGGGAGTCCAGGATTATTGGGTTTGGAAGACTATAGGAAATGAGCTGACAAGATAGGAGGTTGTGGTCAGAAAGTGAGATGCATGAAATTGAAATTATCGAGAAGTTTCTGTATAGGATATGTCAATGTGGAAGGGTGACTAGGTAGTGCGGGAAGATTATTATTATAAGAAATAAATTCAAGTAACTAAGAGGCTAGAATGCTATAATAATTATTTGTATATACATTGAAATCACCAAGAATTAAGAAAGGTATAGTACTAAAGGGTGACAGTGAGCCAGGCAAAATTGTTGAGAAGTGAGGTGGACGACCTGGGGATGTACAGACAGCAACAATGATGGGGTAGAGGGTGATATAACTTGATAATCTGAGATTCAAAGCTATGCATTTTTAGGAAGGAGAGAGGGAGAAGGCTTGAGCGCTGCAAAGAGAAACACGAGGGGCATTTACCCCACTGCAGGCTCAGTGGCAGAGGTGCTGTGGAAGAAAAACCATCCCCTTTTTGAGAAAGTTGCAACAGGAACAGTGTTCTTAGGAGACAGCTAAGTTTCCTTTGGTCTAGTAAGGGAAGGGGTAATGTTCAGCAGAAGGCTGATAACTTAAGAGATTCATGGAGCAGAAATACAAAGACTGAGGACAACAGGTCATGGGGGCTGTTGGAGACCATACTCAGATAACTGAGTATACAGGTGGGGAAGAGTGGACCTAGGAGAAGCTGAGGCCAGCTTATTTAGGTTTGGTGCTGCTATCAGCAGCTTTGTGGAATCTCAGTCTGTACCTTCTACCTCATGCCTGTTCCCACTTTGTTCTGTACTTGAAGTCACCTAGTAACTTAATTAATAAGTTATATGTCATTTTCTCATCAATAATGTCATATTTAGAATAGTAGACATTCTTAGAATGACCTGCATTATGCCCAGTTTCCTTGAGAAATTTGTGTTAGTAAGTATCCTGACTACTCTTCCCACTAGCTTTTGGGGCAGTGCATCCTCACCTCCAGGAGTGAAACCCTCCATATTCAAGAATTCTTTGCTCCATCTCATATTTCATATTCATGTTTTCTTCTTTCTGAAGACCCCATTAATATCAAGAATGGGGTGTCAGGGCCCGGTGGGGTGCTGGAGGAGCGTGTCTTCTCACTAATCTTAGGTGTTGTTGCTAAGCTTGCAAGCTTGGAAAGAGATTAATGGCATTCCTGTTACGTTAAATTTACAGATGTATTGCTTCATGGACAGACAACGTGGCCTACACTCTCATTACATTTTATAATATATTGAGATATACTTTGTGGGATATTACATGATTCATTTTTGTAAATATGTCATAGACATTTGGAAATAATGTATCATTTTAGACATTGGGTATAAAGTTGTGTCTAATAATAAATCTAACATGGTCATTATAGAATTACGTTTCTCTTTATTTTTATTTCCTGTGTATTTCTGTCAGTTTATAAAAGAGGTATGATAAAATTTCCACATGATTCAATCTTTGTTAAATCTCCTTGGATCAAACTTCTTTTTTTTCCATTATATATTTTGCTTCTGTGTTGTTTGGTGAATAAAGGTTTATGGTTGTTAAAATTTCTTTGCGTATTTATCTTTTTTCAATGTAAAATTTTCTTTTTTGTTACATTGATGATTTTGCCCTTCATTCTGCTTTGATATTAACATTGCCACTCTTGATAGAAATGTGATATTATTTGACAGGAATATCTTGATATTTCTATTATTTTCAATCCCATTCTATCATTTCTTAAAAAATGTTTTTAGGATAAAAAGAATAATTAAAAAGTGAACTTCTATATTTATTTTAAAAAATCGTATGTGAGGATCTTAGAATAGGGGAAATTCAGTTATATTTACTGTATTCACTTATATGCTTTCTCTTTTTTGTGATCTTATTTTATCTCTTCCTTATATTATGATTTTTGATTTACCTATATTTAACCCATTTTCTGGATAATAATTTTTCTAATTCTCTTCCCCTTCTAATGTTTTAGAAATTCTAAATGCTACTTCTATTAGTACAGTGTTTCTCAATTACCCATCAGAATCATGTGTAGACTTTTAAAAAAATGCTTCTTCTAAGCTCAAAGACCAGATTTACTGAATTAAAATCTTTCTGATTGAGGCCCAAGCATTCGCATTTTAATAAAACATCATAGATGATTAAGATGTACAGCCAGTGTTGAGGATCACTATTTTAGTGCTAACCCAAATCCCTAATTAAGTTTTTAAATAATTGGATGCATTTAAAATTTCAACATATATTTTATTAACATAGATAATTAAACAGTATGTATAAAACTTCCTCTCTCTTATCCACTCAAATAAGATGAGACTGTTAGGACATCTTTTTTGTTGTTGTTCTTGATATTCTTCTTCCCCCTCCACTACAATCTTGAATCATCTGAAATTTTTCAGAGTTTAAAAAAGTGCCTGTTTTGTTTTTAGAACTCATTTCTTAATAACTATGTAAATATACACATTTCATTATACTTTACTTCATGTGCATTGTCGATAATTTTTTTGAAGGGGACTGTACATTTTGCTTGTTTCTTTTCTCACAATTGTGTTTTTGTTTCTCTCAATAATTATTTTGCTTCTTTTTTTTTATTATGAAGAAGAATATTCTCTAAAATTTTTGTTTCCAGAAAAAAATTAATAAGTGATAATGCATTACTGCTATTTTAGCTGCCTAGTATTTCTTCTACCTTCTCCCAGTAATATGCTTTCCTTTAGAAAATTTCTTTTTCAACACTATTCCTTTGAAATGACTCCGGTAGAGCTGCTAGTCACAGTATCCTATGACTGTGACCACAGACAGATATGGGTAGCTGATCTATATAGTCTGGCCAATCATAGTACAAAATCACCCTGATCATAAGGATGTCTTTCTTTCTTTTTTTTTCTTTTTTCTTTTTTTTCAAGAAATGGGTGTATGATTTAAGTTATTCAGAATCTTTCCAGGGGACTTACATGCACTGATATAAGTCTTCTGTTTTTATTAGTGGATGTGTTAAATGAGAGTCGTTTGAACCAAGTTTTTTTCCCTATCTCCTGTGATGAGGATGAAAGATATTCATCAGGAAAGAGAAAAATTCTGAGAGAGAGAGAGAGCTGATGATAATAGTTGAGACCCTTGGTGCAGTCATGCCTGAGGTCCACCCATCTTTTCCTTCCCAGTTTTATGAGCCAATAGAGTCTCTCTTTTGTTTAAACTTGTTTGAATTAGATTTATTTCCCTTGCACCTAAAATAATCCGAAGCAAGGCAGGTAGAATATTTCTTTGTCTTTGCATGTTGGAAATTGTCTTAATTTTCTCTTCATACTTGAAAGTATGAAAATTCTCTCTGGGCAAAGGATTTTATGTCTAGAATCCTTTTCCTCTAGTCCTCTATAGACATTTGTCCATTCCTCTCCTCCTGTGAAATATTGATATTTGTTATACTCTATTGCCTTTTCTTCTCTAAAGCAAGCATAATTTTTTCTTTTTTTTAGAGTTCAAAAGTTTCCATAAGATGTATCCAGTTGTGTCTTTTTTTAATACTAGCTTCTAGCACTTGCACAGTTCTTCAAAATCAAAATAGTGTTCAGTGTCAGTACTGTGATCAACTATTAATATGAACTTAGGAAGAAGTTGAATCCCTGAATAGACCAATAACATGTTCTGAAATTGAGGCAGTAATTAATACCCTACCAACCAAAAAAAGTCCAGGACAAGACAGATTAACAGTCGAATTCTTCCAGAGGTACAAAGAGGAGTTGGTACCATTCCTTCTGAAACTATTCCAAACAATAGAAAAAGAAGGACTCCTCCCTAACTCATTTTATGAGGCCAGCATCATCCTGATACCAAAACCTGGCAGAAACATAACAAAAAAAAGTTTCAGGCCAATATCCCTGATGAACATCGATGTGAAAATCCTCAATAAAATACTGACAAACCAAATCCAGCAGCACATCAAAACGCTTATCCGGCCGGGCGCGGTGGCTCAAGCCTGTAATCCCAGCACTTTGGGAGGCCGAGGCGGGTGGATCACGAGGTCAGGAGATCGAGACCCTCCTGGCTAACACGGTGAAACCCCGTCTCTACTAAAAATACAAAAAACTAGCCGGGCGCGGTGGCGGGCGCCTGTAGTCCCAGCTACTCGGAGGCTGAGGCGGGAGAATGGCGGGAACCCGGGAGGCGGAGCTTGCAGTGAGCCGAGATCGCGCCACTGCACTCCAGCCTGGGCGACACAGCGAGACTCCGTCTCAAAACAAACAAACAAACAAACAAAACAAAAAACAAAAAAAAAACGCTTATCCACCACGATCAAGTCAGCTTCATCCCTGGGATGCAAGGCTGATTCGACATATGCAAATCAATAAACATAATCCATCACATAAACAGAACCAACGACAAAAAACACATGATTATCTCAATAGATGTAGAAAAGGCCGTTGATAAAATTGAGCATTCCTTCATGCTAAAAACTCTCAATAAACTAGGTATTGATGGAACATATCTCAAAATACTAAGAGCTATTTATGACAAACCCACAGCCAATATCCTACTGAATGGGCAAAAGCTGAAAGCATTCCCTTTGAAAACCTGCACAAGACAAGTATTCCCTCTTTCAACACTCCTGTTCAACATAATATTGGCCATAGTTCTGGCCAGGGCAATCAGGCAAGAGAAAGAAAGAAAGGGTATTCAAATAGTAAAAGAGGAAGTCAAATTGTCTCTGTTTGCCAATGGCATGATTGTATATTTCAAAAACCCTATTGTCCCAGTCCAAAATCTCCTTAAGCTGATAAGCAACTTCAGTAAAGTCTTACAATATAAAATCAATTTGCAAAAATCACAAGCATTCCTGTACTCCAATATTAGACAGAGAGCCAAATCATGAGTGAATTCCCATTCACAATTGCTACAAAGAAAATAAAATACCTAGGAATACAACTTAAAAGGGATGTGAAGGACATCTTCAAGGAGAACTACAAACCACTGCTCCAGGAAATAAGAGAGGAAACAAACAAATGGAAAAACATTCCATGCTCATGGATAGGAAGAATCAATATAGTGAAAATAGACATAGTGCCCAAAGTAATTTATAGATTCAATACTATTCCCATCAAGTTACCACTGACTTTCTTCACAGAGTTAGAAAAAACTACTTTAAATTTCATGTGGAACCAAAAAAGAGCCAATACAGCCAAGACAATCCTAAGCAAAAACAACAAAGCTGGAGGCATCATGCTATCTGACTTCAAACTATTCTACAAGGTTACAGTAACAATAACAGCATGGTACTGGTACCAAAACAGATATATAGACCACTGGAACAGAGCAGAGGCTTCAGAAATAACACCACACATCTACAACCATCTGATCTTTGACAAACCTGACAAAAACAAGCAATGGAGATAGGATTCCCTATTTAATAAATGGTGTTGGGAAAACTGGCTAACCATATGCAGAAAACAGAAATTGGACCCCTTCCTTACTCCTTGTACAAAAATTAACTCAAGATGGGTTAAAGACTTAAATTTAAGACCTAAAACCATAAAAGCCCTAGAAGAAAACCTAGGCAACACCATTCAGGACATAGGCATGGGCAAAGACTTCATAATTAAAACACCAAAATCAATGACAACAAAAGCCAAAATTGAGAAATGAGCAAAAGAAACTATCCTCAGAGTGAACAGGTCACCTACAGAATGAGAGAAAATGTTTGCAATCTATCCATGTGAGAAAGGGCTAATATCCAGATTCTACAAGGAACTTAAACACATTTACAAGAAAAAAAGCAACTCCATCAAAAAGTGGGCGAAGGGTATAAACAGACACTTCTTAAAATGAGACATTTATACAGCCAACAAACATATGAAAAGAAGCTCATCATCACTGGTCATTAGAGAAATGCAAATAAAAACCACAGTGAGATACCATCTCACGCCAGTTAGAATGGCAGTCATTAAAAAGTCAGGAAACAGATGCTAGAGAGGATTTGGAGAAATAGGAACACTATTACACTGTTGGTGGCAGTGTAAACTAGTTCAACCATTGTGGAAGACAGTGTGGCAATTCCTCAAGGATCTAAAACCAGAAATACCATTTGTCCCAGCAATTCCACTACTGGGTATATACCCACAGGACTATAAATCATTCTACTCTAAAGACACATGCACACCTATGTTTATTGAAGCACTACTCACAATAGCAAAACTTGGAACCAACCCAAATGCCCATCAAGATAGACTGGATAAAGAAAATGTGACACATTACACCAAGGAATACTATGCGGCCATAAAAAAGATGAGTTCATGGATGAAGCTGGAAACCATCGTTCTTAGCAAACTAACACAACAACAGAAAACAAAACGCCGCATGTTCTCACTCATAAGTGGGAGCTGAACAATGAGAACACATGGACATAGGGAGGGGAACATCACACACTGGGGCCTGTCGGGAGGTGGGGAATAGGGGAGGGATAGCATTAGGAGAAATACCTAAAGTAGATGACGGACTTTGGGTGCAGCAAACTACCATGGCACATGTATACCTATGTAACAAACCCGCACGTTCTGCACATGTATCCCAGAACTGAAAGTTTAATAAAAAAATAGAAACTTAATAAATTTTGAGGTATACATAATCAACTTCAGTTTATCTTCAGCTCAAATTTTCTTCTATTATACATTTATTTTTTCTATTTTCCAATTTCTATTAAATAAATGTTGAATTTCCTAACTGCACTATATCTTAACCTTTCTCAGAAAATCTCCTTTTGCTTTGATGTTTTGCCATATGTTCTGGAAGCATTCCGTGGCTTTCTAAATTCCTAATTAGGTTTTAAATAGTGGGGACATTTTACCATTCAGTCCTGCTGTAAACTTTTCTTATTTTATCATGTTTTATCTTCCTAAAATCCTTTTCTCATGCCATTTTTAATAGGTCCCTGTTTTTATTTAATGGTTGTGATATTCTCTAGAATTCTTCAGATAATTCTTATTTTTTCAAGGTTTAATTCTGTTTTCTCTATTTCCATGATGGTTTATTGTCTTGCTTCTCTAAATGAGTAGTTAGTATGATTCTGCCTTTTCAGACTACTGTTTTTCCCCAAATGTCTGATAATTCTTGGTGGTATAATCCTACTTGTAAGTAAAAGACTGGTTTGGTGAGTAGTGATAGCCACTGTGGGATTTCTTAGCCATTATGATAGCTGGTATGGAGTTTACTTAGCAGGAAAATCCTAATCCTGACTGATAATTGCAGAGCTGTGTGACTACAAATGAAGTCTTGCCAATATTCAGACTTCCATTAAGATTGTAGGGGAAGGAAACAAGTTGACACACTGGTGAGCTCCCCAGATGGAGCATATAGACAATTCCATAACTTGAAGGTAAAGTGCTTTAGGAAATTTCATTACTATACTGAGCCAAGCCTGCTGACTTTTGTTTATT
The DNA here is from genome assembly GCF_001698545.2 of Rhinopithecus bieti. Classification (NCBI taxonomy): domain Eukaryota; kingdom Metazoa; phylum Chordata; class Mammalia; order Primates; family Cercopithecidae; genus Rhinopithecus; species Rhinopithecus bieti. The sequence goes on along the minus strand of NW_016805181.1, from coordinate 3,275,585 downwards.
TTCTTTAATATCTATTGAGGAGACCAAGTGTTCTTGAGAACACTGCCCCACTTCTCTGCTTGGCCCAATTTTCAATTAGGAGCACTCTATTTTCCAGCCCAGTAGTTCTCCAATTTACTTTGAAAGTAATTCCAAAGATTGTTCAATGTACAAACTTCGGGAAATGTGCCTATTCTATCTTTCTATCATCTTCACAGGATTTTCAGAGAAAGGAGAAGGAAAGAGTATGGGCGCAGTGCACCATATGGAATTGGAAGTTGTATATAGTTTTTCTTCTTATTGTTTGTTTCTACTGCATAAAACACTGAAAATAAACTAATTGACTTTGTAATTCAACTTTCCCAGGCAGAAGGTTCTAATTCTTTTTCAAAATGCTGAATATCTGTATCTGCCATTGTGTCCAAGTTATTTTTTATCTTCACTAAATGATATTACTAGCAATGCTGGTGATGGTTGGGCAGAAACTAAAAGGGGTTTTAAAAATTTAAATAGCCTTGTTATATGGTTTGGGTCTGTGTTCTCACCCAAATTTCATCTCGAACTGTAATCCTCACATGTTGCGGGAGGGACCCGGTGAGAAGTGATTGGATCATGAGGGTGATTTCCCCCATGCTTTTCTCAGGACAGTGAATGAGTTCTTATGAGATCTGATGGTTTAAAGGTGTGTGGAAGTCCCCCCCACCTCCCCCGGCTTCTTTTTCCTGCCATCATGTAAGATGTGCCTTGCTTTCCCTTCACTTTCCCATGATTGTAAGTTTCCTGAGGCTTCCCCAGCCATGATGAATCGTGAGTCAATTAAACTTCTTTTCTTTATAAATTACCCAGTCGCAGGTAGTTCTTTATAGAAGTGTGAAAATGAATTAACACACCTTGTCAGATAGGGTGAAACTTTGCCTTCAAATTCAAATGTCCTGTTAAAGCTAGAAGCCCACTGGCTGCTATCAGGAATATAACTTCATGGACCTGTTCTACAAGTTTTCATAGGCTCCAGATAGTCCTGTTTTGTTACCTCTGACCCTTAGACGCTGTCCTTATCGTCAGCTTTCCTGACCCCACTGTTTTTTCTTTGGATTAGGAGGATATGCTTCTTTGCTCAATGATGAATTCAGAATTTCTAAAAACCTTATTACCTCGCCTACTTCGTTTTAATTCTTTAAGATAAGTCATTATTTTTGTCTTTATCTGTTAAATGGGACAAATAATATTGCACTAGACACTTGATGGGCTAGCCCAAGTGTATTTTCCAACTCCATCTTCCTTTGTTGTCTTAACAATAGAAGTTGAAAAAGTTAAATGCTCATTCCCACCCCACCCCCCAGCTTTCTTGCAATTGGGAGTAGGAGAGCATGTGATTGTTCTGGCCAGATAAAGTAAGAATTCTGCTGATGTCTTCTAAGAAAGCTTTTGATTTCCTGGTAAAAGAAACAATATCTCTAGCATTCCTTGAAATTTTCCTGTTGTTCCTTCTGTGGGCATAGCCTGGAACTACAATGGTCACCTGGGACCATGGGACGATAAAGCAACACACAAAGGATGGAAGATTAGAAAGATATTATTGAGGTGCTGTGACACATGGGGTGATAATTATCATTAGTATATATCATTCAAATCTATTATTTATGTCAAGCATGGTGCTTACTAATGTTGCTGTATTTGTGACATTCAATTATATTTAAAATGAACAGCTTAAAGTGGTGAAAATGGCCATTATCTAGAAATCTAGTAGAGACTGGAAAAAATATTTAATTCTGTTTTTAATACTCATTTAAACTCTATGTGAATAATTGTTTCACTTTGATTGTAAGCTGTATGTTAGAATTCATCAATTGCAAATATTTAATATGCCTAGCCTAATGTTTACGGACTAGACACTCTTAACATATTTACCTAAAATTTTATACTTTGTGTCATTCATTGACTAGAAATATTTGTATATGAAATACAACATTTTATAAGTTCAAACCAATGGTCAAATATAGCTGGTGGAAAGGACTCCTGATTCAGAGTTTGAATATGGCTCTAAATCAGGAATTAGTTATTAAGATCTGTTGTTCTGAGCAAGTGACTTCAAATATTTGAGTTAGAATTTTCTCATCCAAAATTTGAGACAATATTTATTTAACAGGGTTAGTGTGAGTATTAATTTACATAATATAGACTACATTCAAACCACAGTGCTTGCCAGACAAAAACCTAAACTTTGTTTATTTAAAAAGTGAAAACCTATAAAAAACACAGTGCAAAATCTTTCTGAATAAATTTTGTCCTTTTAAGGTGACCAATCTCAGAATGGACACATTAAGCAATATGAAGTATAAGGTAAAGTTAACACATTACAGCATGCTATTAGCTTTATTTTCTCAAATAGTACTCAGATATTATCCATATATTCTTCTGACTATTAACAAAATAGGACATCTTACATAAAACAAAGCAAACAGTCTCAATTATGCAGAAAATTGAGCCCCGAAAATGTTGGGCTGTATAGAATCAGCTATAAGTATATATACACTAGTTCTACAGTACTTAAACTGTATCCATGAATTGAATCTACATCAGGGTAACACAGCATTTTACGTAAAATCTCCATGATGTTAGGTGTTTAGTGATCATAAAAACAAAAGAAAAAAGAGTTCTATTTGTTTTATATGCTTTAAGTATATTTATTCCCATCAAGTTACCACTGACTTTCTTCACAGAGTTAGAAAAAACTACTTTAAATTTCATGTGGAACCAAAAAAGAGCCAATACAGCCAAGACAATCCTAAGCAAAACAACAAAGCTGGAGGCATCATGCTATCTGACTTCAAACTATTCTACAAGGTTACAGTAACAATAACAGCATGGTACTGGTACCAAAACAGATATATAGACCACTGGAACAGAGCAGAGGCTTCAGAAATAACACCACACATCTACAACCATCTGATCTTTGACAAACCTGACAAAACAAGCAATGGAGATAGGATTCCCTATTTAATAAATGGTGTTGGGAAAACTGGCTAACCATATGCAGAAAACAGAAATTGGACCCCTTCCTTACTCCTTGTACAAAATTAACTCAAGATGGGTTAAAGACTTAAATTTAAGACCTAAAACCATAAAAGCCCTAGAAGAAAACCTAGGCAACACCATTCAGGACATAGGCATGGGCAAAGACTTCATAATTAAAACACCAAAATCAATGACAACAAAAGCCAAAATTGAGAAATGAGCAAAAGAAACTATCCTCAGAGTGAACAGGTCACCTACAGAATGAGAGAAAATGTTTGCAATCTATCCATGTGAGAAAGGGCTAATATCCAGATTCTACAAGGAACTTAAACACATTTACAAGAAAAAAAGCAACTCCATCAAAAGTGGGCGAAGGGTATAAACAGACACTTCTTAAAATGAGACATTTATACAGCCAACAAACATATGAAAAGAAGCTCATCATCACTGGTCATTAGAGAAATGCAAATAAAACCACAGTGAGATACCATCTCACGCCAGTTAGAATGGCAGTCATTAAAAGTCAGGAAACAGATGCTAGAGAGGATTTGGAGAAATAGGAACACTATTACACTGTTGGTGGCAGTGTAAACTAGTTCAACCATTGTGGAAGACAGTGTGGCAATTCCTCAAGGATCTAAAACCAGAAATACCATTTGTCCCAGCAATTCCACTACTGGGTATATACCCACAGGACTATAAATCATTCTACTCTAAAGACACATGCACACCTATGTTTATTGAAGCACTACTCACAATAGCAAAAACTTGGAACCAACCCAAATGCCCATCAAGATAGACTGGATAAAGAAAATGTGACACATTACACCAAGGAATACTATGCGGCCATAAAAAAGATGAGTTCATGGATGAAGCTGGAAACCATCGTTCTTAGCAAACTAACACAACAACAGAAAACAAAACGCCGCATGTTCTCACTCATAAGTGGGAGCTGAACAATGAGAACACATGGACATAGGGAGGGGAACATCACACACTGGGGCCTGTCGGGAGGTGGGGGAATAGGGGAGGGATAGCATTAGGAGAAATACCTAAAGTAGATGACGGACTTTGGGTGCAGCAAACTACCATGGCACGTGTATACCTATGTAACAAACCCGCACGTTCTGCACATGTATCCCAGAACTGAAAGTTTAATAAAAAAATAGAAACTTAATAAATTTTTGAGGTATACATAATCAACTTCAGTTTATCTTCAGCTCAAATTTTCTTCTATTATACATTTATTTTTTCTATTTTCCAATTTCTATTAAATAAATGTTGAATTTCCTAACTGCACTATATCTTAACCTTTCTCAGAAAATCTCCTTTTGCTTTGATGTTTTGCCATATGTTCTGGAAGCATTCCGTGGCTTTCTAAATTCCTAATTAGGTTTTAAATAGTGGGGACATTTTACCATTCAGTCCTGCTGTAAACTTTTTCTTATTTTATCATGTTTTATCTTCCTAAAATCCTTTTCTCATGCCATTTTTAATAGGTCCCTGTTTTTATTTAATGGTTGTGATATTCTCTAGAATTCTTCAG
>NW_016805181.1:3257183-3268294 GCF_001698545.2 Rhinopithecus bieti | reverse complement strand
TTTTTTTGAGACAGAGTCTTGCTCTGTTGTCTAGGTTGGAGTGCAGTGGCATGCTCACGGTTCACTGCAGCCTCAATCTCCTAGGCACAAGCAATCCTCTCCCATCTGCCTCCCTAGTAGCTGGGACAACAGGTGTGCACCACTATGCCTGGTTAATTTTGGTATTTTTTATAGAGATGGGTTTTTGCCATGTTGCCCAGGCTGGTCTCAAACTCCTAGGCTTAAGCAATCCACCTGCCTAAGCCTCCCAAAGTGTTGGGATTGCAGTCATGAACCATAGGCAGCACTTGGCCTTCCTTCTATTTTTCTTTGTTGTTTAAAATACATGTTTGAAATACCAGAAGCAACCCATGGAAGGAAAAAATAAGATGAAAAGTGGTGGAGTTTTGAAAGAAATAATGTAATATAACTTGGTTGTGACAAAGTTAACACTATCTTCTATGGGAGACTCTTGAACATGAAATAACTTCTTCATAGAGAAAATGACCATAAACTAATATATTGAGACAGTGCTAGACTATGTTTGCTCTTCAACATTTTAAATTTCTCTAAGAACCATATGCAACTCTTTTAGAAATAGTTTGATATGTGAATGTGAGAGCTAGTTGATTCTCTGATTCTATGGTATGAAATAAAGAACTTCATTTATAAAGCAATAATAAATGAGCAACTTTCCCTTGATAATAAAATCTTGGTCTCTTTTAATCTAATATAGTATATTTCTCTTTTGCTTAATCATTTCTTATGTCACTTTCCATGAGAAATTGAGATTAATAGGGACTAAAAGTAGACTCACATAGTGTAGTGATTGAAAGCACAGTCTCTGGAGCTAAGTGGCCTGGGTTTGAATCCTGGCTGCACTGCTATTTATGTGATCTTATTCATATTACTGAAACTTTCTTCACCTTGGTTTCTCCATCGGTAAAATAGAAATAATTGGAGAATTTTTTAGTAGAGCAGAGGTGTCCAATCTTTTGACTTTCATGGGCCACACTGGAAGAAGAATTGTCTTGGGCCGCACATACAATATACTAACACTGACAATAGCTGATGAGCAAGAAAAAAAATAACTCATAATGTAATGTTTTAAGAAAGTTTATGACTTTGTGTTGAGCTGCATTCAAAACTGTCTTGGGCTACATGTGGCCTGTGGGCCAAGAGTTGGACAAGCTTGTTGTAGGGATTAAACTAATTGTACTTACACAATTCCTGGCACATTGTAAGAGTGTTTTAATAAATAGTTGATATGTGTAGTGGTTAAAGATTATTACCCTGGTGGAGCCTGGAAGACTCTCCCCATGCTGTCTTTTCCCTCTACCTCATATACCAGTGAGTTTCATTAATAGTGCTGAGAGGACAAAGATAGATATGAGTAAACAATGTGGTGCCAGTAGATTTTAGAGAAGAAAGGTAAAGCTTGAATAAAAACTATTTTTAGCCCTAAATATACATGCAGAGTTCCATCATGGCTAGAGTTCTGCTATGTGAGATACATATGGGAGTAATGCAATCCTAATAATTGAAGGTTCTTACTTTTAAAGAAGTAAAATTTGTTTTAGCCTTGCATTGAGATTTGCCAGATATTTCTCAGAAATAGTTATGGTCCTAAAATGATATTATAGATACTAGATAAATCAGCAGACCCTTTCAGGCCCTGGATATCTAGTGATACCAAAATATGGCATATTAGGGAGTTATTCATGCAAATTCATGAATTTGGAGAGCTTAAAATGAATTATGACATATAATAGCCTCTTTTTTCCTAATCTCATACTAATTTAGGTGATTAGCGATATGGGTTTAATTTCCCTGAATGGCCACTATTTAGGAGGAAGTCATTCACTCAGGCCTCTATTTGCCTTACCACAGTGGGAACTACAATGTAAAATTATGGAACTATGACTCTGGAAGAATTGCCAAATTTAGTACTATGGAGGCCCTTGAGTTCTGAGATTGCTCTTCCCCCAGTCTAATAGCAAAAAGTTAATGGATTGTGGTTTCTTCTCCGGTCCCTCAAATTTTAAACTTTATGTGGTTACATCAGCCACCAAACTCTGGACTGCTAAAAATTAGAGAAGCACAAGGGAGCTACGTCTACTTACACGTATACTTACTTTCTGACTTTTGCCCACTTGTTTGCTGGTTTGGCAGTTCACCAAAGTGAAATCAACCTTAAACAATTCTGAGTTATCATTCTCTTCATTATTTGAATCAGGTCAGTCCTTTGTGGTTTGACCCAGCTCAGTCTTGTAATGGAAAGGTAGTGAGTTAGGCACTCTTGAGTAACATATGCTAAATCATAAATCAGTACTGCATATTGAAAAATCAATTCCAACCTACAAAACTAGCCCAAAGAAGCATAACTTAAAATAAAAAGAAATTAATTTTGAGCCAGGAAGCAATGCACACTGTTCTGCCCATGACACTTTAACAAGGCTGGCAAATTGATACTTCCATGCCCTCCACACATGAAAGTAGGTCCTGAAAGCAGAAAGCTGAGTCTGCCTAACAAATTTTCCTTATCTCTATTTCATACTTTCAGCTACTCAGGCCAAAGTTCTTGCAATCATTTTTGCCTCCCCTTCTGTTCTTTCTTCTCAACTCCAAATCTTTCAGCAACTCGTACTGGCTCTACCTTCAAAATCAACCCTCACCAGGCCTCGTCACCTCCATTGCCACCATTGTCTCCCTGGATCAATGCAATAGCCTCCTTATTGACCTCTCTTTTTAACCTTTTGTTACTCCTCCTACCTATTATCAATAGAACAGCAAAATGATCCTGGTAAGGCACATAAGAATATGCCACTCATTTGCTAAAACCCCTTCAATGGCTCTGACCTGCCTTACTGACCATCATGATCCTATGTTATCCGGCTCCTGGAAGACTTTTTGGCCTCATCTGTTAGTATTGTTCCGTTGGTCAATCTGGTTCAACCACACCAGCCTCTTTACTAGTCCTCAAACAATCAAGCATTTCCCCATCGTAGGCATTTCTTCTGTTGATCCTGCTGGATGGAAAAATTTTCCCAGATATCCTCATGACTTGCTCCCTCCCTTCCTTCAGGCCTCCGCTCAGTTATCACCTTCTTATTGACATCTGTACTCTTCACCCCATTTAGAACTGACATCATGCCCCAATTGCTTTATCTTCTTTCTAGTTTTATTCTTTTTTCAAGGACTTACTGCTATCTAAAATATTTCATTTACTTATGTATTATGTTTGATGTCTGACTTTCCTCACTAGAATATGAGTTCTGTGAAGTCAGGAGTTTTTGCCTGTTTTATTAACTGCTATCGTCTCAGCATCTAAAATAATACCTGATACATAATACCTGATACATAATTGCTCAAGAAATGCTTGTTGAATGAAGGCATCAGAAATTTATTTCAGATTCTAATTCTATATCATGTATCATGGGTTGGTATATATAAATATGTCCAAGTTAGCTGGAAAAAATTACATGTAATTCTTATTCCTTTATGTGAATTTTTTCTGAATTCTGTTAGTGATTTTGTAAAGATCTAGGTTAAAAAAGATCCCATAAATTGTTATACAGAATTTTAGTTAAATAGTAAAATTCTAATGCCTAGAGGGCAAACAAAATAAAATTACCCCTTTCAGGATTTTGCTTTAACAAGACATGTAATTCCTTGCTTTATACATGACGATAGGTTCACCTTTTTTTTTATTTTTTTTTTTGCCTAGCCTATGGTGACTTCTAAAAAAGCATTTTCTAAGCCTATACTCAGGTTTTAGCCCTCTGAATTTTTTAAAATAATTTGTCACATATTTCTGTGAATTTTTAGAACTAAAATTGGATCCAATATTTGTGCTCATCTGGCACTGAATATAATCTAGGGAGATTATTGTTATACTTTTTAAGTCTGCGTACCTTGCTTTATGAATTTCAGTTGTTGCCTACTTTAAAAAAACAACTCGATATTTTTGTTGAATTCTGTATTTCATCTTTTATGCTTGGTGATTTATCGTTATATACTCTTATTCCCTATACAGAGGCCTGTCCTTCTCTACTGTGTGTTAGCCTCATGACAAAAAGTGACAGCTTGATTATTTTTGGCTTCTTCTAGTATTAGCTAAGAACTTTAGAAGCCCTGAAAAGTTGTATGTAAATTGTTGCGGTATAAGAATAGCCGTTTTAACCAACCTCCTAAGTATACTTTGGTGGAAAATTTAAGCTAAAGGGAAGTATAATGTAGTCCCTCTTTTGTTTTTGTTTAAGGAATGCTATAGTAATGACGGTTTTTTAAATGAAACTCAATATGGCATTCCATTCAGCTCTTGGTAGCTAATAATTGAATTCATTTTAAAATATTCCGCGCTGCATACTAAGTATTTATTGCTATTGGGAAGTTGTTCCATTAAACTTTGGGCTTTGGGAAAGATTATAGTGAAGAAAGGGATCAGGAAATTTAGACCTTAGTTGCCTCTAATTATTGAGAAAAGAACCTCTTTTTTTTTTTTTTTTTTTTTTTTTTTTTTTTTTTTTTTTTTTTTTTTTTTGAGACGGAGTCTTGCTCTGTCGCCCGGTCTGGAGTGCAGTGGCCGGATCTCAGCTCACTGCAAGCTCCGCCTCCCGGGTTCCCGCCATTCTCCTGCCTCAGCCTCCCGAGTAGCTGGGACTACAGGCGCCCGCCACCTCGCCCGGCTAGTTTTTTTTTTTTTTTGCATTTAGTAGAGACGGGGTTTCACCGTGTTAGCCAGGATGGTCTCGATCTCCTGACCTCGTGATCCGCCCGTCTCGGCCTCCCAAAGTGCTGGGATTACAGGCTTGAGCCACTGCGCCCGGCAAGAACCTCTTTGAATAGGGTGAGTGGGTTAGTGTTCCTTGAATAGTTACTATTCATACGCATGAGCTTTCTTCAGTGCCAGGTGTCTTGGTAGTCATAGCCCAGACCAGTGATTTTCGAATTTGGGTGCTTGTAAGAATGATGTGGACTTGTTGAAAATGCATAATCCTGAACTTAACTTTAGAGGTTCTTTATTCATTAGGTTTGGGGGAAATGCCAGGAATTTGTGCATATGTGTGTGTGTGTGTGTGTGTGTGTGTGTGTGTGTGTGTTTGAGAAACAGCTGAGGTAGTTCTGACACTTGTCTGACACTTCAGAACCATAGTTTGAAACTTAGATTAGGTTGTTAGCACCATGCGGATTTTCCTATACATCCCAAACACAAATGTGTCTGTTTATAATCATAAGGTTCAAACACTAGCTGGTGTTCAAGGCAATTCTGACTCTGTCAGCTTTCATCTCTTGACATTGGACCACTAACCTTAATTCTTATCGCTGACACCTGGTGTTCATATCAGCTTTTTTTGATGTTATTCATATGAGCCTTTGGTGTTCATATGAGCTTTTTCCAGGAGTTAGATTTTTGCCTCTTTGCTAATGACTGTGCTTGACTTAACTAGTAATCTTAGTCAGGGTCATCAATTACCAAATGTAGATACTTTGTACTTCACAAGAGCAAATATGTACCCTGGGCCACTGAGCTGGGCTGTTCTTCTACAGAGTGGTGAGTCAGATAGCAATAATGTCTTTACAAAGTCTAGTGAGATTATGCAAGACTATTATTATTATTTATGTACCTCTTTACACCAGTACTTTACAAATGAATATATATTACTTTTATGGGAATTCTAAAAACAAACAACAATAACAAAAGGAAATCATGTGTTCTCATCCTAAAATATCACAAGAAGACTTTTAAAAAAAGATTTTTAACATTCCTGGTACAATTGGTTGGGTTATTTTTCTCATGTGGCTTCTCTATTTTGAGTATCTCCTGTCCTTCAGTGCCACACAAAATTTCTTAGGGTACATAATGAACTAGTAATAGTTATTGTACTTTGCTCAATTTAATTTGACCCTGAAAATGAGCCTTCTTCCCACTTACTGGCTCTTCTCTTGAACCCTAAGACCACACCATTGACCTTTATATCTTATGCTACAGTTTCTGAGGTGTCAGCTTGGTCATATCACTTCCCACCTCCATTTCTCCTCTCAGCTTCAAATTAAGCCACTCCAGTGACTTCTCCTTTTTCTTAAAGACTGAAGTCTTAACATAGTCTTAAACATGTGTATTCTCATTTTTACTTACTTCTCTGGCCTTTATTTTGTACTGCCTCATTTTTCTTCTTTCTCAACAGAAATTATGCGTGTTCTTCCTTTTCTTGGAAGTCTTCCACTCTCCCCTTCTTTCTTGTTTAATTTCTACTCATCTCTTCAGTGATCACTTCTTGAACCAAATGTTCCTTGAGTAAGTAAATCCTTCCTATTTTAATTCTCATATCACCCAGTGTCTTTACTTTATGAGGCCGTAACTTCATATTTGTGTGATTTTTTTATGGGTGTCCACCAATCCATCTGGCAGTCATTCATGAGGACACCGATTATGTCTGTATATGCTCAAGAATGAACCCCAGCTTCTAACACAATGCCTGGCATGCGGAAGGTGCTCTTTCGTATTTGTTGAATGAATGATTACACTTTTTGAATTAAATAATTAAATTAGATTAAATTGAAAAATGTACAATCATTTTCTACATTGTCAGGAGTGTGCTGGAATCCTGTATCTTATTTTAGGATTCTTATCACCAACTCTCTGTCCCTACTTTTGCATTTATTTAAGCATAATAATTAAGAATTGATTTTTTAAAAACTATTTGTTATAGATTTTTGATTCTCTTAAAACATATGGTGGATTAATCTGAGGTAGTAAGAAGGATTCTTCTTCCTTTGTGCTTCAAATGAATTTTAGAGTCAATCATTTCTGGTTTCAAATTGCACTTATGCCATTTATTGCAATTGTGACTTTAAGCCACGAATTCTTAATTGGGAGTAATTTTGCCTGCTAGGAGACATTTGGCAGATACCTTGGATTCTCACGACTGGAGGAGTACTACTGGCATCTTGAGGGTGGAGGACAAGGATGCTGCTAAGCATCCCATAATGCACAGGACAGTCCCCCTCATTGCCAACAAATAATTCTCTGACCCAAATATCAAATATGTGAAGGTTGAGAAATCCCACCTTAGGTAAATTACTTAACCTTTCTAGATTTAGTTTCCTCATTACAAAATGCATACAACAATATATACTCAAAAGACTGTTGCACAGCATAAATTAGATAACATGTAAATGCCTAGCATTATAAACAGATTGATCCATTTAATAGAAACTAAATAGATAGTATAAATATTACAAAATACTATCAGAGCTAGAAAGGTTTTCTTTGACTTTAAACATCTTTCTTTCTTTCTTTCTTTCTTTCTTTCTTTCTTTCTTTCTTTCTTTCTTTCTTTCTTTTTTTCATTTCAGTAGCTTTAGGGGCACAAGTGGTTTCTAGATACATGGATAAATTGTATAGTGGTGAAATCTGGACTTTTAGTGTACCTGTCACCCAAGTAGTGTACATTGTACCAAACTGATAATTTTCAGTCCTTATCCCCCTTCCATCCTCCTCACTTCTGAGTCTCCAATGTCCATTATGCCACTCTGTATGTCATTAGAACTGGAAGGTTTTTGAGAGCATGTTGTTCTGAATCATGCAACTGCTTGGCTCCATTTCACATTTACGGGGCTTTCCTTTCATTCTAGTCACTGCCAAGGAGATCACTTCTGTACAGGCTTTTCCCTGCTTCCCTGCAGGGCAACCTAAGAGCACTTTGTTTTAGTTTTCTTTCCATACCTCTCACTTCCTGATCCAGGGCTTCTCTGACATTTCTGAACAGACACCTGTGAGATCCTGCTCCACACTCATGCAAGTGCAAACCGTTAAGTGTGGGGGCTTCAGCACCCTTAGGGCCATCATTGCCTGATGAAGCACTGGTAAATCAATGCTTGCCCCTTTCTTCTTCTGGACAGACTACTCTGAGACACACTGCATGGGACTCACCAAAGGCTCTGAGTACCAGGAGCCCAGAGCTGTTGTCAATTCAATGCCATCTATATACTTCTATTGGCTTCTCTTCTTTCCCTGTTTCATTACTCTCATTCTTCACTTCTGCTCACTGGGATCATTTCTGAAATAAATTGTATGCATGTAGGCCTTTTTCCTAGGTTCTGCTTTCAGGAAACCTTAGTGCTGATACTTCTCATCTGATAAATAGGAAATAAAGGCTCAGAAAGATGAGGCAGTTTGTCAAAGGTTATGCAGTCAGTGCAGATGCCAAGCCTAGAAACAACACATCTTGACACGTTTTCAGTGCTCTTCCCACTGCACCGCAATTTCTCTCCACATTATGGTTTGGCTCAGTTTATCAATGCTATTTATGTACTAAGTGTTTTGGTTATTATTAGGGACTGTTAAAATATGACAGGGAGGCATATGCTAATAAAATGTGTGGGTTTTTGGAATGCCAGCAAAAACTGTTTATGCCATGGTTTAAAGAATTATTTAAAGAATTTTAGGTGTTTTACCATCTGGAATGTCTACAAAAATATAAAACTACATCCCAAGTTTACATGATACTTACATATGCTCATATTTGTATTTCTTTAAGGTTTGTGTAACAGTAAGTATTGTTAAAAATTCACCAAATTTCTGTGTTGTTTGATATTTCACAAAATCGGTATGTCACCTGAACATGAAGAAGCCACTGACTCTAGTGTAAATAAAATTACACATAATAGTGCTCAAAACTGTTGATCAAATGTATTGAAAAAAGGCTTTGGAAGTCATTTTAAAGCATCTATAATAAATCTGATGAATTAAGAGTAGGCAGACAGATATTGCTACGTTATGTGCTATTTACATTAGTCTGTCTCTAGTATTACATTTCCCAGAAATTGGAGAAAGCATGGTGTTCGTCACACAAACAGATCTTCTGTCACAATCTAATTCGCAATTGCTCTTAACGAATTGTAAACTCATGCCAAGAGGGAGGTGATGCAGTAATCCGTGTTAATATTTGTGAAAATGAATGTGAACACAGTCAGTGAGTCATCCTAAAGTCTGGATTACCTTGCTCAAGAACAAAAGTATCAGCAGGGTTTCTGCATTTGTGAGGTCAGAAAAGCATTAAGCCTCAGCTTACCTACCTCAGAATGTGCTGAATTTATCCCAGTACTGCTGGATCAGGGTTTATTTTCCAACAAAATGGTGGTTCTGTTCTAAGCGTAGAAGAGAAGTAGGAGTTGGTTGGGAGACAGATAATAGGATGATCAATTCTAGAGAATGGGAACTGGAACTGGAATGTTAGAAAGTATTAACATTTCCCACTCAAACTGCTCAAACAAAGAGCAATTAATGGTATGTTCTCCCCATCCCTCCACTCCCCACCCCAGCCTCCAAAAAACAGCCTTGCAAGACCAGGATGATATCAGTGGAAAGTTAAAGTGATGCTATTGGCTAGGTTGAAAACTTGCCTCACAGTGGAGATTTTCTTGGTAGTACTGGACCACTGAATTTCTCAACTTACTTACCTTGTCCTTAGGATCCATTTAATATGTGACAGTCTTGTGTATCATGCTAAGTGACTTGGGCTTTATCTTACGAATACTAGCTAGATAGAGGCAGTTTTAAAACAAAGAAATGCCTTCAGGTATTTATTTTATTAATGAGCAGAAGTTGGAGAAAACTAACGACAGAAAAGTCAGTTTAGATGCTATTGATGTAATACAATTAAAGATGACAGAAGATTTCCTTAGAAAGTATAAGTAAGAGGGGTGAGCACACAGTCAATGTAGGCAAGTAAGAGGAAGTGACTTACTTCACCTGTTGAATAAAGAGTTGTTGAACAATTTCACATACATATGTTGTGTAAGATCTTTCCCACATTGTGGCTTTTCCTCAGATACACATTCTGCTTTTAATATTTATTGACATTCATTCATTCATTCATTCACTTATTTAGATATTTATGGTGCAACAAACGTATGCTAGATTCTATAACAGCAAGGGAAGGAAAGATAAAGATGACATAAAATTGTACCGAGTGTAGTGGCAGACACAGATCTTCATTCCTCCTTAGAGGAAGTTATAATCTGCTGAAATGCTTTTTAAACAATATGATTATATTTTAAAATAATACGCTTTTAAACTATTAAACCATAAACTTATAAAATAATATGATTACATTTTTTGATTTATAGAAAAAAAAGCACTAAAGAGCCAAAATATGTATATTATGTTTTTGCTACTAAATTTCTGAATTTTTTTAGATAAATCACTTTGGTGTCCATCTCCTAATTTGTAAAGTAAGGAACTTGCAACTTCAAAATGCTATGAGCTGCTCAACATCATTAATTATTAGGGAAATGCAATTCTTAGATATCTTGGATAATCTGCATAATAAGATATCATTTCTCTTCCACTAGAATGGCTGTAATAAATAAGGCAGACAATAAAAAATTTTATTGAACATGTGGAAAATGTGAACCCTCATACATTGCTGGTAGGAATGTAAAATGGCGAAGTCACTTTGGAAAATAGTTTGGCAGTATCTCAAAAAGTTAAAAACCAAACTATCATGATTTAGCCACCCAAGTCTACATATTTATTCAAGGTAATGAGAACATAAGTCCACACAAAGACTTTTTAGTGAATTTTTATAGCACCATCACTATTCCTAGAGTCAGAAACTAGAAAACCCTAAATGTCCATCAGTTTGTGAATGGGCAGACAAAATATGGTAGATCTATACGAAGGAATATTATCCAGTAATAAAAAGGAACAAACTACTGAATATTACTTTATAGATGAACTTTAGAAATGTGTAAAGTGAAAGCATCCAGTGATGACGCTACACATTATATGGTTTTTATTTATAGAGACAGAAAGTAGATTAGGAGTTTCCTGGGGCTAGTGGTAGGATAAGAGTTTAACTCTAAATGGACATAAGAAATCTTACTGAAGATTGGCCGGGTGTGGTGGCTCACGCCTGTAATCCCAGCACTTTGGGAGACCGAGGCCGGTGGATCACGAGGTCAGGAGATCGAGACCATCCTGGTTAACATGGTGAAACCCTGTCTCTACTAAAAATGCAAAAAATTAGCCGGGCGTGGTGGCGGGCGCCTGTAGTCCCAGCTACTCGGGAGGCTGAGGCAGGAGAATGGCGTGAACCCGGGAGGCGGAGCTTGCAGTGAGCGGG
>NW_016805181.1:3238630-3256281 GCF_001698545.2 Rhinopithecus bieti | reverse complement strand
GTTTCACCATGTTAGCCAGGATGGTCTCGATCTCCTGACCTCGTGATCCGCCCGTCTCGGCCTCCCAAAGTGCTGGGATTACAGGCTTGAGCCACCGCGCCCGGCCTATCCTGGATTCTTTAAAGAAGGAGAATGGAAGCCAAAATAGAATCATGAAGAGCTAAGAGTGAAATTTTTCCAATTAGCACAACACGTTGTCTATACAGACTGGTGCTAGCAATCCTCCCTACTTATCTTAGCATTATTGCTATCTAGTTTGGATTATAATTCCACTGGACAGGTTACTATAGCCTGAAAGCCACCTAGTATTTTGTCGATATTAAACAAGCCCTTTGATTTTACTGTACATTATCATAAATAATGAATCTTTATAGTTATGTGTTCACTTAGGTGAAATTACCATGAAGTCCCACTTAGTAATTCACTGTATCCTAGAATTCTAGCATCACTAAAGAGTTGATTTTTTTGGACTCACTGAAAATATTTTGCATTGGTTTGTCTCAGGCAAGTTTAGTATCATACTGAAACCAATAACAAAGTGAACTCTAACTGAAACAAACCCATCCAACAAGCAGAAGTGGTTTATTAAAGCATACTTGAGCAAAGTCTGACTATCTAAAGATTTCTTACTTGATAACACATGCAAAATAGAACCTTAATGATAATAGAAAACACTTATTTCACACAAACCATATGCTAGCACATCAAGGAATAACTCATTTAATCTTCTCAATTTTACAAGTGTGAAAACGGAAGCAGAGAGGTAAAGCAACTTGTACAAGTTCCATACTAGAAAGGAGCAAAATTGAGATTTAAACCCAGAAAGCCTGTCTTCAGTCTATGTGCTTAATTACTATATATAGAGCCTTTCTGGGTAGATAAGATTCTGTATGTGGTGCGTAGTAACTTCAGTATATACTTAAAGAATGAAAAGAAAACACCATACCAAACAAAACTAGGCTTACTGGAAGTACCCTATTACAATCTGGGGAGAGAAACCTAGGGGAACAATGTCTTAAAATTTGAGGGAAAACATTTACTGTGCAGAAACTTTTAACAAACCAAACGTTTAATCAAATTTGAGATTATAGTAAAACAATTCATTTTCTTTTAATTTTTTTTCTTTTCTTTTTTTTTTTTTTTTTTTTTAAGCGGGGTCCCCCCTTGTCCCCCAAGCTGGAGTGCAGTGGCCGGATCTCAGTTCACTGCAAGCTCCGCCTCCTGGGTTCACGCCATTCTCCTGCCTCAGCCTCAGAGTTCATTTTCAACCAAGTCAGCATTACCCTGATACCAAAGCCAGACCAAGGACACTACAAGAAAATTACATGCCAATATCCCTGATGAACATAGATGTAAAAATTATCAAAAACATACTAGCAAACTAAATTTAACAGCACATTAAAAGGATCATTCAATATGATCAGGCAGAATTTATCACATGGATACAAGGATGGTTCAACATATACAAATTTATAAATGCTGTATATGACATTAATCAAATGAAGCCCAAAAACCATATGATCATCTCAATTGATGCAGAAAAAGAATCTGACAAAATTTAACATCCTTTGATAATAAAAATTCTCAACAAAGTAGGTATAGAGGGAACATACCACAATACAATGAAGGTCATATATAACAAATCCACAGATAACATCATACTCAATAGTGAAAAGTTGATCAGGAACAAGACAAGGATGCCCACTCTCACTTCTTATATTCGGCATAGTACTAGAAGTCCTAACCAGAACACTTAGGCAAGAGAAAGAAAGAAAAGGCATAACAATTATTGAAGAAGCTGACCTATTCAACTTTTGTTTCCATTGTGATTGTGTAGAAACAAACTGGCTTCACTACCACCATAAAATAAATAAATTAATTAAATAAATAAATAAGTAAATAAACAGTGCTCAGGTTATTACCAGCAATATCCCAAACTCAAATATGAAAATGAGTCATATCCTGGGGCCACAGAGAACTTAAAATTTGTGAGCAGATGACTGGTGAATCAGATTTCCAAATCCACAATGCTCCTCTTCCCACTCTGCTTGACAGCAAGCACGGGGAAAACTTCCCCTAACTCTCAGTTTTTACACTGGAAAAAGTGAGTCAAAGTGGACAACCAGCTTCTCTACCATCATTGGTTCACTGACAGGAGATTCATCTCTTCCTCAACTTACAGGAAGCACTGTGACTGCCAAATGAGAGAAATTACCCCTGCAGGCAGCTAGTGAGAAAGTAGGGAGGCAGGACTATCATACCCAGCACTGAAAATTCTGCTTTATAACTCAGCCAATGGAGAAGCCAAATTAAAGTGGCTGTTCGGCAGCACAATGCTGTAGGAGGTACATTCCACAGATCCCCTGGTCATGAGCCCAAGCCAACTTTCCCACACTGCCATGATATCCCCCTTGAGACCTCCCCTATTCAGGATGGGCAGTATTCTGATTGTGTTAGACCTGAGAAGAACCTGGGCGTATAGTGCCATCTAGTGCCAAAAATAATGGTATGATCTAGTGAAGAAAAAAAAAAAAAAAGACATCCAACAGTTACATTACAAAGAATCTCTAAGCAAATATACCCTATTAAAACCAAAACAAGTCAGACAGACAAGACTGGAATAAATATGTAATCATTCAATGCAAAGAAATAGATATACATCCACAAGAAACAAGAGCAAGTGGGGAACCAATGAGAAGACAATATGTGAGCTCTCTGACCAAAAGTTCAAAATCCAGTTTTAAAGAAACTCAGTGACCTCCAATATAACACATAAAAGCAATTCTGAAAGAGATTGAAATAATTTAAAAAATCAAATGGAAATCTTGGATCTGAGAAATGCTTCTGCTGAATTGAAAAATTTATTAGAGGCTCTTAACAGCAGAATGGATCAAGCAGAGGAAGGAATCAGAGGGTGTGAAGACAGTCTATTTGAAATTATACAGTCAGAGGAGGAAAAGGATAAAAAACACAAAGATTTTCTGTAAGATTTAGAAGATTACCTCAAAAGACCAAATCTAATAAATACTGGGGTTTAAGAAAGAGTTGAGCAAGAGCAAGGAGTAGAAAGCTTATTCAAAGAAATAATAACAGAACACTTTCCTCAACTTGAGAAAGATAAATAACCAGTATAGTAAAGTCCAAGAACCTCAAATAGACTTGACCCAAATGAGATGACCCAAAGGCATGTAATAAGCTCTCAAAGATCAGAGACAGAGAGGGGATCCTAAAAGCAGCAAGAGAAAAGGAGCAAATAACGTGTAAAGGAACTCCAAATTATTTGGAAACAGACTTCTCCATGGAAACCATACAGGCTAGGAGAAAGTTGGATGACATTTTTAAAGTACTGAAAGAAAATAATTTCCATCCAAGAATACTGTAACCAGCAAAGCTATTCTTCAAATATGAGAGAGAAAATATATCCCAGACAAACAAAAGCTAAGAGAATTTACCCCCACCAGATCCATCTTACAAGAAATGCTAAGGAGAAGTCTTTAATTTGACAAAATCCCACTAATGTGCAAATTGTAAAGGAAGAACTATTGCTCCTGTTTTCAGACCACTTGATCTTATATATAGAAAATCCTAACAACTCCACCAAAAAACTGTTAGGGTTTAACACTAATTCAATAAAGTTGCAGGATACAAAATCAACATACAAAAATCAGTACCATTTCTATGTACTAACAGTGAATTATCCAAAAAAGAAATCAAGAAAATAATCTCATTCACAATAGCTAAGCAACAGTATTAACAAGAAGAACAACAAAGGAATAAATTTAACCAAGGAGGTAGAAGATTTGTACACTGAAAACTATAAAACACTGAAGAAAAAAATTGAAGAAGACTCAAACAAACGGGAAGATAGTCCATGCCCATAGATTAGAAGAATTGATACTGTTAAAATGTTCATACTACCCAAAGCAATCTGCAGATTCAATGTAACCCACATAAAAATTCCAATGACATTATTTTACAGAAATAGAAAATATGTATAGAACTATGGCAGATCCTGATTAGACAAAGCAATCTTTAGCAAAAAGAACAAAACTGAAGGCATCAGACTACCTGATTTCAAAATATGCTACTAAACCACAAAGCTGTCAAAACAGCATAGTACTTCTATAAAAACAGACACATAGACCAATGGAATGGAATAAAGAGCCCATAAATAAACTCACACATTTAAAGTCAATTGATTTTTGAAAAAGGTACCCAGAACATATTATGGGGGAAAGAATAGTCTCTCCAATAAATGATAGCAGGAAAATTGGAAATCCACATGCAGAAGAATAAAATTGGACCCTTATATCATGCCATATAAAAAAATCAACACAAAATGGATTAAAAACTTAAATGTAAGACCAGAGACTGTGACAACACTGTAAGAAAACATAGGGGAAAATCTCCATGACATTGATGTTGGCAATAATTTTTTGGATATGACCCCAAAAGCACAAACAGTGAAAATGAAAATAGACAAGATTACATCAACCCAAAAGAGCTTATACAGCCAAGAAAATAATAGAGTGAAGTGACAACCTATGGAATGAGGGAAAATATTTGTAAACCAAAGCAGTTAGTATCTAAAACATAAGAGAAACTCAAACATCTCAATAGCCAGAAAATAGCATGATTAAAAACTGAACTTGAATAGACATGTCTCAAAAGAAGACATACTAATGCCTAACAGATATGTGAAAAAATGCTCAACATCAATAATAAAGAGAAATGAAAATTAAAACCACAGTAAGGTATCACCTTACACCTGTTAGAATGGCTAATATGAAAAGGCAAAAGATAAGTGTTGGCAAGGATGTGAAGAAAAGGAAACCCTTGTATATGGTTGGCGAGAATGTAAATTAGTACAACAATTACGGAAAACAAGGTGTCTGTACTCCCATGTTTATTGCAGCATTATTCATAATAGCCAAGGTATGGACTCAATATATTAGTGTCCATCAATTGATAATGGATAAAGAAAATTTGATATGTATATGCAATGGACTACTATTCAGGCTTAGAAGGAAATCTTGTCATTTTTAATGATATGGATGAACCATTATGTTAAGTGAAATAAGCCAGGCATAGAAAGACAAATATTGCATGATAGCACATATATGTGAAATCTAAAAGGTTAAACTTAAGGAAACAGGAATGGTGGTTACCAGGGGCAGAGTTGTGGATAATTGGGGATATAAAGGTAAAAGGATACAAAATTTCAGTTAGATAGAAACAGTAAATTTAAGAGGTCTACTGTGTGACAGACTGACTGTAGTTAGTAACAAAGTATTGTATTCTAAAAAAATGCTGAGACTAAAAATAAAAGTAATTTAAGTTTCAAATACTCAGAAAATTTTCCTTCTATGCATCTTTTATTAGAAAGCTACTGGAAGTTAGATGCTAAATTTAAAAAGAGGAATCATGAAATAGAGAAAACAGTGAATCCATCATGAGATTTTCAAGAAGATATCAGATGAAGAGGAAAGGAAGACCCAAGAGGACAACTCTGTCATAGGTTTAGAGAGCAAATCATCACATGGAGTAGCAGGAGGTCTATGGAGAGAGGTTAAGACGAAAATTAAAAAAAAGAGTTGACACGATTGTTGTTGTTGTTGTTGTTGTTTTTTGAGACGGAGTCTCACTCTGTGGCCCAGACTGGAGTGCAGTGGCATTATCTCGGTTCACTGCAACCTTTGCCTCCCGGGCTCAAGCGATTCTCCTGCCTCAGCCTCTTGAGTAGCTGGGATTACAGGCATGTGCCAACATGCCCAGCTAACTTTTGTATTTTTAGTAGAAATGGGGTTTCACCATATTGGTCAGGATGGTCTCAAACTGCTGACCCCAAGTGATCCGCCTGCCTTGGCCTTCCAAAGTGCTGGGATCACAAGCATAAGCCACCATGCCCAGCCAAAAAGAGTTGATATACTTTTGGAACTATGAGCATTTGAAAATAGGCCGGGCGCGGTGGCTCAAGCCTGTAATCCCAGCACTTTGGGAGGCCGAGACGGGCGGATCACGAGGTCAGAAGATTGAGACCATCCTGGCTAACACGGTGAAACCCCGTCTCTACTAAAAAACAATACAAAAAACTAGCCGGGCGAGGTGGCGGGCACCTGTAGAACCACCTACTCCGGTGGCTGAGGCAGGAGAATGGCATAAACCCGGGAGGTGGAGCTTGCAGTGAGCTGAGATCCGGCCACTGCACTCCAGACTGGGCGACAGAGCCAGACTCTGTCTCAAAAAAAAAAAAAGAAAATAATACAGTAGGTTTATGGCATATCTGATGTAACATTTGAAAATAATCAAGAATAACCATCAGAATATCAAGCAAGAGAGATGATTGGCAGTTATTAAATCTATGTATAGAAAGAGTAATATACAAACAAGGGAATAAAATCTTAGTATAGTATTTGGCTCAATAGTGAATAAGGACGAACCAGTAATTTAAAGGCTGGCTACTAAATTAACCAAAATTTTGATATAATTGTATTTTAAGGATGGTGGGTAGGAAGCAGATGTAGAGGAAATGGTTTTAAGTATGTAAATATGATCTACCGCAATTGAAAGTAAATAATTTCTAAAATTGATAAATCAAGAAATGGTATAATCATTTTATTCAGAAATATAGATGCTAAATATTAGAAGAAACATGACATAATTAGAAGTGTTTGCATTTGGAACTAGGGAGCATTGAGTAGCAGAAACTGCTTTTTTGTAGTAAGATTATACATTTTCTGCTTTTAAAATTATGTGCATTCATTACTTAAAAAATTTTTATTATACTTTAAGTTCTGGGATACATGTGCAGAATGTGGAGGTTTGTTATACGGGTATACACGTGCCATGGTGGTTTGCTGGACCCATCAACTAGTCATCTACATTATGTATTTCTCCTAGTGCTATCCCTCCCCTAGTTCCCCACCTCCCACCAGGCCCTGGTGTGTGATGCTCTCCTCCCTGTGTCCACCCGTTCTCATTGTTCAGCTCCCACTGATGAGTGAGAACATGCAGTGTTTGGTTTCCTGCTCTTGCGTTAGTTTGCTAAGAATGATGGGTTCCACATAGGCTCAAAATAAAGGGATGGAGGAATATTTAGCAAGCAAATGGAAAGCAAAAAAAAGCATGGGTTGCAATCCTAGTCTCTGATAAAACAGACTATAAACTAACAAAGATCAGAAAAGACAAAGAAGGGCATTACATAATGGTAAAGGGATCAACGCAACAAGAAGAGCTAACCTAAATATATATGCACCCAATACAGGAGCACCCAGATTCATAAATCAAGTTCTTAGAGACCTACAAAGAGACTTAGACTCCCACACAATAATAGTGGGAGACTTTAACACCCCACTGTCAATATTAGACAGATCATTGAGACAGAAAATTAACAAGGATATTTAGGACTTAAACTCAGCTCTGGACCAAGCAGACCTAATAGACATCTACAGAACTCTCCACCCAAATCAACAGAATATACATTCTTCTCAGCACCATGTTGCACTTATTCTAAAATTGACAACATAGTTGGAAGTAAAACATTCTTCAGCAAATGCAAAAGAACTGAAATCAAAACAGTCTCTCAGACCACAGTGCAATCAAATTAGAACTCAAGATTAAGAAACTCACTCAAAACCGCACAATTACATGGAAACTGAAAACCTGCTCCTGAATGACTACTGGGTAAATAACAAATTAAGGTAGAAATAAATAAGTTCTTTGAAACCACTGAGAACAAAGACACAACATACCAGAATCTCTGGGACACCTCTAAAGCACTGTTTAGAGGAATATTTATAGCACTAAATGCCCACAGGGAAGGTGGGAAAGATCTAAAATCAACACCCTAATATCACAATTAAAAGAACTAGAGAAGCAAGAGCATACAAATTCAAAAGGTAGCAGAAGACAAGAAATATCTAAAATCAGAGTAGAAATGAAGGAGATAGAGACACGAAAACCTTCAAAAAATCAATGAATCCAGGAGCTGGTTTTTTGAAAATTATCAAAAGAGATAGAACACGAGACAGAATAACAAAGAAGAAAAGAGAAAAGAATTGAATAGACACAATATAAAATGATGAACAGGATATCACACTGATCACACCAAAATATAAACTACCATCAGTGAATACTATAAATACCTCTATGCAAATAAACTAGAAAATCTAGAAGAAATTGATAAATTCATGGACACATACACCCTCCCAAGACTAAACCAGGAAGAAATAAATCCCTGAATAGACCAAAATAAGTTCTGAAATTGAGGCAGTAATTAATAGGATACCCACCAAAAAAAGCCCAGAACCAGACAGATTTACAGCCGAATTCTACCAGAAGTACAAAGAGAAGCTGGTGCCATTCCTTCTGAAACTATTCCAAACAATAGAAAAGAGGGAATCCTCCTTAACTTATTCTATGAGGCCAGCATCATCCTGACATCAAAACCTGACAGAGACACAACAAAAAAAGAAAATTTCAGGCCAATATCCCCAATGAACATTGATGCATAAATCCTCAATAAAATACCGGCAAACCAAATCCAGCAGCACATCAAAAGCTTATCCACCACAATCAAGTTGGCTTCATCCCTGGGATGCAAGGCTGGTTTACATATGCAAATCAGTACATGTAATCCATCACATAAACTGAACCAATGATAAAACCACATAATTATCTCCATAGATCTAGGAAAGTCCTCGATAAAATTCAACAGCCCTTCATGCTAAAACTCTCAATAAACTAGGTATTGATGGAATGTATCTCAAAATAGTAAGAGCTATTTATGACAAACCCACAGCCAATATCATACTGAATGGGCAAAAGCTGGAAGCATTCCTTTTGAAAACCGGCACAAGACAAGGATGCCCTCTCTCACCACTCCTATTCAACATAGTATTGGAAGTTCTGGCCAGGGCAATCAGGCAAGAGAAAGAAATAAAGGGCAATCAAATAAGAAGAGAGGACGTCAAATTGTCTCTGTTTGCAGATGACATGATTGTATATTTAGAAAACCCCATTGTCTCAGCCCAAAATCTCCTTAAGCTGATAAGTAACTTCAGCAAAGTCTCAGGATACAAAATCAGTGTGCAAAATCACAAGCACTCCTATACACCAATAACAGACAACAGAGAGCCAAATCATGAGTGAACTCCCATTCACAATTGCTACAAAGAGAATAAAATACCTAGGAATACAACTTACAAGGGATGTGAAGGACCTCTTCAAGGAGAACTATGAACCATTGCTCAAGCATTCATTACTTTTACAAAAGTAAAATCCATAAAAATATTCCTAATAAAATAAAAATTGATCCTTTCAGGATCAGGCCTTGGCTGAAGAAGTTGATAATAAAAATTGTGATATATTGAAAAAATTAGAGAAGAAAACTCTAGAATTATGTGCTTTGAAAATATTTAAATTAGAGCAAAATTTTAATATGATTTGCACACGGTTCTAAATAACTATAGAAAGATCTTCTCAAGGGTTCTACTACCCTTGCCTCCATTCTGCTGTGCTGGATCAGTTTTCCTGCCTTCCACTTACTCACTTTGAAATGTTATACAAGTCACCCAAACTGTCTTTGAGGATTCAATGTAGAGTCTAGGCTCTAAACTGACCTCTTTGAGCTTCCCTCACCTTTTTTCCTAGGTGTTCATTTTGGGGCCTGCCCTGTAATACTTCATAGAATCATCTGATCCACGTGACCTTTTCCAACCAGGAGGTGGTAAGTCAGGGTGCCCAACCAAATATGCACTGCCTTTCTCGGACTTTGACAACGGACATAAGAGCTCTCGACAAACTTCATAGAGCAAATATTGGTTTCTACCTCCAGTGGTTGGAGTCATTCTTGCTCAAAGCCCCTCTAAGCTCCCTATTCCTTCCCTCCCTTCATTCTGTTTCCTTATTCAACAGAGGCAACAATGTAGAAAAAGTATATAACTTTTAGAATCTACTTAAGTTCAAACACCAGCTACATGTCTTTGCTAGACAACTATGAATCTACCAGCAACAGTGCAGATAAAATTAAACAAGATAATTTGTGTAAAATACCAGGCACAGAACTATAACTGATAGTATAATTATTAATTGTTGGTAGTAGTAGAAAAAGTAGTAGTAGTAAATGGTTAGTAGTATTTTTATTTTAGCAGCATCAATGATTAATTCGACCTTTAGATCCCTTACTTTCATCTCAAGTGGCAAAGTTGGAGTATCTTTTTTCTCTTTTTTTGTCCATCTTGGTTTATATTTCTTTATTCTTTATTATGCTGTAAATATTTTAGCTTAAAAATTAAATAATATATTTTATGATTTGAGAATTTTTTCTTTTCTTGAATCATCTTAACTACACATGTAATCTTTTAAACTTACATTATTTGCTAAAGCAGGCTCAATGAAAGTAGATGCAGTTATTCAAAGTTTGTTTATGAAAAATCTGACTAGTGTTTAATTTTATATAACCTACAGAGTCAAATTGAAAACATTGCATTACTATATTCAAGGGGGATTATCTAGATGTTATAACTTAAACACAAGAGCATTCATTTCCTAAATATTCAGAGCCTGCGTGTCATCTTTTGGAGTGCTTTTAATTCAAGCTAAAAAGGCATGTGATTACCTGATTCTTAATATTTACTTTGTTCCGCATATGCACAGAAAATATCTTTCAGATATGTGCCTTTTGTTGAACTGTGCAGGAAAGTCAGTTTCATAGAAGTATTTGAGATGGCCACAGGACAGATGATTCAACTCTTTTGGTCTGTGAATTTTTACGGGCAGTGAAGGTAGAAGTTGGGATTAGTGAGAAGACAAGATTTTTTAGATAGGCAGAGATCATTAAGCTTGATTTTGAATCACATCCAAAGCTGCATAGAGCCTGATACAGTTCAAGCTCCATTACAGCTTTGATGATGGTGCAAAAGGACTGAAGAAGATCATCTAGCTCATTACAGCTAGCTTCTTTAATACTCAAAATAAAAAAATTATAAATTATTGCTTAAAATGCAGCAAAGTATGTGTCTGAATTTTTGGAAGAGTGCAGGATTCATGTGTTTGCCTTATTTGTAAAAATAATTCATTTTATAAGAAACCAGAGATAATAGCTTCTTCCCTCTGGTTTCCTATGAATGATCAAGAAGGTAAGTCAAACATATGGTGAATATCTCTATGTATGTATATTTAGCACTCTGTTATGCTCGGTGGCAGATACAGTCAAGATTTATTTCTCTCTTTTACCTTATTTGGGAAGATAAAACATATAAATGTGGAAATATAGTGATAATACAAGGTAGTGTCAATTGATTTATACAGATTTAAAAAACTTTCAGAAGAGAGTTCAGAGGAAGGGAACTAATCCCAGATTGGAATAATCAATTATGCCCTCACAGAGGGACTGGCATTTAATATGGGCTTTGATGTAGAATTTTGATGAGTGAAAAGACAGGAAGAGTATTTTTTGGCAGAGGAAAAGTGTGAGTAGACCAGACTGGCTAGAAGAGAGGATTTAGTTAGAGGAGCAGTAAAAGATAAAATTTAAGGCTAAGATGAGTCTTAAGGGCCACGTAGAAGATTTTGAACATTTGAGGGAGATACACATTATTAAATGGCAAATCCTCTTTCAGGATTCAGTTGAAATATCACTTCTTCAGAACGTTCTTCCTTGGACACTTTCCTAAAGTAGTCAGCTTTTTCCCCATCTTCCCCTCTCCCCATGCTATCACAGTTACTACCTATCACATCACCATATTTATTTCTTTCATAGCGTTTAGCAGAATCTGAAACTGCTATACAGTTGAAGAACAGCAAAGATTAATTGGTAAGAAGACTCTGAAAATTCTTACATTCGAGTAGGGAAGACATATATATAAATTCAAACCAGTAATATGAAATAGAATATGAAAAGTGACTTGATCAGAATAATGTTAATTTATGGCAGAAGAGAGTTGGTTGGGATTTGGTTGGGATTTGAATGAGAACATGAAAGGAGTTTCTAATTCGTGACTTGGATGACATCCATCTTAAAATAATTCATTACACCAGCCATTTGGTTTATGTGATTTTTCTGTACGCGTTTATAATTACACAATAGAATATTATTAAAAGTTACTGGAAAAGAAATACAATGATATGGCAGTTGGAAAGAAAGAGGAAGCATGTCCAGCTATGGTCATCAGAAAGGTATCCTGCAGGTGATGACCCTTGAGCTGCAATAACTTCATAAGATTCCTATAAGGTGAGGTATGAGAGGGCTTTTGGGGTAGGGAGAAAGTAGTAAATAAAATCCCAGAAGTGGAAAAACTTGGAGTGTGTTTAATATTGTTAATTGCAATTGCCTTTGATGGAGAAGCGGGGAAAGCAAATGCTGGGAAGATGGACTGGGATCATGGGGAACAGAAGTGACAACTTGTGATAAGTACTGTATGTTTCTGACTCACAGTAGTCATCTTGTAAGTATTTTTTGAATACATGAATTGTGTATTAGGTGGTATACAATTGGCTTAGTGCCTGTAGTTGATCTGAATTTCCCTCTTGAGCAAATAGAGTTGTCACATATTTTAGTCCACCACTGATACGTAAATAAGCACCTGCAGCAAAGAGAAAAAAGGAAATTTAAAATCCATTATCAGCTGTTTATGCAAAGGCAGTAAACACCAGGAAGCTTTCAAAGGCAGGATAGGTGGTACATGTTAACTTTATTGGTGATTTTTTTTTCTTAAAATTTGAAATGTTTATGTTATATTATAAATTAGGAAGTAGGATAATTTAGAAATGGAGAAGAAAATTAGTGAATATTGAAATTAGAAACATCTGGGCAAATAGAAGAAGAGAGGTAGGTTTTGATTAAAAGTTGGATGAAATAAGTTGGAAGTAAAGAATTAAGAGTGAATGAGTCATTGAAGGGCTGAGCAAGAAAGTATCTATCACCTGTGTGGAAGAAGCAACTGCTTTTGAATAAGACAGGCTTTGAGTTTTGAATCTTGGTCACCAATGACTAAATCTTGGTTATCCAATGACTAGATGACATTGGTTATCCAGTGACTTGGGCCTTACTGAATTTTAGTTACATTCAAGTCATAAGGTTGTTGGGTTTAAATGAGACATGGAATTTAAGTATTTGGTAATATGCCTGGTTCCTTGTGGTTCTCAATAAATAATGGTAACTTTCCACTGTTCTCTCACTTTTCCTTCCCCAGCTCCACAGTAGCATAACTGCTATGCTTCTGGACTAAAGTTCAATTAGAAAAACGCAGTAAACTTTATTTCACTAAGTTAGAATTGGCTTGCTGTGTATCCACCATGGTGTCTGGATGCCTTTTTATATTTGATCTGAGTAAAGACCAAATTCCATCTGGAGTTTATAAAACATCTTTTACTTGTCATTTTCAAACAGATTTTTCTGCATGTGTCTACTAGATGGTTTGAAAGCTGTAAGGAGGAATAAAATGCTGTGAAAGAATTCCAAGGTGGTATGTAGATTTTCTGACTGTAGCAAACAGTTTTTTATTATTAAAAGCACCGAAGTTTATTATCAAAATTATCAACTGTACTTTCCATAAAGGTGGAATATTATGAGCTTAATTAATGTGCTCCATTACCTCACTATTACAAAATAAATCCAAACTTCTTAGTATGACAATTAGATCTCTCCATCATGCATCCGAGGCTTCTGTTTCATCTTTATTACAGATATTTTTCAAATTTATTTGCAAACTGCATTTTATATTCTTCTTCAAACCTTAGGACTTCCCACAACTCATTTAAGTAGTGAGGCTAGTAATTCAAACTTGGTCTCTGTGATTTAAAACTCTGGTTCTTTTTCCACACCAGAATGCTCTCCTTCTTGCCTTCTACCTGGAGCTTCTTTTGTTTTAGCTATTGTTCTATTTATCTTTCATGTCCTGGCTCACATGACACCTTTTCAATGAACTCTTCCTCGATGCTTCCAGTTGTATTTTAATTCTCTTCCCTATACTCCCAAAGCTCTTTAAACCTTTATTATAACCTAGTATCTATAGTATCTAAGTTTGTTCTACTAGAGTTAACATTATGGCAGAGATAATAATTTATCCTCTAAATATCCATGTTCTCTTTTCTTTGATAGTATATAGAACTTCCAACTTTTAGCTATGCACAAGCAATATTCTCAGCATTTCTGATAGATAAGAATGCCACAGGATTAAGTTCTGATCATTGGAATACAAGTGGAAGCGTCATGCGCACTGAGAAGTAAGTAATGAATGAGAGATGATTGTCCGTCTTCATCCCTTGTTGCTGGCTGACTGCAATGTGCTTGTCATCTCTGGAGCTCAGGCATCTGTACAGGGCTATGAATTAGAAGCTGTGTGCTAGAAGGGAAGAAGAATAAGAGAGAAGCTTAGGTCTCTGATAGGTTTAAAAATAGGTTACCAATTTTGATCTACTACTATATTGCTTTGGATTTCTTTTACATGTGAGATAAACTTCTATTTGTTTAAGCCATTGTTATTTTAGGGTTTCTATTATTTGCAGCTGAATGTAATTCCACCTGATATAATTGTTTTTATTCGTAGACAGTCTCTCTTTTCTAACCCAAACTTTCTTCCTCTTCTTCTTCCCACCACTGTGAACTGCTTGAGGTTAAGAGTTGTGTTTCATTCATTTTTTGCATTGGAATAAATATGTATTAGAGTAAATAAATAAGTGTACACACTTATTCATTTATTCAACCAATACATTACTAAATGTCAGGCACTGTGTTAGGTAGAAACAATTCAGACATGGTCCCTCTCCTGAGAGAGTTGAAAATCCCATGGGAGAGACAGATTCTGAATAATCATTGTTAGCAGTGGGTCTCAGTATTTGCTCCATGTCATCTTTACTTGGGAGTTTCAGAAGTCTGCTAAGAACCACATCCCTTCCCCTAACCCCTAACAATTTAACTAGAAACTCAGGAGATGTGATCTGGGTATCTATGCTCTAAGAGCTTCCCAGTTGATTTTAATGTGCATTGAAGTTTGAGAACCATTGAATTAAACCAACAAGAAGGCACAGCAGTGATTTTAATCTAATTACTAATGGTAGCCAAAGAACACTAACAACTACCATGTGAGAATTGTATTAGAGTCCTGTGGCTGACACCACAAATTACCACAAACTAGGTGGTTTAAAATAATATAAATCTATTCTCTTACAGTTCTGGAGGCCAGAGGTCTGAAATGAAGGTGTCATTGGTATGACCATAGTCCTTTTGGAAACTCTAGGGTAGATTTCTTCCTTGCTTCCTCCAGCTTCTGATGGCTCCAGGTGTTCTTTTGTGTCGTTGGCTTGTGGCTACATTACTCCACCAATATTTGTCTCCATCTTCATAATGCTTCTTCTTCTTATATTAATCTTTCCTTTCTCTTATAAGGACACTTGTCATTGAATTTAGGTCCCAACTAGGTAGTCCTGGGTGTCTCTTTATTTCAAGATCCTCAACTTAAATTGGCAAATATTTTTTTTTTCAAATAAGGTAACATTAAAAGATTCCAGGAATTAGGGTGTGGTCCTATCTTTTAGGGGGTCACCATTCTACCCATTAGAACAACCTCTTGTATTATATTTTGCACTAAGATAGCTTTCGTGTGTTTATTCTTATTTAATTCTGTTGTGACTTTTATAGTTGTGATTTTCCTCTAATTTGGTCTTGAGGTCTCTCTCTGGAGAGTGGTTATAAATTCTAGCTCTGTCCTGGTGGAAGTTCAGGGGAGGTGGTCATAGATGTTTACAGTGTGCTTTTCATGGGGGTCTGTCTTTATCCTGGCAGATGGCCTAATGTCTGTCACATGCAAGATCAGGTGTCCCTTTCCCAGGAAGCCTGTTTATAATGCAAGATGCCTTGTAGTTCATGTCTGACCTAGTTCCAGTTTGTTCCTGTCCAAGTAGCCACTCTGTAGGAAGAGCTCTGACCAGAGGAGAGAGGTTGGGGTGTACAGGTCAGGTAAGACACAGGGGAGAGAGTACAACAAAACACATGAAATGGCAGAAGCAGTACGTTACTGACAGATCTGTGAGAGAATAGGGATGCCCATGTGGGAAGTCCAGAGACAGCAAGATGGTCAGTCTGCAGGGAGCGGGGGTGGAAGCAGGGAGAGAGAGAAAAAAACCTGTGAGACTCTGCTTTTATTGAGATCTGTGGGCATTATCCCCTAGGCTCCCCTTCTGGAGTTGTGGATTGGCTAATTTAAAAAAAAACATATGCAAAGTGAGAAACTGATTTATGTGACTCTGGTGTTGACTATCAGGTATTTTAATGGTCAGCAGCTGTGGACATAATGGGTTTTGGGTCACTGGGATAAGGAACAAGGGGGCTATGTTACAAACAGACACACAGGAAGGGGAAGTTTTAACAAGGCCAAAGGTGACAGGGTACTATTGGTTTTAAAATAACTACGTTGGTCCAAAAATGGATGCTGAGGTAGCAACCATACAAACAAATTTATGACAAATCCTAATGCTAGATCTTTGAGGTAACAATATCCAAAATTTACAGATTTCAAAATACACACTATGTAATTGGCTTTTTGATAGAAGACAACTATGTTGATATTGTTCTTGGGCCCAAGTTTTGGTCTTCAAAATTATATCTACTAGTAAAATCAATCGTGCTATTCACGGAAGTGTAATATGACAGTAATACTGGGCAAAGATCAACCTAAAAAATGAATTTTGGGGTTAGTGCTGGTACTACCACACAAAGTGGAAAGTCTTGATGATTTTTGTTTTTTTTTTTGGTGAGCGGGAAAGTTCAGTGGCAGTGTTGGAGATGGTGACATAATTAATTTTCCTTTAGTTATTGACATAATTCTAGATACTCCTAGGTATAGAAATATGTTTATTTTTGACTTAACGACTGTTTCTATTTCTGAAAAAGTGAATGAAAAGATCACTGTTTAATGTTTCTCCTATAGCTTGAGAGAATGAGAGAATGTTTCTGTAGTTTCACAGTGCCTGGTCTTTTCAATACTTAAGACAGGCTGAAAAACATCTGTTCTGATGCTGTAAGTTGTCTCATGATTTCTTACCAGCAATAAAAACTGTTTGCTCCACATTATATGCACCCAAATATGCAGTTTCTTATAGATGTGGTTTACTTTCATTTTCCCTTTTAAATTTTAACTTCTAATAATAAATGATATTTTGTCAAAATCATGGGTTTTTGAGTCAGTCAGGCAGATCTTATGCATATTTTCAACCTAGTCCAAACACTTTCTAAAGGGGAAATAATATCTACCTTGTAGAATTGTCATGAGAATTAAGTGAGACCGCCTGGTACACGGTTGTCACTCAGTATGTGTTAGTTATCTTCCCTCCCTTTATTGACCTCTCCCAAAGGCTGATTGATAACAATGGCTAGATTTGGATTGCCAATAGAGACAATACTTTTTTCTTTCTAGATAAGACCTTGATTATTTGCCTTAAGATCTATGATTCAAGTTAGAAAGCATGTTGATACTCAGAAAAAATAATTCTTTAAAAATGTATCTTACTAAATATCAAAAGACTGTAGATATTATTTTTACAATATGCTCTCAAAGAATTCCATTCTTTATTTTTAAAATTTAAATAATTCTTAGACATTCATAATAATGGCAAAGATCTATGAAACTTTAATCCAAGCATCTATCCACATG
>NW_016805181.1:3162564-3237191 GCF_001698545.2 Rhinopithecus bieti | reverse complement strand
TTAAATAATTCTTAGACATTCATAATAATGGCAAAGATCTATGAAACTTTAATCCAAGCATCTATCCACATGTAAGAAACCTAGAAAAAAATGTTATTTTCTTAAGTTCACAAATTTACTTCCTTAGAAAATCTTTGTCTCTTAGGAAATTGTAGATATTTTGATGTACACAATAAATGATGTGGCTTATTATTTTTAAAAAAAGATCAGAATGGGTGGGAACTAATTAAGGAAGAGTCAGGTCTTTAAAATCATAAGCATCTGCACATATAAAACAACATACAAAAGAATAAAAATAAATGCTCAGTACCTAATTAAAATTTATACTACCTAATTGTGCTTTAAACAGCACATAATTAAAACATGCATACATTTAGTAGGCTATTTTCTAAAAGTAAAATGCATTTCAAACAGGAAGTAAATAAAAACCTACCTAATTTGACCTGTTTTACCCAGGAAACTTCACCAAGTCTAAAACATTTTAGTAATTAAGGTGCAATTAAATTGGATTTTAAACTACATATATTTTATTTTAAAAAAAAGATCACTGATTTCTTTATTGATTTCTTTATCTGTTTATGAGAGGTTTAGAGTAGATGGGCACTTAAGACTCTACGTTTTATGATGAACACTCTGTTAAGGACAACGCTTCTTTCTCCCTACGTTTTGGGTCTCTGACTGTATATGTTGTCACATAAAATTTGCCTAAGTATCCCAAAATGCCCTAGGAGAGAACTGGCCTTAATGAGAATGTGAAATGTATATTCATTTCTCTGTCATCTTTCTTTTTTATGCCCTTTTCTCTGTGCACACTTTTTTCTTTAGGTACTTGGTGCTGTTTCCCTCCAGGCCTTCTTGTCACTTTGGGGAATAATTTACTAAGCCAGTGGTTTATAACTGAGTTTCTCCGAAGGCTTCAGGCATGCCTTCGAGGGGTGAGGGGTGGCTGATAGGGATGGACCATTAACCTGCTTCAATCAGAACAGTTCTGATGGTGTCTGCTTTATTTTCCACAAGACTTTGGAAGATTTTGTTTAAAGGAAAGTTTTAGCTGTTAAAGAGAAAGTTTGTAAGTTACAATAAGACTTTGACACCATTATAAAATTTTCCAACATACAGAAAATTGAAATGTTAATAGAGTTAACATTTGCATGCCTTCCATTGAGATTCCACAGTCGTTAACATTTTAGCCTGTCAGAATCATTTCTGAGAAAATTGCCCTCCAAAGCAGTTCAGATACATCTCCTAAAAATAAGTACATTCTGTCACATAGGTATAATACTATTATTGCACCTAGAAATTTCACAACAATTCTCATATATTAGCTAACAGTAAATGTTGTGAGTAAAAATTTTGGGTTATGTCCCGTTAGTCTAAAATAGCAGTTCCACAATTTTATTTTTCATGACATTTAATTATTTAGGAGACAAGACCAGTTATTTAGTGGAATGTCTGCATTTTGA
This sequence comes from Rhinopithecus bieti, assembly GCF_001698545.2. NCBI lineage: Eukaryota > Metazoa > Chordata > Mammalia > Primates > Cercopithecidae > Rhinopithecus > Rhinopithecus bieti. Next base: position 3,235,728 of record NW_016805181.1, on the reverse strand, counting down.
GTTTGTTTGTTTGCTTCTTATGGTGTCCTTTAATTGGTTTCTTTACCTCGTATTTCCTATAAACTGTAGAATAGGTCTAAAGGCTCAAATAGATTCAAGCAATCATTTTTGGCAAAAGAGATTTTCACAAGATCCTGTATTTCATCAGGAGATGTAAAGTGTCACTATTAGTGATACTAGGTTTGATTACTTAGTTAAGGTGGTAACCACAAGATTTCTCTACTGCAAAGGTAAATTTTCCCTTTCACAGCAGATAATCTGAAGAGTGAGACATCCATACAATGTGAATATCCCATTCCATCAACCTTCCTTCTGATGGTTTTAGCATCCATTGATAATCTTTTACTGAATTATTTTTTAAAAATACATTTCATTTTAAAAGGATCATTTCTTCCACTTTTAGTACACCCCTTTCTTCTGTAAAAACGTTTCCATCAACTAGCAGTGAGTTACAGTTTATTTTTAACAAGCGAGGTAAATGCTTACTTCTTTTCCCTTCAATCATCAATTTTCAAGTTAGGGAGCTGGAATAATTACTACCTGCAATGATAGCAAGTGAGTGTCTTTTCTTTCTTTCTTTCTTTCCTCCTTCCCTCCCACTCTCCTTTCTTTCCTTCCCTGTTTGCCCTCTTGCATTTTGTTTATAAGCATGATAATATTTTCAGGAATTTTTATTTATTAAATGCAATGCAACAAATTACAGTTACTAATTCTGGTGCCCAAGTCATCCCAAATGTGGCCAGTGGGAGCACCTTTATACTGGCTCTTCTATCCATTTGATAGATTCTTAGTAGTTTTTGAGTACTTCCTTGCTTTCTGACACCCACTGGCCCATGTTTTCACTTTGTGCTTTCCGTGGTTGAGACATAGAATCAGCCATTTCTCCAAGGAGAACTAACTGGTCCCCACCCAATTTTAAAAACTATATATGGGCCGGGCGCGGTGGCTCAAGCCTGTAATCCCAGCACTTTGGGAGGCCGAGACGGGTGGATCACAAGGTCAGGAGATCAAGACCATCCTGGCTAACCCGGTGAAACCCCGTCTCTACAAAAAACTAGCCGGGCGAGGTGGCAGGCGCCTGTAGTCCCAGCTACTCCGGTGGCTGAGGCAGGAGAATGGCGTGAAATCCGGAGGCCGGAGCTTGGCAGTGAGCTGAGATCCTGGCCACTGCATCTCCAGCCCCGGGTGAAACATTGAGCAAGACCCCGTCTCAAAAAAAAAAAAAAAAAAAAAAAAAAAAAACATATATATGTTTTTGTATGTTACCCAGTATGTATTCTTTTGTATTTGAAGCAGGACAGGCTTCACAGGTATGTGGCTAGTGCAGTCACATAGGGACACATGTTCAACAGGGCCCTGTGCTTGTGTGTTCGCTATCTTAAAATTCCTAATAATTCTCTCCTAGAATTTGTGTTTTGTAAGTGAGGTCTGATGGGATAATTGAGTATGCACTGGGGTACGGAGTCTGGACTGATGCTGAGGCTCACCTTCTGCTGCTCTCTGGAATCAGATCTCAACTGTCTACTCTCCAGCCCTCTGTTGTCCTGGCAGCAGAGCTGCTCGGAGTGTGCTTGCCTGAGACCCAACTTGCTCTCTGCCCCTGATAAGGGAGGATTCCTGTACTGGGTGCAAGTCTTGCAGCATCTTGGGGCAGTTCATAGTGGCCACCCTCCCTGTTTCTGGCTGGCAGCACCATCATCGGCTGCACCTCTGTGGGAATGCTTCTGGAGTCTTCTGCTCAATATATGTCTGTGAGATTCATCTATATTGTAGCACCTAGTTCATATTTGTTCATTTCCATTGCATAAAGTATATTCCATTGTATGAATGTGCTATTCATCCATTTACCATTTTCTACATTTAGCTTGTTCATTTTAGCTCTTAAAGAAAAAGGTACTGTGAACATTCTTATATTTTCCCATGCAAAATTTGCTAGCTATATGTGTAGGAATGATATACAATGTATGCATATATTCAACTTTACTGAATAACACCAAATAGTTTCCCAAAGTGGTTGTAACAATTTATGTCTCTAAGAACAACATATGAATTCCTGTTTTGTTCCACATTCTTACAACACTGATGTGAGTTCTTTATTGATGTTACATTGAGACTTGCTTGTGATCTTATTATTATTATTTTTTATTTTTTTTAACTTTAAGTTCTGGGGTACATATGCAGAACCTGTAGGTTTGTTACATGCACCTATCAACTCATTAACTAGGTTTTAAGCCCTGCATGCATTAGCTATTTGTCCTGATGCTCTCCCTGCCCTCGTGGCCAACCCCTACCCGTGACAGGCCTTGGTGTGTGTTGTTCTCTCCCCTGTGTTCATGTGTTCTCATTGTTCAGCTCCCGCTTATGAATGAGAATAGCCAGTGTTTGGTTTTCTGTTCCTCTGTTAGTTTGCTGAGGATGATGGCTTCCAGCTTCATCCATGTTCCTGCAAAAGACATGAACTTATTCCTTTTTGTGGTTGTATAGTATTCCATGGTGTATATGTGCCACATTTTCTTAATCCAGTCTATCCTTGATGGGCATTTGGGTTGATTCCATGTCTTTGTGATTGTGAGTAGTGCTGCAGTAAACATACATGTGCATGTATCTTTATAATAGAATGATTTATGTTCCTTTGGGTATATACAAAGTAATGGGATTGCTAGGTCAAATCATATTTCTGGTTCTAGATCCTTGAGGAACCACCATACAGTCTCTCACAATGGTTGAACTAATTTACATTGCTACCAACAATGTAAAAACATTCCACATCCTCTCCAGCATCTGTTGTTTTCTGACTTTTTAATAATTGCCATTCTGACTGACGTGAGAGGATATCTCATTGTGGTTTTGATTTGCATTTCACTAATGACCAGTGATGATGAGTTTCTTTTCATGTGTTTGTTGGCCGCATAAATGTCTTCTTTTGAGAAGTGTCTGTTCGTATCGTTTGCCCACTTTTTGATGGGATTGTTTGTTTTTTTCTTGTAAATTTGTTTAAGTTCTTTGTAGATTCTGGATATCAGACCTTTGTCAGATGGATAGATTGCAAAAATTTTCTGCCATTCTGTAGGTTGTCTGTCCATTCTGATGATAGTTTCTTTTGCTGTGCAGAAGCTCTTTAGTTTAATTAGATCCCATTTGTTAATTTTAGCAATTGCTTTTGGTGATTTCATCATAAAATCTTTGCCAACTCCTATGTCCGAAATGATATTGCCTAGGTTTTCTTCTAGGGTTTTTATGGTTTTGGGTCTTACGTTTAAGTCTTTAATCTACCTTGAGTTAATTTTTGTATAAGGTGTAAGAAAGCGGTCCAGTTTCAGTTTTCTGCATGTGGCTAGTCAGTTTTCCCAGCATCATTTATTAAATAGTGAATTCTTTCCCCATTGCTTGCTTTTGTCTGGTTTGTTGAAGATCACATGGTTGTAGATGTGTGGTCTTATTTCTGAGGTCTCTATTCTGTTCCATTGGTCTATATGTCTGCTTTGGTACCAGTACTATGCTGTTTTGGTTACTATAGCCTTGTAGTATAGTGTGAAGTCAGGTAGTGTGATGCCTCCAGCTTTGTTCTTTTTGCTTAGGATTGTCTTGGCTATGCAGGCTCTTTTTGGTTCCATATGAATTTTAAAGTAGTTTTTTCTAACGCTGTGAAGAATGTCAATGGTAGTTTGATGGGAATAGCATTGTAGCTATAATTACTTTGGGCAGTATGGCCATTTTCACCATATTGATTTTTCCTATTCTGAGGATGGAATGTTGTTCCATTTGTCTGTGTCCTCTCTGATTTCCTTGAGCAGTGGTTTATAGGTCTGCTTGAAGAGGTCCTTCATGTCCCTTTTTAGTTATATTCCTAGGTATTTTATTCTCTTTGTAGCAATTGTGGATGGGAGTTCTTTCATAATTTAGCTCTCTGCTTGTCTATTGTTGGTAAACAGTAATGCCTGTGATTTTTGTACATTGATTTTGTATACCGAGACTTTGCTGAAGTTGCTTGTCAGCTTAAGGAGTTTTTAGGCTGAGACGATGGGGTTTTCTAAATATAGGATCATGTTGTCTGTAAACAGAGACAATTTGACTTCCTCTCTTCCTATTTGAATACTCTTTCTTTCTTTCTCTTGCCTGATTGCGCTGGCCAGAACTTCCAATACTTTGTTGAATAAGAGTGGTAAGAGAGGGCATCCTTGTCTTATGCCAGTTTTCAAAGGGAATGCTTCCTGCTTTTGGCCATTCAGTATGATATTGGCTGTGCGTTTGTCATAAGTAGCTCTTGTTATTTTGAGATATCTTCCATGGATACCTAGTTTATTCAGAGTTTTTAGCATGAAGGGATATTGAATTTTATAGAAGGCCTTTTCTGAATCTATTTAGATAATCATGTGGTTTTTGTCATTGGTTCTGTTTGTGTGATAATATTTATGGATTTTTGTATGTTGAACCAGCTTTGCCTCCCAGGGATGAAGATGACTTGATTGTGGTGGATAAGCTTTTTGATATGCTATTGGATTCAGTTTGCCAGTGTTTTACTGATTTTTGTAGTGATATTCATCAGGGATATTGGCCTAAAGTTTTCTTTTTTTGTTGTGTTTCTGCCAGATTTTGGTATCAGGATGATGCTGGCCTCATAAAATGAGTTAGGGAGGAGTCTCTTCTTTTCAATTGTTTAGAATAGCTTCTGAAGGAATGGCACCAGCTTTTCTTTGTACTTTCGGTAGAATTCGGCTGTGAATCCCTCTGGTCCTGGGCTTTTCTTGGTTAGTAGGCTATTTCGGTTGGTAAGCTACTGTCTCAATTTCAGAACTTGTTATTTGTCTATTCGGGGATTCGACTTCTTCCTGGTTTAGTCTTGGGAGGGTGTATATGTACAGGTATTTATCCATTTCTTCTAGATTTTCTAGTTTATTTCCATAGGGGTATTTACAGTATTCTCTGATGGTAGTTTCTATTTCTGTAGGGTGAGTGGTGATATCACCTTCATCATTTTTTATTATGTCTATTTGATTCTTCTCTTTTTCTTTAATTTAAATCATTGTTTCATGTTGTTTTTCTCTAGTTGCTTTCAAGAATTTTTTTTTTGTTATTTTTGATTTATAATGGGTCTAGGTATAGTTTTCTTGGAATTTATTCTGTTTGATATTCCCTGAGATTCTTGACTTAAATTTTTGTCTTTCATCAGGCTTCAGAAGGTTTTGGCCATTACTTTTTCAAGTATATTTTCTGTACTTTATCTTTATCTTTTTCTTTGATACCAATAACATTAGTTTTACCTTTTGATATTGCCCCATAGGATCCTGACAATCTGTCTTCTCTCTCCATCTCTTATTTGCATTCTATCTTTTCTGTTTTGAGATTGGATGATTTTCTTGATCAAGTTCACTGACTCTTCTGTCACATTCTTTCTGCTATTGAGCACATCCTGTGAATTATTATTTCAGATACTGGATTTTTATTGCTAAAATTTCCATTTGGTTCTTTTTTTATAGTTTCTATGCCTCTGCTTAGTGCTCCCATTTCCCATTCATTTCAAGGATTTATCTTGCAGGGGCATAATTATAATAGCTCCTTTAAAAGCTTTAATAATTCTAACAGTGGTGTCATCTTGGAATCTATTAATTATATTTTCTCTTGAGAACTGATCACATTTTTCTGGTTCTTTGTATGTCAAGTACTTTTAGATTGTATCTTGCATGTTGTGATATTCTATTGTAGACTCTCAGTCTTGTAATATTCCCTTGGAGAATTTTAGTATTTGTGTTTTAGCAGACAATCATTTGAATAGGTTCAGACTACAGTATCTGTCTTGTTTTCTGTTGCTGATGGTTTAAATCTCAGTTCAGCTCTCAGTCTTTATACTGATGAATAAGGTCTATCTCTCTCATAGCTCAAGACTGAGCCTGAGACCTGTCCTAGTTCTTTCACAGGCAAGTCTGTTTTTTTTTTTTTTTTTTTTTTTTTTTTTTAAATAAGGGCTTAAATGAGATAAATAATTTCCAGTAACTATCAATACCATCTCTGGCTAACACATGTGATGTACTCACACAGTTATCTGTATAGGTGGGTAGAATTGCATGGATATTAGTTTTCTTCAAAACTGATATAGAGCATGACTGATTTTACCCTTTCTGAACCATGGTTGCCTATTCTCAATTTTTTGATGTCTACTTAGTTCTGTATCTTGAATTCCAGATTTCAAGGTATCTTGGCTTTGATAATCTATTCTGACAACATTTTTGCCTCAGCCATGGCACTCTTTCTCAGGTGGCATGCAGGTATTTATTTTGTTATCTGTGAGCATTCATTCTCAGGTGAAAGACAAGTCCATTCCCAACTCCAGCCTTGCTGGATTGACTGGACTTTCCTTACTCACTCTCATCTGTACATAGCATGGGGGCCAGAGCATTGCATGCAGGTACTATTTTTACCGCAACTTATATGGAAATAATAAATTTTTTAATTACAAAAAGTAGAAAACTTGTTAAAGTCTTGGAAAGTTTTCAGAAATATTTCTTTCCTTCCTATTCCTGATAGCTCTGATATTATTTTAAATAAATAAAAATGTGTCTTTAAAACAATGTTTAGACCCAGGCACTATATACTGAGTCAGAGGGATCATTTTTCTGTTAGAGTTAATTTTATAACGTATTGTAAGTAGTCTTTTACTTCAGTCTACTACTAAACAGATTAATAATATAAATATGATTCTGTTCATATAACTATCCATGAATAAGATAGACTATAAGAAAGCAAACATATTTTTTAAGTGGAGGCAAACTAACGCCCCAAATTCAGAACTAATAAAGATGACCAAAATCATATTTCCACCTTGAATATGTTTAATAACACAATTGTGTTCTTCTAATCCCTTGCTGTTTGGTATGGTCTGTAGACAAGCAGAATTGGCATCACCTGAGAGCTTATTAGAAATGCAGGTGCCTCTCCCCATTTCTACTGAGTCAGAATCTGCATTATAACAAGAAGCCCCAGTGATTCTTGTGTACATTAAAGTCTGAGAGGCGCTGATCTAAACTGTCTGGTTTGGAATAATTGCTTTTGCAAAATTTTTTTGATTGACTAGTTCCTGGGAGCGATTTTGTGGCAATACAAACTAAAAATGACATGGAAACTTTGCAGGGGCAGATTTTCCTAGAGAGAATCAAATGCTTTTTAAACAAAACATTTGTATTCATGGCACAATAGTGACAGGGCTTGAGAACCATGATTTCTTCAACTTAAGTTCTTTTAAAACCTATACCTTACTCAAAGACTAGAGAGAGACCATTCCTTCACAAAATATTTGCAGCCAATGGAAAGATTGGTGTATGACTGAAAACATTTATTCACAATTGATTTTTTTTTTTTTTTGAGATGGAGCTTTGCTCTTGTCACCCAGGCTGGAGTGCAGTGGTGCAATCCTGGCTCACTGCAACCTCTACCTCCCAGGTTCAAGCGATTCTCTTGCCTTAGCCTTCTGAGTAGCTGGGATTACAGGCACGTGCCACTACACCTGCCTAATTTTTGTATTTTTATTAGAGATGGAGTTTCACTATGTTGGCCAGGCTGGTTTTGAACTCCTGACCTCAGGAGATTTGCCTACCTCGGCCTCCTAAAGTGCTGGGGTTACAAGCATGAGCAACCGCACCTGGCCTTGAATGATATTTTGATAATGAGACTGACAATGATTTTACCAGCAAACCAACTAATATAAATACACATTTATTACATATTAAACATATGGATGGTTCTAAAAAGAACATATATAAAAGACATATGCTTATTGCAAAATTGATGGGGCAGAAAACATACACATAAAAATTATGATATTTCAAGTTCAAAAGATAGTAAGATAACCATATAGTCAAACCCCTCCTTTAAAAAATTACAGGTTGCATAATTTGCCAAGTGAAAGAGTCAAAATTACATTCCTGGACTTCTCTCTCCAATTCTGCTGTTTCAAATTTACTGCCTATTACAGTATAGGATAATGTGCCAGAAAAGTCAATCAAAGGCTACAGATTGTCAGGTAGTGCTACAGTTGTTCTCAAGATGGGAAGATCACCATAGGTCGGAGAAACTGAAGAGTTTCACTGGGAGCCAAGGGCTTGAGCTGGATCAGTTGCAACTCCCCCATCACCCCTGGACGCTTATTGTGGTCAAATTTTTCCATTTTCCTTCACTTTTACCTATAATTTACACTATATATATATATTTATATTTATACACACACCTATATATGCATAATTTATGCTTTCATATCTGTCTCTTCCTGTCCTCTAAAGAATATAAGTTTCACAAGAATGGTAATTTTTGTCTGTCGTTTCACTGGTGTGTCTCCAGTGCCTAAAACTGTGCTTGATACTTGGTAGACACTTGATGAATATTTACTAAATGAATAAACCCATGAATGAGCAAGGAAAATAGTTTCCTAGATTTAAGAATTTATTTATATGGAAAGTAATGAGAGATAAGAAAGGCAGAAGAGGTGGAGGCTGGAATTCAAAGAACCTTGAATACTAATGGAAATAATTTGGTGCATATCTTACAATTAGTAGGTATCATGAAGACAGAATTTTGCCACTGGTTCTCTGAACACATATGGATTCACATTTATGAAATTATGGTATATTTATTTTATTATAACGAATACTTTTTCTCTGAGGTTCTAAGTAATGTAGATGTTTATTTTAATTTTAAGATGTACTGGAAATATTATTTTGCCATGCTGTCTTGTTAAAATACTAGAAAAAAAATCTCTGGAAGAGAAGTTTTGTTTTGATTTTGTAGATGTATATGCCTCCATTTGTAAGTGATTATTATGCACTTTGAATTAACTAATATTTTAGCAAAGTACAGAGTAAGTCCTGTCGTTACTTATGTTTTGCAAAGGTTGCCTTCATGTCTCTGTGGGCCTCAGTCAATTCAAGTTAGAAATTACAAAATGTTTCAACAAGTCTTTCCTACTCAAAGCAATACATATTTTAATTTTTTTTCCTCAGAAAAGATTGTTTTCTATTGCATTTGGTTGCAGAAAGTCTTTAGTTTTATTGTGTGATAAAAGCAATCAACAAGCAAATGCAAATACACTGGGAACATTTTTAGAATTTTGATTGTTTGGCTTTAACCTCACAATCTCTTTTTTCCCCATCTGGGGAAACTGGTAATATCCTTCTTTTAATTTCACCATGTCTGGAGGATATTTTGTGTTAATAAATTACAAAAGTTTTTGCCTGATCTCACATAGAACACAGATGCCAGAGTGATACACATTTTAAATAACCAATCCCAATACTTTTTGTGATTTCTAAAGCAATTATAACCAGTACAAAGGAGCAAGAAAGGCCTATTCAAAATCTCAGTGGGTGATTGATACTTCAGGTTCAAGATGGCAGACTGAGCATGCATGTTTTCTTCCTGTGAGATCCTGTTTTGTACAATCCAATGAAAAGCAAGGCCAACATAATATGAATAGTGTATCCTTGACTTAGCCTATATGTTGATCCTACTCAGCTTCCTCCCAAGATCTAGCTCCTTCTTAAGGTCCTATGGTCCTTTTGAAATTTTGTGTGTGTGTGTGTGTGTGTGTGTGTGTGTGTGTGTGTGTATGCGTATATTCTATAACAGTGCTGAAAAGCAAGAAAGGATTCTATAAGTATACCAAATATTTTGCATAATTTTAAAATTATAGACAGCAGGTAGGATCAGATTGACAAAGGAAATTATAATTTGAAATGGACACAGACAAAGATAGAAGCCAGTTGCAACAGTGAGAACTGTTTTTACCACAGGAACTCCAAACAAACTCAGTATAGGATTGGGTATAAATCAAGAAGGTCCTTGGGGTAATTACCAGGGTAATTGAGCAATAATTCTTTGTAGAGGAGCTCCATCTTTACTTAAAGCCACCAGTGGATGGGGTTTGTTCCAAGTCAAAACCCTGAATAATTTTCTTTTAATAATGATCAGGACAGGGGGCATATAATGTATTAAGGCCGGAGAATAAAACAGAGTGGAGTTTAATAATAAGTATTGTTCTCCATGGTGGTGTTTTCCTCTTTTATAAAATATGACATCAGAATTATCCCTGAAATTCAGTTTTCGACTTCATAACTTTAGGAATAAAGTCAGCCCATTAGTTTTATTTCTTGACTTTGAAAGTAGGCAATTGTTTAAGATAATCATTTTATGTATCATTTTATATATTTTTCAAAGGCATAGTTGCACTGGAAATAAGTTACTTCAATACATTTGTGCAACTTCTTTTGGACACACTGGAGTAGTAAAGTCATGGTAATGCATGCAGTCAAATAATAATGTTATGAAAATAGTCTTAGTTTTAATCATATTAATCTTTAGGTGGTTTCTATTCTCACATGGATTTAAATGAGGCAAATAGACATATTTTATATCAATAAAATGTACTACCAATAAGATGTAACAGACTCAAATTTTTATTCATCAAGCAACATATAATTAAAATATAAAACACTCTTGCATATACAATAAAAAGGAGACCCAGACAAGTAAAATATACATAAGGTTTTAGAGCATCTGATCAATAATTACTAAACTTGTTTAAATAAGTATATACATAAATGATATACATTCTTTCAAACACCTATGGAACATGTATAGAAGTTGAACATATGCTAAACCTCAAAGAAAATCTCAATATATTTCAAAAACTGGAAATTATTTAGGCCAAATTGATTCATCACAATGTAGTAAAACTTAAAAGGGCAACCAAAGAAGATTAGAAAGTTAAGTTGATATAAGAATACAGCAACAACAATGTTTTCGAATAGCTCCTGGTTAAAAGAAGACACCACATTGAAATTGCAAACTGGCAATAAGTCATAATAAAGAATAGACTATAGGAAATGCTGCCAAAGATGGTACTAAAAGGAAGATGTACATTAGAATAATATGTTAAAATGATAAAGAATGAAACTAACAAAAATGACCAATATGATAAGCCACAAATACTAGAAAGGAAAAAACTAATAAAGGTAAGAAAGTCTTCATGCACAAAAACAACCAAACAAAACCATTACTACGAAAAGATTCATCCATTTCCCTCCACCCCACCTCCCACTCCCCAAAATTACAAACTTCTGGCAAGTCCAAACATGAAAAGAACTCACCACTCTCCTCTCCCTCCTTCCACTCACAGATAATGCACACCAGGGAAGAAACCACTGATCTGATTTTTATCAGCATAGGTTACTTTTGTATATTCTAGCATTGTATCTAAATGGAATTATACAGTACATACTTGTTTTAAAAATTTATCCATATTGTATGTATCAATCAACAATTCCTTTCTTTTGTTGAGTAGTTTTCCATTGTGTGAATATACCACAGTTTATCTATGCACCAGATGATGGCTCTAATTAACAAGCTGCTATCAACATTTTTGTACAGGGCCTTTGGTGGACATATGTTTTCATTTCTTGCAGAGTCACAGGGTAGATTTATGTTTAACGTTTCTAATAAGCTGCAAGACAGGTTTACAAAAGAGGTTGTAATATTTTACATGCCACCGGCAATGTTTGTGAGTTCCAGTTGCTCTACATCCTCCCCAACATTTGTTTTCACTTTAGCTATTCTTGAGAGAGTAGTAGAAGTTACAGTCTCAGGAATAGCTAAAGTGAAACAATTTTTAATTGGAAAAGTTTACATCTCCATTTAATTGGAAGTTTTAATTTGCATTTTCTGATGACTGATGATTTTAAACCTTTTTTTCATGTGTTTATTGACACTTTGAAAATCTTCCTTTGGAAAGTGCTAAAATGGTTTTGCATTTGTAACAATGGCAAATTTGGAATGGAAAGCAGAATGTAAATTAATTTTAAAAAGTACAACTTAATTAAAGAGCCCTCATTAATACTGACCTTGCTGTCTACCAGGCAGTTAGGCACTCTTTCTTCCCTATGAAGTAAATACTATCATTTCCATTTTATTAATAAGAGACTTTTAACTATAACTTGATCAAAAGGGACATACCTAGGAACATTTTTAAAAAACAACTTTAACATGAGTTCAACTTAATAAAATTGTTAATAAAATAAAGTTGTTTAATGAAAGCATTTAATAGGGCATAATTAATACGGATCATATGGTTTATATGAAAACCTAAAAGGAATTTAAAGCTGTTGAAACATACTTCTATATATTCTGAGATTTAATTCATCTAAATTTGGTTCTTAATTTATAAATTATTCTTTTCCTATAATTGAAACCAATAGTAGATTCTTATACTATTATATATAATAATTTTTTGTTTTAAAGTACTTATTACACAATTCTGCTCTTATAGAAATCATATTTCTGATTGAAGGCCCTATTTAAAATTTTACTAATTATATTACAATAATATGAGAAGAATCAAAGCTCATATTACTAAAGTAAATACCATTATTGTTAAAAAACATAAAAAAATGAAGCAGAAGAAAATAAAGTATTATTTAAGAAAAATGGACTTTCAAGTCCATTTAAAGAACTAAAATAAAGAACATTAACTTTCTTTGGTAATCAGTGACATAAAAACACCCTGGGCCATGCTTTTGTGAGGATGATATATTAATAAAAGAAACATTGCCTCAGCCTTGAACTAGAAGGCCCCTTTTTAATAAATTAGTTTTCTGGTGCCTTCTTCTGGGTAAAGCAGGCCCAGTGGAGAAATCTGTCTAGTGGGCATTAAACAAGTGGTGATGCAGAAGGCACTTTCTTTTATGTTCCGCCTAACTTTTAATCATCAGTCTAAAAGCTTTTTACAAAGCCGTTGTGGTTGACACAACTATATCAAAGTACAGTACTGTAAAATCTTTCTGAATAGTGCTGGGGTAAGGGGATGGGGAGTGAGTCAGGAGCCCAGATACCCTGTTTACCTTCATTAGGGTCTGGATAGCTGGATTCACGTTACCAAAACTGACCATGCCTTTCGTGAGTGTGTGTATGTGTGTGTATGTATGTGTGTGTTTATGTGTGTGTGTGGTTTCTCTTGCTATACTTTCTGATGTGAGTGAGTACACTTTTTATCACTCCTTGGAGGCAAAGCTCTGTCTTCTCCTCCTAATGACCTCAGGACACAAGTAACAATTATCCTTGACATTGGTATAAAACTCCAGATGTTTAAAAGCCATATATATATTTATGGATTTATGAGCACCTGCTTCCAGCTTTTTGAAGTCAATTTCAGATTTGAGGTGGGTGTCTGAGACCTGAAGAGTACATGGTTTGGCCAATGCCATATTACCCAATAAAGTAGAATTACTGGGATTAGAAGCCAGGTATCCTCACTTTTTCCTAAACGGTACCAAGCCCTCAGTGTTAGACAGCCTCTTCTAGTTGAATGCTTTTCATTGTGTGTAGGATTGGGATTGGAGAATTTATTTGGGAAAGGCCATTTCTCTGAAGCATTCCAATTTTGTAAAGTACTAAAAAGTACAATTTCTATTATAAATATACAGCAGGGAACAAAGTGTTTATACTTTTTAACTTATGTAATTTTTTCTTTTACTTTTTCTATTTTAACCTGCTAATCACTTAATTTTCATCTTACATCACCAAGATTGGGTAAGTTAGAAGACTAAAATGATACTTTCACATTAACATTTAGGATTTCCTTATTTTAACACAATTTTTGTAAAATCTAGGAAATTCTGAAGCATGAGGACACATAAAAGGAAGCTAATGAGTTTTAAAGGTCTATTGATCTGGACTCTGTTATTTGTTAGCTGTTTCATTGTGAAGATGTGATTTAACTTCTTTGACTCTTGTTTCTCTCACCTGTAAAATGAGAATAGCAATACCTGACTCAAACAATTGTCAGGATGTTTAAAAGCCATCATATAATTAAAACATCTAGCATGGTGTGTAGCTTATAGGTTTTCAAGTAATGGTAGCTACTATTATTATTGTTATTTTTGCTAAGTTTCTTTTAGCCAGCATTTTTTTCAATAACACATGCATTTGCATACATTAGAATATTTTTTAAGGGCACTTTGTCTTTGGGGTATAATTTATTTGAACTCCTCAGAGTGTATTTGAAACATAATTATTTCTTTATCAGATGAAGAATCTGAGGCATAAAGAGTTCAACTGTTTTGCCCAAGGGTACTTGGCAGGTAAGAATTAGGATAATGCTAAGTCTTCTCTTTCTTGGCCAATAGGTGTACATTGCCCCATAGGTACTTCCATGTATGCCTATGGAAGAAAATGTCTACCAAATTGATTTTTTTATACATACCTTTTAGGTCTCAAAAACATCTTCTACCATATTGGAACAGGAAAAAATGAAGACAATGAGCATATCCTCTTACACATGACTTCTATTGAAATGTTTCCAAATCTTAAGTGCTTTAATATTTGCTTTGTTCCTTATCAACTTTTACAAACAAATCTTTAGAAACTGCTTTACAAAAATAATATATTTTCCCATTTATTTATATGTTCGTTGCTTATCTCCATTCACCAGAATGTAAGCTCCAAGATGGGAGCAATATTTGTCAGTGTTTTTTCATTTCATTGTATATCCTTAGTACTTTGAGTAATGAATAGACGAGTGAATCATATAGAATTTAGTAAGTATAAATATGCAAAAGTAAAACTTTCAATTTAACATACCTGTCAGGCCTCTGAGCCCAATCCAAGACATCGCATCCCCTGTGACTTGCACGTATATCCGCCCAGATGGCCTGAAGTAACTGAAGAATCACAAAAGAAGTGAAAATGCCCTGCCCCGCCTTAACTGATGACATTCCACCACAAAAGAAGTGAAAATGGCCAGTCCGTGCCTTAAGTGATGACATTACCTCCTGAAATTCCTTTTCCTGGCTCATCCTGGCTCAAAAAACTCTCCCACTGAGCACCTTGTGACCCCCGCTCCTGCCCACCAGAGAACAGCCACCTTTGACTGTAATTTTCCTTTACCTACCCAAATCCTATAAAACGGCCCCACCCTTATCTCCCTTCGCTGACTCTCTTTTTGGACTCAGCCCGCCTGCACCCAGGTGATTAAAAAGCTTTATTGCTCACACAAAGCCTGTTTGGTGGTCTCTTCACAGGGAAGCGCATGACAATACCCATTTTAAATACCATATATAATTTTTTTACAAAAATGTGATAATGCTGTTTTGTAATAAGTTCTTTTTTAAATTTTAACAATATAAAGGAATATTTTTGCATGTCAATAAATATTTGTCTTTTTAAATGTATGGGTAACATTTCCACATACAAATATGACATTATTTTTTGTTGTTGGGCATTTACATTGTTTTCAGTTGCTCTGTATTAAAGGCAAAGCTTCAGTCTTTGCATATATCCATAACACTTTTCTTTGGCTGCATTACTAGAAGTAGAGTTTGCATTTCACTTATTTTAATTACAAAAATTGCCAAGTTGTCTTCCAGAAATATGCTGCTAATTTATACTCTAAGCAGCATTGTGGAGAGGGTTCATTTTCCTGAACTTTTAACCTCACTGTCAGGCCTCTGAGCCCAAGCCAAGCCATTGCATCTGCTGTGACTTGCACGTATATACACCCAGATGGCCTGAAGTAACTGAAGAATCACAAAAGAAGTGAAAATGCCCTGCCCCGCCTTAACTGATGACATTCCACCACAAAAGAAGTGAATATGGCCGGTCCCTGCCTTAAGCAATGACATTACCTTGTGAAATTCCTTTTCCTGGCTCATCCTGGCTCAAAAGCTCCCCACTGAGCACCTTGTAACCCCACTCCTGCCTGCCAGAGAACAACCCCCCTTTGACTGTAATTTTCCTTTACCTACCCAAATCCTATAAAATGGCCCTACCCTTATCTCCCTTCGCTGACTTTTTTCCGGACTCAGCCCGCCTGCACCCAGGTGAAATAAACAGCCATGTTGCTCACACAAAGCCTGTTTGGTGGTCTCTTCACACAGACGCGCATGACACTCACTAATATTTTCTTTCATTTTAATTCATATGGTTATTTTAAAATCTTCACAAATTTGGTAAAAGTGGGATCCTCTTTTATGATTTGCATTAATTTTATTACAAATGAGCTTTTACTGTTTTCTTATGCTTATTATTTAATTTGTTTTGTTAATTTTTCTCTTGGTACTCTTTCTTATTAAGCTATTAATAGGACAAAGTAGAAAATAACTATTTCTCAAATTCTTTTGATTTGTAAGACATCAATTGAAAAAAAGAAACCCAAACCAGCATGCCTACTTCATCCTGTGTTGTGAGACATGGCTATGTGTTTCTAGGGTATTCCTGTTTCCTGCGTAGTAAGTAGAAAGTGACTGGGTAAAAAATAAAAACAGTAAGATGGATTAAAGCCAAACAATGGAAGAGTTAAACTTTATGCTAATGAGTTTTGACTTGAATCAGCAGGCAGTTACTATAAAAGAATGTACAATTTAGCCATCCTAAGTTGTTATATCTTGATGAGTGAATAGCTTACTACTTTTGCAGCAATTTGTAAAATTGCAATTTTGCAAAATTATAGTTTTAAAGTAATTTTCTGTTAACAAGGATAATTTGGACAGGGTAGTAGGAAAAAGATCAACTTAAAGTTTTTCTTACCTTATCTCATTTCTCCCACCCAGAATTAATGCCACCCTCCTTTCTGTTCCCTTGGTACTTTCTTCCATTATAGCACTAGCTACATGCAATTGCAGCACGTAACATCAATATTATTTCTGTATGCATCTGTGGTGTCTACTGTAAGGCACAACTCAAAAGGGCCTTTTCTGTTTTGTGTGTTCTCTTCCTATTGAATGGATGGTTTGGTTCAATAAAGTCGTATTAACATCAGAAAAACCAACTGCATTTCTTGTCTTGTTGGCCAGAACACTGATTCCTCTCATTCCTCTCCATAATTACTCGAAATGTGGATTTGGTTTAGCTAATCATATCTTTTCTCATTGTAGTTAACTAGAAAGAAGAAATTACAGTAACAAGTAATTGTTTCTTTATAATTGTTTAAAAGTTTACTTCTGGTTGAGTGCTGAAGTGCTCTTCTTACTCTGCCTTATTAAACAACTGTATTTTCTCTTTCAAAATGTCATTTTGTGAAAGGATCAAGAATACTACAAAAATGATAGAATCTACTATATGGCACTGTGCTTGTAGAAGTGTTATGCTTAGTTAAAACTGAGATACTCTGCCGGGCGCGGTGGCTCAAGCCTGTAATCCCAGCACTTTGGGAGGCCGAGACGGGCGGATCACAAGGTCAGGAGATCGAGACCATCCTGGCGAACACAGTGAAACCCCGTCTCTACTAAAATACAAAAAACTAGCCGGGTGACGAGGCGGGCGCCTGTAGTCCCAGCTACTTGGGAGGCTGAGGCAGGAGAATGGCGGGAACCCGGGAGGCGGAGCTTGCAGTGAGCTGAGATCCGGCCACTGCACTCCAGCCTGGGCGACAGAGCAAGACTCCGCCTCAAAAAAAAAAAAAAAAAAAAAAAATGAGATACTCTATATGGGAGGAGAGCTCATATTGATTTGGGGCATATAGCACAATGTAAAATGAAATGATAGAAAGAAACAATGCAGAGGAAAGAAAACCTATTGATTTCTCTTCTCTTGAGCATGAACCCACACATAGCTACTCAAATGTTTGTGCCTTATGGTATTGGAAATAAATAAAACAAAATAACAGCCATTGTAAGTGATCTAGAAAAGTCTCATTCTGAGTAATACAGCAAAGAATTCCTCTTGACTTAACTGTGTCTATTTCTGTAATGTTTTAGAACTTTCTCCCCTAATGTTAGAACTGGGACATTAATAACTAGATAAATCTTATATGGAATTAATTGTGTTACTTCAGAAGCAGCTGCTAGATCACACACTCAGAAATTAATACTTAGCAGCTTAAAATTTTACCTTTTCTCCCTTGATGTGTGACTTTGGGATTCTTAACCCCAATGCTTTCTAATTTGCTTTTCTGTAAATCAGGAGTTCCCCTGAGGGCCTGGCATGCTGTATTTGCACATGGTTTTTGCAAATAAGTGTTGAGAATTCAAGTTAAACATGAAAGAGGGGTTCAAGTTGTGTTCTTTTTTGCATTTCTAAACTTCCAGGCTTCAACTTTCAGGCTTCAAGAAAGCTGCTCAGTATGTCTTTCCTAAATATATTATTACCTAATAGTGATTACCTTCCCTCTGTGTATTAAAAAGTATATAGTCTTAGGAGTTTTGTCTTTTTTTTACTGTATTTCAGAATATCCTAGGATTGATTTAAAATGAGGCAAATAATCTGTAACTTTTTGTTTGAATAAAGAATTCAACATCTTCATGGTATTACTGTTGCATTTGTGTATAAAGGGAGGAAAAATGGAATGCTCAAGGTGCTCTTCTGACTTAAAAAAAATCACGGCCGGGCGCGGTGGCTCACGCCTGTAATTCTAGCACTTTGGGAGGCTGAGGCGGGTGGAACACGAGGTCAAGAGATCCCGAGACCATCTTCACCAACATGGTGAAATCCCATCTCCACTAAAAATAAAAATTAGGCTGGGTGCTGTGGCTCATGCCTATAATCTCAGCACTTTGGGAGGCCGAGGCGGGTAGATCACGAGGTCAGGAGATCGAGACTATCCTGGCTAACACGGTGAAACCCCCTCTCTACTCAAAATAGCCAGGCGTGGTGGTGGGCGCCTGTAGTCTCAGCTACTCGGGAGGCTAAGGCAGGAGAATGGCGTGAACCCAGGAGGCAGAGCTTGCAGCGAGCCGAGGCCATGCCACTGCACTCCAGCCTGGGCGACGGAGTGAGATTCCATCTCAAAAAACAAAAACAAACAAACAAACAAAAAAATTACATGGGCGCCAGCGCGCCTGTAGTCTCAGCTACTCCGGAGGCTGAGGCAGGAGAATCACTTGAATCTGGGAGGTGGAGGTTGCAGTGAGCCGAGATCCCACCACTGCACTTCAGCCTGGCAACAGAGGGAGACTCCATCTCAAACAACAACAACAACAACAACAACAACAACAACAACAAACTACTAGTATTTATATATTTTAGGAAACAAGGATGCCAATTTGATTATTATTACCAGAGCAAATAATAATCCAAATGTTGACAAATGATATGAATCACAAACTTAGTCTAACAGACTATATTTCAGTTGTTACTCAGTAATCCTGAAAGAATGTGGTGTCCTAAAAGACTCCTTTGTACAAATAACACTTCCAAGAACAGTTTCCATAACATCCATAACAGATTATACTTTTCCACGTTTTGTGAGTATAAGATTGATACTTTTATAGATGTTTTCCATTCACCGTTTTATCAAAACTAGCTTCATGAGGCAAAATAATATTATTTTCTGGAGCTGCAGGGGAGATAAATACTTTATCCTTTTGTATTTCTGAGATTTCTATCGTCAGCATTTAGGAACACAGGCACTTTCAATGTTGGCACTGTAATATCATTATTTAGCACCAGAGGGGAAAGAAAGAGGTGACCTAAGAAAATTACAACTTAAAATATGGAAAAGGAAAGGACACAGAGAGCTTTTAAAAGGCAACTATGGGACATCTAATGTTTTGCATTTACAATTCTTCTGCCTGTTGACTATAATCAACACTCCATTTTAAATTTGGATCTGTGTAGGCTCCCTTAAATATCTCACTGCAGTGCAATACTTTCTTAGCATCCCAGTGAGAACATTTGTGATGCATCCTTTTAAGGCTACATTGCTTGTAGCATTTCATAAGCATTACTTCTACATATAAATGAAAACTATCCTGCTTATTTTTTATTTCTTAATTCCCTACAAAGATACCTACTAGCTGATATTAATAAGTTCTTATCTTCAATGCAGCATAATTTGCCAACTTTCTTCAGCATGGGGTTAATAAACCATGGATAAACTTTGAATAGGGGATACAGTTGGAGGGGTCTTCACGAGATGTGAACACAGCCCTTTTTTGATGGCTAAGGTGAAACTCCAAGCCACTCTCTCAACGGATACCAGGCTTAGAGAAACAGTCCTGACATTACTCCTTTGTTTAAAAAGGTTGGTTGGGTTCTTGATCTCTCCAGCAGAGCAGGTAACTCCATAGGAAGCATATGTTGTGCTCCAAAGTTATTTTGCATGAGCCCTTTTGGAAGGAAGGTGAAACATTCCTTTGTGAAGCCTTGGGAGGATAAGCCTTGCAAAGTTCAAGCTTCAAGTTTTATAGAGAAACCAAGTTGTAATATACTTATAATTGTTTCATTTTTAGTACACTTTTGGGTATAGTTACTAATGTTGGTTTTCAAAAACAATTTCATCATTCCTATGGCAAAATAAGCCACAGACCACAGTTGCCAGATGTAGATCAGGTGTTTCTCTTTCTGTGGGGTGAAGTGGGAAACTACTCATTTTATACGTGTTGATTCTGGCCAGAAGCATGCCCAAAACATTTAGAATTTCCCCTCCAGAAACTTTGCTGTGTGTCACAGGGAGCACACCCAACACAGAAACATTTAAGGAATGTGCTGTTATTTTGTCTTTGCCATAGAGCATAGTACAATAGGAGTAACTAGATATAAATTTATTATTTTTGTGTGATTTAGGTCTACATGGTCCCAGTAATTTTTCCCTTCAATTGACACTTAATGACCGAACTTTGAAGTTCAGATGGGACAGTGCAGTAGTTAGAAATTATAACAATGCTCACTGAAACACACTGGTCCTCTTAATTTAAAGACATTTGTAAATTCAATCTTTTATATTGATGGAAGAGAGTGGATTAACAGTTCTGTTCAGTCTCATTGTGTGACAGCCGTCAAGTGAGAATGAATTTTTCAATAAGAAAGTAGTCATATCAGTTAATGGAAGAAAAGGGTTAGCAGAACGTCGTTGGGATTCAAACATGGATTTTTTTTTTTCTTTCTTTCTTTCTTTTTGTTTTTGAGACGGGAGTCTCGCTCTGTCGCCCAGGCTGGAGTGCAGTGGCCGGATCTCAGCTCACTGCAAGCTCCGCCTCCCGGTTCCCGCCATTCTCCTGCCTCAGCCTCCCGAGTAGCTGGGACTACAGGCGCCGCCACCTCGCCCGGCTAGTTTTTTTGTATTTTTCTTAGTAGAGACGGGGTTTCGCCGTGTGAGCCAGGATGGTCTTGATCTCCTGACCTCGTGATCCGCCCGTCTCGGCCTCCCAAAGTGCTGAGATTACAGCCTTGAGTCACCGCGCCCGGCCTGGATTTTTTTTTCTTTTTAAGCTTCTAGACAATACTGAGAATGCCAGGTCAATATATGCAGGCAAAGTAGAACTGTATGTATGAGAGATCAGTTAAAATCTCGTCAGGAACGAACAAGTGAAGTCAGAAGCATGGCTTTCCTATTGGCAATTATGTAGATTGAATACTGTCTCCTTGGATACTGTCAGTCTGGCATGTGGACTATAATAACTTTGATATAAGGGTTGAATTTCTATTTTTAGGATTGAGTTAGGATTTCCAGATGTCTAAAGAGTCTCAAGTCTTTATAAGAAGCTTCCTTTTGGTTGTTACGTTGGGTCTAAGACTCAGGTGGATAAAACAAATCATTGGTCCTGGTGTCTAGGGAAAAAACAGCAAATTAATAGGAAGAAATATTATTGTAGAAGGCTTAAATTTAGGACAGTAGGTTTTGATACTTAACTATACTAAAATTCAGCAGAATGTGACAAAGCCCTTCCATGAGGTTCAAGTGATGTCTTCCTTTACCCAACTCCAAGTGAACTCAGTCATGTCTTGATGTCACAGTACTGTTTTTTTCAGCGCTACTGGTAGGGCTTCTAGTACTTGTGAGTGGAATATGTTCACACAATTTATTAGTATTTTGTAATAATAAAGCACAACACTTTTTAGCATTTAAGTGTTCTAGTGATTGGTCCCTGGGAAAGTAATCAGAAGTATCATAGATCATCCATTAATGTATTGTGTGGAAAGTTCCCAGTGTTCTGTTAACTATAGTTCTCTCATTCTTTAAAACTTTGATTACTTCAGTTCTGTTTCTGCACAAACTTTTATCAGTTTATAGTTTTGGAATTCATGTTAATGTTCTGCTGTCCACTGATATAGCCAATGAAGTCACCGATGAATCTATAGGGCTTTACACACTTGCTTTGCAATCTCTGTTTTAAGTTGTATGCGCCAATAACTCTTTATAACAAGTATTTCAATCATGGCAATACAGTCATTTAAAAGTGTATTGCTAGTCATTATTTTTCACATCCTGAAAATGAGCAACAACTGCTAAATTACATTCATACGAGCATTTAAAAATACAAAGAAAATTGGTGGTCCCAAGAAGGATAGGCTGCCCTCTTGGTTTTCAGAGCTTTTTTATATCAAAGACTGAAAATAGAGCAGGTTTTATAATTTTGTTGAGCAATGCCAAAAACATTTGGAGCATACTAATCATGCTAAATATTCTTAGCATCCCTTTGTGTTTTTATGCCTGTGCCATGAATTACAGGAAAAAGATGAGGGAGAAAGTTCTTGTGTTTCTAACTGGCTATCTGAGAAGTGTCGAAGATAACCTATATGTAAAATATTCCAAGCATTGCTTCTAAAAATCAATATTCTAAAGATTGTCTTTATCTCTAAATCAATCTATCAATCATCTATCTATAATGTTGACTTCCCTCTCTTTCTCTCCTTTTATATATGTATAAATATATATAAAATGAGTATATGTGTATATATAAATGAATATATGTGTATATATACATGAATATATGTGTATAATACATATGTATATTGAAAATAGTGCTATGCTATTCAAAATAGGTGCCTGATTTTGAAAGACAACATCCAAATGGGTTGACAAAGTAGAATCGTTAGTTGCTAAAGATAAGTGTAAACGTTCCTGAGAATAAAAAATAGTTGGAGTTATTCAGAGGGGCCGTGTTTTCTCACAGCCAAGCAGAAGCAAGGATTCCTTTCTGAAGCTAGTGAAGCTGAAGCATCAGGCTTTCAACCTTATCCCTGAGAGGAAAGCAACATAAAACTATGCTATTTCAGCTCTGCTAGAAGCAAGCAGTCCTCATTGTTTTTACAACTGGTCATTGTCATGAGGTATCATCAATGCACACTAAAGGCCAATGCGAATGTTAACAGAGCTTTGAGAATTTGGAGACAGTTCTGGAAAGAATAACAGGTTCTGCCAGCTGGGCAACATGCATAGACAGCAAAGAGGAACTTTCATTAACTCATTCATTAACATTTACTAACTCACAGCCAGCGAACAATTTCTTTTTCCTTTGAGAGCTACTGATTTTCTTTCTTACACAAAACATTTTAAATTAACTTTAATGTAATTTGAATTATACACACATATACAATATAGTAAGATGAAACACTATTTTTAAATCATACTGTTTAATTTTTAACACACTTTATTGAGCACCTTACAAGAAAACATTTATAATGCCTTGATTTCATTAGCTTGATTTGAATGTTATAAGAAACGAATATGTTTGTACACTAAAAATAATACACATAGGAATTACATGGTGGTTATTAACACCACTCTTTTCCCCACATGTTTACTTTTAAATTACTTTCTTCCTGAGTTTTTTAAGTTTATTTCTATTTTCCTTGGTTTTCATTCTGGCATTCATTTTATTTTAAATTATTGCAAACATATACAGAAATTACTTGATAAGCACTAATCACATAGCTATGGAAATTAAAATATAGCATGCTTGGTATTTAAAATCTGAACTTTTACATTACATTTTAACTGCCAATTCTGTCAACACAGCTATTGATCTACGTGTTGGCAATATTACTGTCTTTCTATCAGAATGAGTGTTAGAATTAAGTCCTATTTTCTATTTATTAATATCTAATATCTGTGTACATTAATTTTGAATACTACTATAGATATTAGAGTTCTCACAAAATAATAACATATATTATAAAATTCATAGTCTTATTTATTAATCTTTTTCCTTGGTTTTCATTCTGGCATTCATTTTTATTTTAAATTATTGCAAACATATACAGAAATTACTTGATAAGCACTAATCACATAGCTATGGAAATTAAAATATAGCATGCTTGGTATTTAAAATCTGAACTTTTACATTACATTTTAACTGCCAATTCTGTCAACACAGCTATTGATCTACGTGTTGGCAATATTACTGTCTTTCTATCAGAATGAGTGTTAGAATTAAGTCCTATTTTTCTATTTATTAATATCTAATATCTGTGTACATTAATTTTGAATACTACTATAGATATTAGAGTTCTCACAAAATAATAACATATATTATAAAAATTCATAGTCTTATTTATTAATCTTAAAGTAAAATTAAATTCTTGAAATTGTTAATAAATCATTAAAATATATTTAATTAAGGTGAAGAATCCTAGGAGATTTATAATTAAAAGTATTTTCCTAAAGACATGATAAATCATATCTCTTTATTTTAATACTATTTCATCATTACAGTAAATATTTTATTTTCCAGTTTTATTTACTGATGAAACAGAATATAATTGAGTGTTAATTTCTTATAAATCACTACATTTTTTATCCATGAGAGTGATAGGACTACTCAATGACTAGAAAATATCATTCATTCTTATATCCGAAAAGCATCTCAAGTATTACCTATGGTTCAATCCTTTTATTTTAGAACTAAGACATTGAATTCAATGTTAATTTGTCTAAAGTTATCATAGAGCAAACTAATGACAGAGGCAAGATTAGAAAGTGCAGTTTCTGGCACATCTGATCAATCCCACACTAGGGGTGGAAGTCAGAAACCCTCCCTAATAGGAGAAATGGGACCTAGCTTATGAATGTTCAGATCAGGGCTCAGGACATTGGGCTTTCAGAGCACTGCCAGTCCCAGACACAAGACAAGGAATTAGGAAATGTATAAGAAGACCATCCAACGAAGGGGTGACATGCACAGGTCTGGGGCCAAGGCAAGGGCTCTGCTTGCCTGAATCTGAGAATAGTATTGCTACCAGGGCACTTGGAGAATTATGCATTTAAGCAACTCAAAGGAGGGAACAACTTGCTTTGTCTGGCAAAGGAGTAGAAAGCCTTCATGGAAGGTATATAATTTCAGTAGGGTTTTCAGACATGAGTAGGGCTTTTCTAGCTTTCCAGTCAGAAGGGCTACATGTGCAAATTCTGGTTGTGTGAATGGACTTAGATATGAGAAATAGTAAAAGTTAGATGTGGCAGGAATGTGGAGTGAGTCAGGGAGGGGTAGATGAAGACAAATGGGTGGGTGCTGAAGGGCTTCATATGCCAAGTTACATGACTGGGGATGATGGGTAACAGAATTCCTAGAAACAGGAGAGTTTGTGATAGAAACTATAAGCTAAAATGAAGGATGTTGAGGGCATATGGTGGGGATGAGGTTGGAACAGTGGTGGGGTCCTGCCCTGAAATAGAAGGATCTGGTTTCTTATAGTAAAACAATTCTCATCATACTACATGTACTTAAAGGTTACCTTGAATGTGGAGTAAACAAAATTTTGCATTTTGATTGAATTAGAAATAGCCAGAGTCAACTTCATTTGACTATCAGTCTGCTGAATTGTTTTTTTCTGCCAAGAAGAGGAGAGGAAAAAATAGTGAGATAATTGACAAAGTAAATAACCAGCATATTTCATAAACTAGCAGTACTTACTACAATAAACATGCCTTATGACCCATACAATGCTCTAAAACATATTTATAAATGTTGAATTATAGCACAAGCTTTGGGGTTAAAGGTTTACATGCCAGATGGGGTAAAGATAGGTTGTTTTGTATAAAACAATTTGATATCAAGGGAGTCATATTTTATTCTTGTCATTAGTAAAACACAACAGAAAATATCTGTAACTTAGGATAGACACGTTTGAATTTAATCTCACTCCAAACATTTGCCACAATTAAAGTTTCTTTTGTTTACATCATTGGATTTTATTTATTCTGTATCAGACAGCTTATCAATTTTCAGCATAGTACTTGAATTAACAAACAATTATTAGTATTGGGGAACCCACTCCCAATATTTCAATGTAGGTTCTATTTTCCATAAATGTTGGCTGGCTGAGAAATAAAGAGAGACAGTACAAAGAGAGGAATTTTACAGCTGGGCCAATGAAGGTGACATCACATGTCAGTAGGACTGTGATGCCTGCTTGAGTCTCAGACCAGCAAGTTTTATTAAGGGTTTCAAAAGGGGAGGGGTGTAAGAACAGGGAGTAGGTTCAAAGATCACATGCTTCAAAGGACAAAAGCAGAACTACTAATAAGGGTCTAACAAAGATCACATGCTTCTGAGGGAACAGGACAAAAGGCCAAANCTGAGAATAGTATTGCTACCAGGGCACTTGGAGAATTATGCATTTAAGCAACTCAAAGGAGGGAACAACTTGCTTTGTCTGGCAAAGGAGTAGAAAGCCTTCATGGAAGGTATATAATTTCAGTAGGGTTTTCAGACATGAGTAGGGCTTTTCTAGCTTTCCAGTCAGAAGGGCTACATGTGCAAATTCTGGTTGTGTGAATGGACTTAGATATGAGAAATAGTAAAAGTTAGATGTGGCAGGAATGTGGAGTGAGTCAGGGAGGGGTAGATGAAGACAAATGGGTGGGTGCTGAAGGGCTTCATATGCCAAGTTACATGACTGGGGGATGATGGGTAACAGAATTCCTAGAAACAGGAGAGTTTGTGATAGAAACTATAAGCTAAAATGAAGGATGTTGAGGGCATATGGTGGGGATGAGGTTGGAACAGTGGTGGGGTCCTGCCCTGAAATAGAAGGATCTGGTTTCTTATAGTAAAACAATTCTCATCATACTACATGTACTTAAAGGTTACCTTGAATGTGGAGTAAACAAAATTTTGCATTTTGATTGAATTAGAAATAGCCAGAGTCAACTTCATTTGACTATCAGTCTGCTGAATTGTTTTTTTCTGCCAAGAAGAGGAGAGGAAAAAATAGTGAGATAATTGACAAAGTAAATAACCAGCATATTTCATAAACTAGCAGTACTTACTACAATAAACATGCCTTATGACCCATACAATGCTCTAAAACATATTTATAAATGTTGAATTATAGCACAAGCTTTGGGGTTAAAGGTTTACATGCCAGATGGGGTAAAGATAGGTTGTTTTGTATAAAAACAATTTGATATCAAGGGAGTCATATTTTATTCTTGTCATTAGTAAAACACAACAGAAAATATCTGTAACTTAGGATAGACACGTTTGAATTTAATCTCACTCCAAACATTTGCCACAATTAAAGTTTCTTTTTGTTTACATCATTGGATTTTATTTATTCTGTATCAGACAGCTTATCAATTTTCAGCATAGTACTTGAATTAACAAACAATTATTAGTATTGGGGGAACCCACTCCCAATATTTCAATGTAGGTTCTATTTTCCATAAATGTTGGCTGGCTGAGAAATAAAGAGAGACAGTACAAAGAGAGGAATTTTACAGCTGGGCCAATGAAGGTGACATCACATGTCAGTAGGACTGTGATGCCTGCTTGAGTCTCAGACCAGCAAGTTTTTATTAAGGGTTTCAAAAGGGGAGGGGGTGTAAGAACAGGGAGTAGGTTCAAAGATCACATGCTTCAAAGGACAAAAAGCAGAACTACTAATAAGGGTCTAACAAAGATCACATGCTTCTGAGGGAACAGGACAAAAGGCCAAAGCAGAACTACTGATAAGGGTCCAACAAAGATCACAAGACAAAGGGCAAAAGCAGAACTACTGATAAGGGTCTATGTTCAGTGGTGCATGTATTGTCTTGATAAACATCTTAAACAACAGAAAACAGGGTTCGAGAGCAGAGAACCCGTCTGATCACAAATTTACCAGGGCAGAGTTTCCCAACCCTAGTAAGCCCGAGAGTACTGCAGGAGACCAGGGTGTATCTCAGTCCTTATCTCAACTGCATAAGACAGACATTCCCAGAGTGGCCATTTATAGACCTCCCCCCAGGAATGCATTCCTTTCCCGGGGTATTAATATTAATAATCCTTGCTAGGAAAATAATTTAGCAATAGCTCTCCTACTTGCACGTCCGTTTATAGGCTCTCTGCAAGAAGAAAACTATGGCTTCTTTTGCCCGATCCTGTAGGCAGTCAGACCTTATGGTTGTCTTCCCTTGTTCCCTAAAATTGCTGTTATTCTGTTCTTTTTCAAGGTGCACTGATTTCATATTGTTCAAATGTACATGTTCTACAATCAATTTGTACCGTTAACACAATTATCCCAGTGGTCCTGAGGTGACGTACATCCTCAGCTTACGAAGATAACAGGATTAAGAGATTAAAATAAAGACAGGCATAAGAAATTATAAAGGCATTATTTGGGAATTGATAAATATCCATATTAAAATGAAATCTTCACAATTTATGTTCCTCTGCCGTGGCTCCAGCAGGTCCCTCCATTCAAGGTCCCTGACTTCCCACAACATATTAGCTCCGAGGAGAATATTTCTTCTCTGAGCAAACTTCTGGACTATTTTTTACTTTTAATCATGGCTGAGGATGGTGATACATATTATATATATATGTACAAACACAATGTAAATTATAAAGCTTAACAATAGCACAATTACTGGAGCCATTCTCCCAATGGGTGAAGAAGCCATTACTGATACAGTATGAGGCTATTTGTGTATTTGATTCCAATCACATCACTTTGCTCTTTACCCAAATAGTCACTACACTAAATTTTTGTTTATCATTCTTATGTTTTAAAATAATCTATCACGTAACTATCCATAAGCAATTATTTAGTTTTGTTTGTTTTGAATTTTATAAAATATTAGATTATTTTTCATATCACTTCTTTGTATCCAACATGTTGATGTGTACAGCCATAGTTGATTCATTTTCACTGCTGTAAAATATTCCCAGGTATAAATACAGATTATTATCTGTTCTTTATCCAATGGAAATTTAAATTCAGTTAAATTTTTTACTATTATACACAATAAAACCATGAAAACTCTAGTATGTCTCTTGAAGCACAAATACAGCATTATCTCTAGGATATTTCTAAAAATAGAATTGCTGGGTTGTACAGTATGTGTATCTGTGGCTCTATCAGATAGTGCTGAATTGTTTTTCAAAGTAATTGCAAGAACCAATTTATATTCCCTACTAAGAGTGTTCCTATTGCTTCACATCCCTACCAATACTTACTATTGTCAAACTCTTTTCTTTTTGCCAGTTGGTAGATGTGTAATATCTTATTATGTCTTCAATTTTATTTCTTTACTTAAAATTTTAAATTAAATTAATTTAGTTTAATGAAGCTAAATAACTTTAAATTATTTATTGACCATTCATGTTTCCACTTATGAAATACCTATTCAAGTATATATACATATACATGTGAAAGTATATTAATGGTGTATACACAAGGCATTTTATCTATCAGGATATTTACTTTTTTCCTATCTGTTTATAGTATTTATTTTAAAAATACTGTCATAATATTAAGCCTTTATTAATTATATGTATTATAAATATATTCTTATATTTTGTGGTTAGAATTTTACTTTTTATGGTATTTTTTGATAAATAGAAGTTATTATTTATATTTTCATTGACTCACTGATTCATACATTCAACAACTATTTATTGAATATTGGAGTATTTTGGAAAACAACAAATATCTGTCTTTATTAATTTTCCCAGGGGAAGATAGACAATCAAGGCTATGTTTGAAGATATAGTATTGAGAAAAAAATAGAACAAAGATATTGGAAGCTGGATGGTGTGCCCATAGGCCTTATTGAGAAAGTGACTTTTGAGCAACTTGAAAGAGGTAGGATGTGTTAATCAGGAGATTACTGGGGGAAGAGCATTCCTGGCTAAGGTAACAGTCAGTTCAAAGGTTATATGGTGTGTGTGTTCCAAGAAAAGCAAGGAGGCTAGTGTAACTGAAGTAGACTAAATGAGGGAAAGGAAAGTAGGACAGGTCAGAAAAGTAACAGCAACCTTTTAGGCTATTGTAAGGACTTTGACTTTTATTTTTATTGATATAGGGCTAATTGATTGTAATGGCCCAAGTTTATTATGATCTTGGTAAGAAATAATGATGGCTTGAATCAGTGATAGTAAAACCACCTTTGCAAAAATTATGAGAGTGAGAGAAATCTAAGATAACTGACTCCATCTTACTTCTAACCTCAGAGACTAATGCCCCTTACTCATTCTTGGGTGTAGGCCAAGCTAATTATTGGAGGAATGTAGTTTATAGTTTAATTTTAAAGCGATGACATTGGTCTCTTTCGAAAACTACCTTCCTTTTTGTTTGGGGACCTTCACTGTTGTTAAACTAATGAAAGGTCACAAGTTTAGAACTGTGGGAGGGGTCTGAATTCTGCTGAGACCTATGCTTAGATAAATAATAACAGGTCGTGTTTCCTAACTTGCTTACTACTAAGAAATCATATAGGCAATGATCACAAGATTTGCAACTACCCTAATTGCCCCGATTGATAACATCGCTATTGTAAAACCTAAGGCTGCTGTTTGAGATATTTTCAAGGATTTGCATTCTGCTGGAACGATTGACACCACTCAGAGCAGTGACCCTCAACCAGGAACTGACTCAGTGCACAAAGACAGTTCCAACGCTTTTATGATTTCATCCCCAACCAATCAGCAGCACCCATTCCCTAGGCCTTTGCTGGCCAAATTATCCTTAAAAAACCTGAGCCTCTTGTCTCTCAGAAAGGGAAATCTGAGAAATATCTTTCTTCCTACCGCTTGGCTGACTTGGGAAAATTAAACTCATTCTCTGCTATAACACTGCTATCTCAGTATATTGGCTTTATCTGTGTAGTGGACAAGAAGAACTCTTTTGACTATAACAGTAAATATGTGTTGTGAGAGGTCACTGGGTTCTGAATTTCTTTTTGTGAAGAGTTAGTGTAAGGAATGAGAGGAGGAAAGTCAAGTGTAGCTCTAAGAGTGACCAAGGTTTTTGGCTTAAGCAGTTTGAAGGATTGATGCATTAATTTATATGAGGATGATGATGGGTTGGGTAGGTTTCAGGAAAAGATTTAGGATTTTATTTTGGAAACGTTAAGTTTGATATATGTATCAGAGTTTCAAATGCATATGTTGAATAGGCAGGTCCATATATGAATCTGGAGTTTAGGAGAGCTGGTGATATGAATTTTGGAGTTGTAGGCAAAAAGTAGTATTTAAAGCTGTAGAAAATGATAAGATAATTAAAGGAGTGAGTATAGATAAATAAAAGAAGTTAAGCAAAAGACTGAGTCCTGGGGCATAAGGTTAAGGGGCAAGGTAGACAGGAGACTTGTGAAAGAGCAGCCAGTGAAGTATAAGGAAGTTCAATTCAATAGAATATCATAAAAAAGAGCCAATGAAAGGGCCAGTGATCAGTTGTGGCAAATGCTGCTGGTAAGTCAAAATGAATAATGAGGATTGACCATTATATTAATCAATGTGGAAGTCATCAATGATCTTGACAAGAAGCAATATCAGGAGAGAGTGGTAGGTGGAGGTCTGATTCAAGAGGGCTAAGGAGAGAATGGTGGGAATCAGAGAAATGAGTACAGAAATCTATTTCATAGTTTTGTTGGGAAGAGGAGCAAATACATGAGGGAGAAGGTTGGGAAAGTGGTATCATAAGTAGGTTTTAGTAAAATGGAAAAAAATAGCATACTTTCACGATGATGATAAGAATCCCAAACAAACAAACAAAAGAGATGCAGTAGAGAAAACAAAATTGTTGGAATAATATTGAGTAGATCAGTAGAAATAGGAGGATATGGCTCATAAGTGGAAAAATTGGCTTTAGAGGCACAGGTTATCTGCAGGAATAAGAAAGAAAGCATAGTACATAGCTGTCGATGTTGATGAAATAGTTATGCCTGGTGAACTTGGTTGCCATTTTACTGCTTCAAGTCTTATTAAGGTTGAAACCAAAGCCATAAGCTGAAAGTGAAGGTGGGAGAGGAGTTATTATAGGTTTGAGGAGAGAAAAGTTGTAAAATAGATATCTAGCAAACTTGGAGAGTTGATACCAGGGAAACAGAGCATGAATACCTGCCATATTATTAATAATATCTTGAGAGGTTCATAATCATGAATTTAAAGTGAGATCCATCAGGATGGTTGTGTTTTTCTTCAGCCACATTCTGACTTATGAGTGCAGGTGTGGCAAAGGTGAAAAGATGCATTTAAGAATAGCTAGGTTAGCCAAAAGAGTATTGTAACTTGAGGGAGAGAAAAAGGAATAGAGTTTGTATGCAAGGGAGATCATATAATGATTCTCTATGGAATTTTAGCTGGATAAGAAAGGAAGAGAAGACCTAAGCAGGGGTGGGGCAATGCACAATTGGTGGAATCATTGAGTTGAAGGTCCCGGTAGGGCTGAATAATGGATAGAATCAGGATACTCTAGGGAATGAGACAGAAAGATAGGAAGAGATGGTTAGAGAGCCACATAGCATTGAGATAAGGGAGGGACTGTAATTTTTAGTAATGATAATTTCTAAGGCATGATGATGGGATTGGAGTGGCTGCAATATGATGGAGGAATAGATAATTGAGGAGAAAAGTTCAAGAAACTGATAGGCTATAATATTAGATAAATCAATTAATCATATATACCATTCATCAAGAATTAAGGCAAGGAGAGTGTTAGAGAAAGTGTCAGTAAGTCAGGAACTAAACCATCAACAAATGAAAGTGACTTTGGGGCCAGGGTGAAGAATGATGCAGTCTGATGGCATAAGATTCAAAGTTGAGGATTTCAGAAAAAAGCAGAGCAAATAGTATGAAAGTATTAATAACATGCAATGGAAAAAGCTACCCTACCCCCAGTCCCCAAAATATAAAGGGTGTGGGTAAAAAAAAATAACCACCATAAGAAAGGATGGCAGGAGTAGCGGTGACCTGGAGGGAGAGCTAAGTTTTCCTCAAGAGAAGAAGGTAAAAGGAGTTTTAGAGATGAATTTGAATATACAGGAGATTTTTTGAGGATGGACTAAAATGCCAGAGAACACAGAGGGTACTTTTACAACCTATAGAAAGTGAAAAATAGGTCAGAATAGGGGACACACGTAGGCTTATGGGGATTAGAGTGAGGGAGATGGTTGATCTGAATCTGATTATTCTTGCAGTGAATGATATAAATGCAGATAAAGAATATAATGGAATTATTTTAATGCTGTCAAATGTTTTAGCCTTTTTTGTGACTGGAGCATTTTGTGTCTTGTGAAGGACCCCAAAATAAAAACTAAAACATATTCCTCAATATTTTCTTCTATCATTAAGAAGCTCCATCTTTTTCATTTTTCTGTGCTAAGAGGTAGTTATCTATTTTCATTTTCATTTCATATTAATAAGTAACTGACCCAATATAATTTAATGAATTATCTATCTTTACCAAATGATTTTAGTGTTTTTGATGTGTGTGGGCCGTCTTCTTGCGCTCACAGCTTCAGCTTTCCTTGTACCAATATCATACTGTCTTAACTACCTTTGCTTTGTAATAAGTCTTCATATCTGATAATGCCAGTCCTCTTCTCCCTCAGCCCACTCCTTTTCTTCTCCTTCTTCATCTCCTTCTCCTTTTTCTTCTTATTTTTTTTTAAATTGAGGATTCTCTTTATAGTTTTATTGCTTTAATCTTCAATATGAAGTATTACATTATTGAAACAAACTGTCAAGTTTCATAAAACATCCTCTTGGGAATTTGTTTATAATTCATTAAATCTATAGACAACTTTTAAAAGGGATTAACATTTTTAACAAAAATAGCCTATTTATCATGGAGCATTTAAAAGGCTAATGGTAATATTTTTCACTCTATAAGTACTTTTGGATTATTTTTTTGAAGATTTTGATATTCTTTCCTCTTGTTCATGCTTTGATTTTCTTCTTTATTTATTTAAACACATAAACACATTTATTTTCACTTGAATTTTTAATTATAGGACATTTTAAATATATACCAAAGGAGAGAGACAGTATGTGAAACTCTCTTAAATCCGTCATCCTGCTTAAACATTACTCAAATAAAAGTCAATTTTGGCTTATTAATCATCCACCCTTCCTCTGTTATTTGGAGGCAAACTCCAGATATCATACAATTTCATTTGCAAGCATTTAATTATTATTTCCATAAGATAAGAACTTTAAAGTATAACTATTTTAAATTCTATTTTCTAATTTTAATTGATACATAATAATTGTACATTTTATGGGGTACATGTGATGTATTAATACATTTATAAAATGTGTAATGATAAAATCAAGGTAATTGGGATATCCGTCACCTTAAACATTTATCATTTCTTTGTTTTACAACCATTCAAAATTCTTTCTTGGACCTATTTTGGAATATATAATAAATTATTGTTAATCGTAGACACTCTACTGTGCTGTAGAACAGTAGAACTTATGCCTCCTATCTGTGATTTTGTACCTATTAACCAACCTCTTCCCATCTCTCCTTCCCCCACCCTTCCCAGGCTGTTCTACTCTCTACTTCTGTAAGATCAACTATTTTAGCTTCCATATATAAAGGAGAACAGGTGGTATTTGTTTTTCTGTGCCTGGCTATTTCACTTAACATAATGTCCTTCAGGCTCATCCATGTTCCTACACATTACAGGATTTCATTCTTTTTTATAGCTGAATATTATTTCATTGTATATATATACACTTTTCTTTATTCATTTGTCTCTTGACGGACAGTTAGGTTGATTCTATATCTTGGCCACTGAAATTAGTGCTGTAATAAACATTCAAGTGCAGATATCTCTTCAACATACTGATTTCCTTTCCTTTGGATATATGCCTCAGTAGTTGGATTGCTCAATCATGTAGTATTTCTATTTTTAATTTCTTGAGGAAACTCCATAATGTTTCCCATAATGGCTACACCAATTTATGCTCCTACTAACATTGCACAAGATTTCCATTTTCTCCACATTCTTTCCAGCATACGTTTTTTTTTGTCTTTTTAATAATTGCCATTTTAACTGGAGTAAGATGATATATTACTGTGGTTTTAATTTTCATTTCTCTGATAGTGATGTTAAGTTTTTTTTTGTATTTCTTGGCCATTTGTATGTTTTCTTTTGAGAAACGTCTATTGCCGTTCTTTGTCCGCTTTTTATTTTAAAGCATAAGTATTTAAAATATCTTTAATATCATATGATATCCAATCAAAGTTCAAATCCCAAATTGTTTTGTACATTTTTAACTGTTGTTTTGAATCATGATCCAAACATGGACATGTTACATTTGTTTGACATATCTCTGAATTATAGGCTGAATTATGCTTCTCCCAAATTTGTATGTTGAAGCCATCACTCCCAGTCTCCCACATATGACTATATTGGAGGTTAGGCCCTCAGAGGTGACACTGCCACCCGCAGTGGACGGGGTGGGGCCACCACTCTGCTGGGCCTGGAGGACGGGGCATGGAGCCAAAGAGGGTTAGTCATGAGCTTTAAAATCTGATAGAATTCCCCTTCCAGGTTTTGGACTTGCTTGGACCTGTGATCCCTTTCTTCTTTTTTATTTCTCTTTTGAAGTGGGAATGTCTGTCTTATGACTGTTACACCATTGTATTTTGGAAGCAGATAACTTGTCTGGTTTCACAGGTTCACGGATGGAGAGAAATTTTTCCTCAAGATGAATCATACCTCAAGTCTCACCCACACTTGATTTATATAATATTTAGATGAGATTTTGAACTTAGAGTGGATACTGGAATGAGTTAAGGCTTTGGGACTGGTGGGATGGCAGTGAATGCATTTTGCATATGAGAAGAACATGAATTTTCGTGGTCAAGGGAACAAAATGTTATAGGTTGAGTCATGTCTTCCCAGAATTTACATATTGAAGCTCTAACCTCCAGTAGTAGCTCAGGATGTGACTATATTTGGAAATAGGAACTTTAAGGAAGTGATTACATTAAAATGAGGCTCTTTAGGATTGGGGGCTAACCCAGTCTGTTGTCCTCCTAAGAAGAGGAAATTTGGACACAGGGAAACACCAGGGGGTGCATGCCCACAAAGGAGAGACCTTGTGAGGACATAGCGAGAAGGCAGACATTTGCAAGCCAAGGAGAGAAAGCTGACAAAGAACCCACCCTGACAAAATAAATTTTTGTTGTTTAAGCCAAGCAGTCTGCAGTATTTTGTTATCGTAGTCCTAGCAGGCTAATGTAGTTTCTTAATTCTCTTTAATTATACCTGCTGTTTTCCCATGGTTTTTTTCTTATAATTTAAAGAGGAAATCAGGTTATTTATTCTGTAGAGTGTTCCAGTGTCTAGGATTTGCTCGTTTTATCACTAATGTGTCATTTTACATGTTTCTTTGCCTGCAAACTAATAGTTGGATATAGAAGCTTGATCAGATTCACATTCAATATCTTGGCAAGAATACAGATAGTGAGTCTTGTGTACTTTCAACAAGAGGCTCATTATGCCTATCTATCTCTTTTTGTCATAAGACTGATTAGTCTATTCAGGTGATTTTGGCCTGATCATTCCATTTTAAAGTTTTCCATGATCTTTTTGTGTAGTGATTTTAATGATCATTGATAATCATTACATGGATTCATTATTTTATTAGGGGGTTGCTAAATGGTGATATTTAAAGTTTTTTTTAGTTCTTCTTCATTTATTGAATGAAATATTCTCTTTAAGATAAACTTCCAGTAACTCTTTGGTTACCTTGAGAAATAATTTGCCTTCTAGAATAAATGCTTGACATTTTCCCCTTTCTTATTGATTTTCAGTACAATATGTTGATTTCCTAGAATCCTCCACAGGCAATCTGTGAGTTTTTCTTTCAGTATCATTATGAACTGACACATTTTAACTATTTGATATTTCAATTCATTGAAGTTATTATTTTTATACTCAAATTGTGTTATCTTTGGCTAATGGGGGGGGTCTCTTCAATTCTTTCCCGAGTCTTTTGGACATGACTACAGTTTTCTTTAATAGCTGTATTGCTTTCTGATATGACAAGGTGTTCCAAATTCAACATCTATGCTTTCTTTCCCAGACCTCGCTCAGCCAATTCTCCAAGTAGCCCTCATTTCTGTTAGTGGAAGATAATACCTAGAGACCATAATCTGTTTGCTAATTGTAAACAGGTACTTTGCACTATATATCTATTAATAGCTACACTTAAAATCTTTCTGAACTTTTTTTTTTTAATGATGACTTACTGTAGTACTTTGTCTCTTTGTGTGTTTTATAGCTTTTCATTGTTAGATCATACTTGCAAATATATCTGTGGGAATCTTTTGTTGCCTGGGTTGAAAGTGTGTTTCTCTGAAAGAGATATGCTTTTGGGATGCTACAGATTGGGTTAACCATAAAATAATTTTTTTTTTGCCTCACACAAGTAGTATAAATTTAAGCCATAAACTCACAGGAGGAACCAAATAGTAGTTATGGAGGCTCATAGAAAATGATTTTATTTTTCTCTTCTCATAACCAAAGCTAAGACATAAAATATTTTGCTATTTCTGAAGTTTGCTTTTGTCTTTTGATTACTTCTTCTCTGAGACTTGGGTAAAGCTTTACGAAATTTTGTGATCAAATTTCTCACTCTATTTTGCCTCTTTGGATTCATGTTCTCTTTTTTTCCCCTAGACTTGAAAGATTTCATTTAATTTTACACATTAGTCGATTCATTTACTAGTACTTTTAGGAATTTTCATCACAGTTTTCAGGATTTTCATTCATAATATTGCCAAATACTGAAATGCTCCAAAATGTACATAATTTTTATGGTTTATCTTCTCAGGAAACATTATTTCTGGATAAAAAATTAAAATGTAGATTACAGGACTCAGACCCAAGGAGTTTGCTTTTGTTGGCCTGGACTGGTGCCAAGAATATAATATTTTTTTTCAGTAAGGAAGTTCTGATACAGTTATTCTGGGAATCACACTTTGCAAGACATTCTGCTAGAAGTTTGTATTTTTTATTGCATAGACAACAGAGGAATAACAAATGTTACCAGTCAGTAATATAAAGACATCAGTTTTAAGATTACTCTGTTAGTAATGTAAAGTGGGAGAAACAGGTGGTTAGAAGACTAGTTGGGAAACTGTCTCAGTGAAAGATGAGACACACACACACACACACACACGCACATAGCAAGCAAGAGAGAGAGAGAGAAAGGATTTCTGAGGTGAAATGGACATGATTTGATTTTGTAATTGAGTGGATATTGAGCATGAGGGAGAGGGAGGAGTCAATGATGACTCTGAGGGTTAGTCCTTTTGTATTTTGAAAGGTATTTGATTTCAGGAAGATGAATTCTGCTCAGAGCTCAACTTTTCTATGTTTAGAATTTTTTCCTAGGAAATATACTTGAATATGCAATGAAAACTGCCTTATGACATTTTCTAAAAGAATATGAAACACACACATGCGCATGCAGTAGGAAGATACTTTATGCTCTTGTGTATACTCTAAACTTGATATTTAGAAGGTAAATGTTATACAACAGCATTATAAGTGTTTTCCCTTTTGGCATTTGGGAGAACCACAACAGACCTTTCTTTAAAAAAGCAGAATCAGAAAAAGTCACGCAAAACCAAATGTCAAAGGAGATCAAAAGCTTAGAAGCTCTGTGACTCTGGCTCATGGGATAAAATCAGGACGATTTTCTGACAGTTCCCAAATAGAAGAATATGAGAGAAATATGGTTCCAAATACTGTACACCTGAGTAGTAAGCCCTAAAACACAGGCAATCAGTTGTGACACTTTTTGCTCTAAACCTTATTATTTAGGGTGCTGAAAGCCAGTCTTATTTACCTATGGTATTATCTGATCACTTGCTCTAGGGGAGCCTTCCAATACAGGGATACGTTTGAGGCAGCACAAAAAATGCATGCTAGCAGTCACATCACAGTTATGGTCTTTCAGCCTTGAAAAGGACGCTGATTTTAAAAAGCATTATTAAAAGTCTTAACTACAATTTTTTCTGAAATTTACAAATGAACTTGATGCATTGTTCTCTCCTTCACCTTATATTTCCTGAAACATATGTTTTCCATGAGACTTTCTGTAACCACGCTTCATTTCAATAGCTTACAAATCCATACAAGAGACAAGTCCCTTACGAGGGAGTCTGAAATAACACCATGTGATGAAACTTGCAATGTTTTATTTTTCATAGAAAATCATATTGAGCGAGATTCAGAGAAATAGACATAAATTGTCTAGCCCATCTTTTTTAAAAAAGATAGATTTTTAGTTAGTTAACAGGTAAGTGTCAGCCTTAAATTTCAACATAAGTTCTTTTTTGAAAAGTTGGCAATAAGCAAATATTTTGTATTTTTTCCCAAGTATTTAGCCAGTCTATTTATACATTTTCCATTTTGGGGAAAGGCCTATAACTCTCTCTGATATGCTTTCTTTAAACTTGCTATCTCAGAGGAGCCCTCAAGTACTGAAAATCCAATGAGGTTCTTCAACAATGAGAATTTCATGAAAGACTACATCGCTGCCAGAAGGAATCCTCACTTGGCAGTGATTTTACAGTGGATGTGGGTTTCTAACAATGGGAAGTTCACAGCTGCAATGAGTTGGCTGGGGTTTTGGATATAGGCATGGGTGTTACTAGTTGTGGGACCATGTAATCTCTCTCTGCCTTGATTTACTTATGTGTAAAGTAGAGAGTAAAAATAGCTACCTCATAATGTTCTCTTCAAGATTGAAGGGGATTATCTCTGTAAGGTTCTTAGTGCATCGTAGACTTTCAATAAAATATAGCTGCCATATATTAAGTACTTTTCATAGTGCAATTACAAACTTGCAATAAAGAGTTTATTTTTGGCTCTTGAGGTAATCATGTACAAAATTAGTGTTGAATGGTTTTAAAAATCAAGACATTAGTGGCTCTATCATTGCTGGTGATTGTTTTTCTCTGGGGAACCAGTGGGTAAACCCACCGACTTTAAAGAGCAGTAGTCCCTCTCCAGAGTGTCTCATGGTTGTTGGTTTTCAGTAGATGCTTTGAATCATGGAATTTCAGAGCAGTAAGAAATGTAAGGCTCATAGTTCCATTTAACCTCCCTCCCCATCACCTTCTTTTTTTTCAATTTTTCACATGAGAATCCTGAAGCACACATTAAGAGAAGAAAGCAGCATAAATTTTGGAATCATACATAAGTTTGATTCCCAATCTGTCATTAATTAGTTGTGTATCATTGGTTAATAACTTTTTTTGAGACTATTTATTATTATTATTTTTCATTATTTTTTATCCAAACAACAGGCAGATAATTGTAAAGAATATCTAAGAAACTTAGGAGAGAGTCTGATGTTGTAGAGTTTAATGTTCAAGAAACTTACCCAAAATCACAGTTCTAGAATGTCAGTCCCTAAAATGTCAGAGAACTTTTGCTGTAACCCAGAAATCCTTATTCCAAGTCCAGCATTTCTTCCATAGACTTTTAGGGAAGACATTATGGGCAACAAAGTTGGCTTTGTAACAAAAGCATGTATAAAGTGGTGTCAGATCACAGAAGAATAAATGTCTCTGCATTCCATAAATAAATGTAAAAGACAAATAACAGATCAGGAGAGGATATTTTAATCCATATAATCAATAAAATTAGTATCCCTTAAAATCCTTCAATAAATAAATAAGAAAAGGACAACTTGTTAGATAAATGGATCAAGACTTTGACTTTGGAAAGAAGAAAGTCTGGTAAAGTACAAATTTATAATAGGACTTTCAGGGTCAAAGTATTACTGAGTTTAGTGAGACAGCTCCTTTTTTTCCACTGTATTTGCCATAGCCCCAACACCTCTGCTGTCTCATTGCCAGCCAATAGAAGGGTCTAATGTAGCACCTCTGTATTAGTCTGTTTTCATGCTGTTAATAAAGACGTACCCAAGACTGGGTAATTTATACCGGAAATGGGGTTTATTGGATTTATAATTCCATCTGGCTGGGGAAGCCTCACAATCATGGCAGAAGACAAGGAGGAGCAAGTCACTTCTTACACGGATGGCAGCAGGCGGAAAGAGAGCTTGTTCATTGAAACTCTGCCTTATAAAGCCATCAGATGTCATGAGACTTACTCACTATCCCAAGAACAGCTCGGAAAATACCAGCCCTCATGATTCAATTACCTTCCACCAGGTCCCTCCCACAACATGTGGAAATTCAAGATGAGATTTGGGTGGGGACACAGCCAAACCATATCAACCTCTTTAATAAATATTTCTTGAATAAATAAATGAATACATGGATGAATGTTTCTTCAGCCTTTACTGCCTGGTGCAAGTTGAGTGGGAATTGTGCCTCTAGTGCATCCTTGTTGCTCAGAGAGATGTAGTTCTGCTGCTGCCACCAGGTGATGCGTTTCTCTGCCAATGTGTTGGTGTGGGCTGATGGAAACTGCACTGCTGATCCTACACCTTCCATGTGGATCTTCGTCCCCTTTCCCCATGCTTTGCAAAAAATGAGACGACTGCTCCTCTCTTCTATATTATTTATTCTCTGCTTGACTGGGGGTGGTAGAGTGGGTAGAATTCTCACAGCAAGATTACTTGGTTCCCACATTTTTTTTAGCAATTATTGTGACAGCTCTTTCAATGAATATCTATGGTTCTATTACTCTCCAGAGAGCACACACACCTCCACAGTGTCTTCAAAAGGATTGGGTTGGATAAGAACAGCAGCCATGCTCTGCCTTGGTCTACCTCTTCCTTCTGAACTTTATGCATTGTTTATAAGTCAGGTTCACTGTGACACATTCATTCTTTCCTTCTGATGAATTTTCTTTCAGGGGCCTTATAATCTTGTCTTCCAACTGGCTTCTGTCAATACCAGCATCTTAGTCTGTTGGACACATCTTGGACAAGTTTGTATTATTCAGGATTCAAGCTTTCTCTCTGAAGTCTCTTCATCTCTTATGTAAACAACTATAGCCAAATGAGAACATAGGTAAAACTATAGCCTCACTCCATTCACTGAATATTTCTGAGCCTCAGCTGTAGATGAGATAATAATAACTACTGGCAGAGTTGTGAGAATTAGTGAGATAACATAACACCAGGCATATGGTAGGTGGGCTTCTCAGTAAATGGAAACCACATCATCAGGGTCTGTGAACAGATTTTCTAGAGCTAAATAGGGTACTCAGTGTTAGAAAAAAATGAGAATTATGGCAGACTATCAAGGCAAGTCACAGAGAAAAAAATAATGGATTACAAAGAAAGAGTGGAATAGTATTGAGAAAACAAAC
The DNA here is from genome assembly GCF_001698545.2 of Rhinopithecus bieti. Taxonomy (NCBI): domain Eukaryota; kingdom Metazoa; phylum Chordata; class Mammalia; order Primates; family Cercopithecidae; genus Rhinopithecus; species Rhinopithecus bieti. The sequence goes on along the minus strand of NW_016805181.1, from coordinate 3,193,511 downwards.
ATGAAGCTGTTAGAATTTGGTTGTAAGGCCAGTATAGGACCACTTGTTAGATAATTCACTGCTGAATCTACTAAATATTGAGCTAGAGTTCTTTACCATCTTGATGCAGGGACAATGGGTCAGATTCACCAATCAGGATACTGTCCTTTTTGCCCACTTGGTGGTAGGTGAGCCATTCCCATATCTCTATTATACTATTTGTTTTCTTGGACCACTTCTGGTGCCATTTTTGTTAGACTGGAGTCTATGAGAAGCAGACTCCAAGATATGATTAGACATCCAAGTTATTTATGAGGAGAAATACCTGTGAGGAAAAATGGGAAGCTGGAGGAGGCCAGGAGAGCCATCAGATTTGGATGACAGTCTGACACTTGCAAAGAAGACAGGGAAGGTTGAATGAAAAAAACTTAGATAGCATGCAGTTATACAAAGATTAAAAGGTTGATGCTGACTTCTTGAGACAAACCTCCTCCTTCAGAGGAGGACTGCATTTCTCAGACTAGACCTGACTTAGTATCCTCACCAGCCTTGTTTATGGCCTCATTGCACATGCAGTGATGGATTTCAAAGTAGGAACACTAGGGTCTTCAGTCCATTATTTTCTCCACAGTCAAACGTATAAAAAATTCACTTGATACCATAGTGGGTACCAAAATTCATCTTCTGGCTAGGTGCAGCAGCTCATGCCTGTAATCCTAGCATTTTGGGAGGCTGAGGAAGGAGGATTACTTGAGCCCATGAGTTTGAGACCAGCTTAGGCAACATAGTGCGACCCCATCTCTACAAAAAAATTTTTTTTAAATAGCCACGTGTGATGAGGCACACCTGTGGTCTCAGCTACTCAGGAGGCTGAGTGAGGAAGATTGCTCTAGCCTGGGAGTTGGAGGCTGCAGATAGCCATGATAGTGCCACTGTACTCCAGCCTGGGGGAATCTGGGGGAAGAGCTAAACAAAAGCTGTTTTGTTTCTCTCCCAAAACAAAAGAACACCAAAAAACAACAACAAAGAAACAAACAAAAACCAATGAAAACAAAACAAAAAAGCTAGGTGTTCCTATTGCTCTTGTCTTGTTTAGAAGTAGAGGAAACAGTAACATATTTATTTAAGTGTACATATTTAAATGTTTTAAAGTAACTAGAAAACAGGAAAGGGACAAATTTAAAAAATGCAAAAGAATATAAGAAGGAAAGAAACAGGAAACAAACAAAAACCCCCAGTAAATAGGACAAATAGAAAACACATAAAAGATAGAACACACAAATGAAACATTAGTAATCCAAATAAATTGAAATGAAATAATTTCTCCATCTGAAAGACAAAATTTGCCAGATAGGAAAATAAACACAAATTGAGACTACATGCTTTCATGAGCAGCACACCTAAAACATAAAGATATAAAATGAGTAAAAGAATGGTTTGTTAGTATGTTTTCATTCTGCTGATAAAGATATACCTGAGACTGGGAAATTTACAAAAGAAAGAGGTTTAATTGGACTTACAGTTCCACATGGCTGGTGAAGCCTCACAATTATGGTGGAAGGCAAGGAGGAGCAAGTCACATCTTACATGGATGGTGGCAGGCAAAGAGACAGAATGAAAGCCAAGTGAAATGGGTTTCTCCTTATCAAACTATGAGATCTCATGAGTCTTATTTACTACAACGAGAACAGCATGGGGTAAACCGCCTCCATGATCCAACCATCTCCTGCTGTGTCCCTCCCATAACACATGGGAATTATGGGAGTACAAATCAAGATAAGGTTTGGAGGGAGACACAGAGCCAACCCATATAATTCTCCCCCTGACCCCTCCCAAATCTCATGTCCTCGCATTTCATAACCAATCATGCCTTCCCAACAGTCCCCCAAAATCTTAACTCAACAGTTGAAAGTATCATCTGGGACAAAGCAAGTCCCTTCCAACTATAAGCTTGTAAAATTAAAAGCAAGTTAGTTACTTCCTAGATACAATGGGGGTACAGAAATTGGGTGAATACAGTCATTCTAAATTGGAGGAAGTGGTCAAAACCAAGGAGCTACAGGCCGCATACAAGTCCAAAATCTAGCAGGGCAGTCAAATCTTGAAGCTCCAAAATGATCTCCTTTGAATCCAAGTCTCATATCCAGGTCATGCTGATGCAAGTGGTGGGTTCTCACTGTCTTGGGCAGTTCTGCCCTTGTGGCTTTGTAGGGCATAACCTCCCTCCTGGCTGCCTTAATGGGCTGGCATTGAGTGGCTGTAGCTTTTTCAGGCACATGGTGCAAACTGCTGGTGGATCTACTATTCTAGGGTCTGGAGGATGGTGGCCTTCTTCTTACAGCACCACTAGGTGGTACCCCAGTAGGGACCGTGTGGGGGCTCTGACCCCACATTTTCCTTCTGCACTGCCCTAGCAGAGATTCTCCATGAACACCCCACTCCTGCAGCAAATTCTGCATGGGCATTCAGGCATTTCCATACATCTTCTGAAATCTAGGCAGAGGTTCCCAAACCCCAATTCTTGACTTCTGTGTACTTGTAGGCCCACCACCACATAAAAGCTGCCAAGGCTTGGGGCTTGTATTCTCTGAAGCCAAGGTCCAAGCTCTACATTGGCCCCTTTCATCCATGGCTAGAGAGGCTGGGATGCAGAGCACCAAGTCCCTAGGATGCATATAGCACAGGGAGTCTGGGCCAGGCTCACAAAACCATTTTTCCCTCCTAGACCTCCAGGCCTGTGATGGGAGGGGCTGCTGTGAAGACCTTTGACATGGCCTGGAGACATTTTCTCCATTGTCTTAGGGATTAACATTCAGCTCCTCATTAATAGGTAATGCAAATTTCTGAAGCTGGCTTGAATTTCTCCTCAGAAAATGGGTTTTTCTTTTCTATTGCATTGTCAGGCTGCAAATTTTCCAAACTTTTATGCTCTGCTTCCCTTATAAAACTGAATGCCTTTAACAGCACCTAAGTCACCTCTTGAATGCTTTGTTGCTTAGAAATTTCTTCTGCCAGATACTCTAAATCATCTCCCTTAAGTTCAAAGTTCCACAAATCTCTAGGGCAGGAGCAAAATGCCACCAGTCTCTTTGCTAAAACATAACAACAATCACCTTTGCTCCAGTTCCCAACAAGTCCCTCATCTCCATCTGAGGCCACCTCAGCCTGGATTTCATTATCCATATCATTATCTGCACTTTGGTAAAAGTCATTCCACAAGTCTCTAAGGCGTTCCAANGGCTTGAATTTCTCCTCAGAAAATGGGTTTTTCTTTTCTATTGCATTGTCAGGCTGCAAATTTTCCAAACTTTTATGCTCTGCTTCCTTTATAAAACTGAATGCCTTTAACAGCACCTAAGTCACCTCTTGAATGCTTTGTTGCTTAGAAATTTCTTCTGCCAGATACTCTAAATCATCTCCCTTAAGTTCAAAGTTCCACAAATCTCTAGGGCAGGAGCAAAATGCCACCAGTCTCTTTGCTAAAACATAACAACAATCACCTTTGCTCCAGTTCCCAACAAGTCCCTCATCTCCATCTGAGGCCACCTCAGCCTGGATTTCATTATCCATATCATTATCTGCACTTTGGTAAAAGTCATTCCACAAGTCTCTAAGGCGTTCCAAACTTTTCTACATTTTCCTGTCTTCTTCTGAGCCCTCCAGACTGTTCCAACCTCTGCCTGTTACCCAGTTCCAAAGTTGCTTCCACATTTTGGGGTATCTTTTCAGCAGTGCCCCACTCTACTGGTACCAATTTACTGTGTTAATTTGTTTTCCTGTTTCGGTTAAAGACATACCTGAGACTGGGCAATTTTCAAAAGAAAGAGGTTTCATTGGAATTACAGTTCATATGGCTGAGGAAGCCTCACATTCATGGTGGAAGGCAAGGAAGAGCAAGTCACATCGTATGTGGATGGTGGCAGACAAAGAGATAGAATGAAAGCCAAGCAAAACAGGTTTCCTTTATTAAACCATCAGATCTTCTGAGACTTATTTATTACCATAAGAGCAGCATGGGAGAAACTGCCCCCAGGATCCAACCATCTCCCATCGGGTCCCTCTCACAACACATGAGAATTATGGGAGTACAATTAAAGATGAGGTTTCGGTGGGGACACATTGTCAAATCATATCAAATGGAAATACATGTAAGACAAACATAAATAAAAAGATATTACTTAATTGTATTAAAACTAGAAGCGTTCAAGACAAACTGTATCCTTAACAATAAATGGTTCAACTTCTTAGGAAGGTATAATTCTTAACTTCTTTGAACGTAAGAACACATATGCAAAATAAATAAAACAAAACTTGATAGTCTTCAAGGGAGAAATTAATTTATTCATTATGTTAGAGGAAGGTTATGACATGCTCTCTCAGTGTATGAGTTCAGACAAAAATATATAAGTGAGGATAGACAGTATTTTAGCATGAATCAGAATCTTGACCTAATGAACATATATGGAATGCTGGAATAATTGAAAGCTTTTTATGTACACATAGAACATTTAGGAAAATTGACTTGACTTGAACTAAGCCATAAAGCATGCTTCAGTAAAGTTCTTTGTAAAAATAGAATTATTTTGTAAGCTGACATAATAATTATATATATTTATGAAGTATGTAGTAATGTTTTCATACATACAATATGTAGTGATCAGGTCAGGGTAACTAGCATATCAGTCATCTCAAACATTTATCATTTTTTGTGTTGGAAACACTTGAAACTATGTAATATCTTATTGTCAACCATTGTCATCCTGTAGTGGTATACAATTCTAGGCCTTATTTTTCCTGATTAGCTGTAATTTTGTGTCCTTTAACAAATCTCTTCCTATCCCTCCTTTCACCTTACCCTTCCCAGACTCCAATATCCTCTGTTCTAGTTTTCACTTCTATGAGATCAACTGTTTTTTAGCTTCCACATCTGACTGAGAACATGTGGTGTTTAACTTTTTGTTTCCAGCTTATTTCACTCAATATAAGGTCCACCAGTTCTATCCACACTATTGTGATGACAGGATTTTATTCTTTTTGAGGAAATAGTTTTCCATTGTGTATATATACTACATTTTCTTTATCCATGTACTGTTAGAAACCTAGGTTGATCGCATGCTTGGCTATTGTAAATAGTTCTGAAATAAACATGGGAACACAGATGTCTCTTCAATTTACTGATTTCCTTTCCTTTGGATAAATGTCCAGTAGTGGGATTGCTAAATCATATGCTGGTTCTATTTGTAGTTTTTTGAGAAACCTCCATACTGTTCTCCAGCTTACATTTCCACCAATAGTAAAATAGAGTTCCCTTTTCTTCTAATGCTCACCAGCATTTTTTGTCTTTTTGATAACAGCCATCCTCACTGGGGTGAGATGATACGTCATTGTGATTTTGATTTGCATTTCCCTGATGATTAGTGATACTGAACATATTTTCATACTTTTTTTAACCATTTGTATGTCTTATTTTGAAAAATGTCTGTTCTGATCATTTGCTTATTTTTAGAGTGTTTGTTTGTTTGCTGCTGAGATGTTTGAGTCCTCTGTATATTCTGAATATAAACCTCTGTCAAGCGAATAGTGTAGGTTACTCCCATATTGTAGGATGTCTTTTCACTCTGTTGATTGTTTCCTTTGCTAGGCAAAAGCTCTTTAGTTTGATATAATCCTTTTTGTTTATTTTTGCTTTTGTTGCCTACGCTTTTGAGGTCTTATTCATAAAGTCCTTCCCCAGACAAATGCCATGACGCATTTTCCCTATGTTTCTTCAAGTGGTTTTATAGTTTTGGTTCTTACACATACATCTTCGATCCATTTAGAGGTAATTTTTGTATAAAGTGAGGAGTGAGGGCCTAGTTTCATTCTTCTGTATATGGGTATTCAGTTTCCCCAGCATCATTTCTTAAAGAGGGTGTCCTTTCTCCAATGAGTGTTCTTGGTGCTTTTGTCAAAAATCAGTTAGTTGTACATACATGGATTAATTTATGGGTTCTCCATTCTGTTCCATTCATGTATGAATGTTTTTATGCCAGTATCATGCTGTTTTGGTTACTAAAGCTTCGTAGTATATTTTGAAATCTATATTTTGAAAAATAGTGTTATGCCTCTAGCTTTATTCTTTTTGCTCAGGATTGCTTTCGCTATTCAGGGTCTTTCACAGTTCCATACAAATTAAACACTTATTTTTTTCTATCTTTATGAAGAATGTCATTGGTATTTTGATAAGGATTGCATTGAATCAGTATATTTCTTTGAGTAGTATTGTTATTTTAACAATATAAGTTATTCTGATTCATGGGGATGAGATGTCTTTCCATTTGTTTGTATCCTCTTTAATTCTTTTATTAGCATTTTGTAGTTTCCTTGTAGTGGTATTTCACCTCTTTGGTTAAATTTATTCTAGGTATTTTATTTTATTTTGTGTCACTATTGTAAATGGAATTTCTGTGTTGATTTCTTCCCTCAGGTAGTTTGTTGTTTATATATAGAAATGCTACTGATTTTTGTAAGTTGATTTTGTATACTGAGACTTTACTGAATTTGTTTATCAGCTTTAAGAGGGGTTTTTTTTGGTAGAGTCGATTTTTCTGTGTATGAGATCATATCACCTGCAAACAGGGTCAATTTGACTTCCTCCTTCTTAATTTAGATGCCCTTTCTTTCTCTTTCTTAATTAGGATTAAGATTTAATTAGGATTTCTAGTACTATGTTGAATAAGAGTGATGAGAGTAGGCATACTTATCTTGTTCCAGTTCTTAGAGAAAATTATTTCAGCTTTTTCTCATTCAGTATGATGTTATTCAGTATGTTTCTCATTCAGTATGCTGGTTCATCACATATGGCTTATGTTGTGTTGAGGTACTTTCCTTCTATAACCAATTTATTGAGAGCTTGTATCATGAAGAGATGTTAAATTTAATTGAATGCTTTTCCTGCATCTATTAAAATAATACATTCTTGTTCCTCATTCTATTGATATGATATATCATTTTTATTGATTTGCATATGTTAAACCATCCTTGAATTCCTTGGATAAATTCTACTTGCTCATGCTATATTATCTTTTAATACATTTTGGATTTGGTTTACTAGTATTTTGTTAAGGATTTTTGCATCTGTGTTCATAAGGGATATTGAACTGTAGTTTTTGTTATTGTTGTTGTGTCCCTGTCTGGTTTTGTTATCGGGGTTATGCTGTCCTCATAGAATAAGTTAGAGAGAGTTACCCCCATCTCAGTTTTTTGGAAGCACAGTCCAATTGTAATAAAACAATCAACTCAGCAAGAGAGCATAAAAATTGTAAACACACCTTAACCGAACACTGGAGCATGCAGATATATAAAACAAATGTTATTTGATCTAAAGGGAGAGGCAGACCACAATACAATAATAATTGGGGACTTCAACATCCAAGTCTCAGCATTAGACAGATCATCTATACAGAAAATCAACAAAGAAATATTTCATTTTAACTGCACCATAGCCCAAATGAACCTAACAGACATTAAGAGAACATTTTGTCCAACAGCTGCAGAATATATATTCTTTTCATCAGCTTTTGGAACATTCTCCAGCATTGACTATATGTTAGGACACAAACAAGCTTGAAAAGTTTTAAAATATTGAAGTAATATCAAGCATCTTATCTGAACACATGGAATAAAACTAGAAATCAAGAGCAAGAGGAACATTAGAAATTATACAAGTCAGGTGTGGTGGCTTATGCTTATAATCCCAGCACTTTGGGAGGCTGAGGCGGGCAGGTCACCTGAGGTCAGAAGTTCGAGACTAGCTTGGCAAACATAGTGAAACCCTATCTCTACTAAAAATACAAAATATTAGCTGGGTGTGGTGGCAGGCACCTGTAATCCCAACTACTCAGGAGGCTAAGGCAGGAGAATCGCTTGAATCCAGCAGGCAGAGGTTGCAGTGAGCTGAGATCACACCACTGCACTCCAGCCTGGGCAACAACAGAGACGGTCTGTCTCAAAAAAGAAGAAAAAAGAAATTATACAAATGCATTAAAATTAAACATGTTCCTAAATGACCAACAGGTGAAGAAAGAAATTATGAATAAAATTTAAAAAAATCTTGAAACAAATAAAAATAGAAACACAACATACTGAAACCTATGGAACACAGCAAAAGCAGCACTAAGAGGCAAGTTTACAGCAATGAATGTCTACATTAAAAAAACTAGAAATATTTTAAATAAACAACAAAGTATCTTAAGAAGCTAGAAAAGCAAGAACAATCCAAACACAAAATTAGTGGAAGGGAAGAAAATTGAGATTAAAAAATACAAAAGATCAATAAAGTAAAAAAATGGTTTTCTGAAAAGATAAACAAAACAATAAACCATTGGCTAGACTAAGAAAAATGAGAAAATATACAAATGAATACAATCAGCGATGAAAAAGGAGACATCACAACAGATACCACAAAAACACAAAAAATTATTTGAAACTAGTATGAACAAGTATATGCCAATAAATTAAGAAAACCCAGCGTGCATGAATAAATTCCTGGACACATGAAACCTACCAAGACTGAAGAAAGAAGAAATAGAAAACCTAAACAGAACAATACCAAATAAGGAGATTGAATCAGTAATAAAACATCACCCAACAAAGAAAGTTCAGGACCAACTGACTTCATTGCTGAATTCTAGCAAAACTTTAAAGTAGAATTAATACAAATTCTTCTCAAACCGTTCCAATTTGAAATAAATCATAATATGTTGGAAGTAAACAACAAAGACTACTGGAAAAAATGCATCCAGGAATAAAAAAAAGATTTCAAAGTAGCTCATATACTAAAGAAGTAGACATTATGGAATTAAGTAGTCAACTTCAAAAGTTGATAAAACAGAATAAATACAGAAAGAGCAGAATAAAGGTACTGATAATGGTAAGATAAATTTAATATAAGCAATAATGAATATACAACATGCAGAATCAAAAAAGACAAAAGTCATTATTCTGGACAAAAATAAAATTGACCAATAAATAATAAAATGGCAAGATCCATTAATAAAACAGAATGAGGATATAAATAAATATAATTGGGAATAAAAAGTGGACATAATTGTACATGTTATAGAAATTAAGCAAATAATATAAGGATTTTATGCTAATACATTTAAAGCTTAGATGGAATAAAAAAATTCAAAGAAAAATTTAATCTACCTTAAAAGAAATAGAAAATCTGAATATTCCTGTAACTGTAGAGAATCACAAGACCAAAAAGGTTGTATCAATAAATTCTACCAATCATTGAAGAAAAAAGTAATTCCAAAATTTCACAATTCCAAAAAAATAAGAAACGTAAGACAAAACAAAATCCCAGTTTGAACTTGTTTTATGAAGTGACAGAAATCTGATGATAGATAGGAGATCAAGAAGCAATAAAGGAAACTGATAATACTCCCACAGCAGACATATCCAGGACATGGATAAGACCAAAAAGCAAAGTAAGGGGATGTGTGTGTTTCATTATTGTTGTTGCTAAGGGGAATGTCTTCACATTTGTTTTGTTTGTAAAGTAAACATGCTGCTTCCAAAGAATAAAAAGTCTCCCAGTGTCTTATGCTAAATCCTCTGACATTAACTGTCAGAGGAATGCAATTCTTCTAAAGGTCAGCATTTTTGACCTTTAATTTTGAATCATAAGTTTCTTAAGAGACTGAATCTTAAGTTTCTTTGTGAATGTCTGCCTTTTTGTTGTGAATCTTACTAATAAATTAATAATATAGTTAATTTGTATGTTTATAATAATTAATTAATTAAATTTGAGCTGAATTGCTTTGGTGAGAAAAGTAGTCTCACTGCCCTTTGTACATATTTAATTTTTTCCCAATTTTTAAATCTCCGCTTACTTCGATTCTTTCTTTCTTTGAAATCTCAGTTTATGTTCCATCTTCTCCAGAGTGTCCACTTCAACTACTCTAGCTCAGGTGGACTTTGTCTTCCTTAAAATCACAGTTCCCCTTACTATTTCTACCAAATTGATAAATAAGAGTAGTAGCCTATGATCAGACCAATTTACTGCAACTAATTTACCAAGTGACCAATTTGCTCAGTTTGCTAGAGTCGAAAATTTCCCTAGTTCTACTTGGCTGAATTTCAATTTTTTATGAAATTCATATTTTAGAACACAAATGTGTTTCCATATTCAAGGGGTGGGCTTTTCCTTAAATACACTTCTCATTTTTTCTTTCTTCTTCTTCTTCTTTTTTTTTTTTTCAGGTTCACACCCTGGACCTGTCTCTGCCCCTCAGAAAGAAATGGCTGTGAAAATCAGTTTAAGGTGGTTGGTAGTTTTGATGAATTGATCATTTGGCAAACTGCCTTTTGAAAAATTGATGTTTTAGTAAGTTAACAAAATGTCCCCCATTTTTTTAATGCTCCAAATGCAGCACTCATCAGGAAACACAAAGATGGATAAGATATTGTCTCTGTCTTTTGATAAAAGACCTTTGAAGCCTATGTTTCTAGGCTTTGCACACAATCTAGTATGTTGTGAGTAAGAAATAAAAGTTTGTTGAATAAATGAATAAATACACGCAAACCTCAATGCCTGGTGAGGGATGTAATCCATGAATAACTATAATTTAAGGTGATATTTGCAATGATAGATACATGTTAAGGCAACTGCATGTACATAAAGACTGATGATTGAAGCATGAATGTAGGGTAGAAGGACCAATTGGAGAAATTTATCAGAGACTACGTTTGCACTGAATCTTAAAGGATGCTATATGTTTTGCTACATTGTATTTTGCAAAACATATAGCAGGTAAATAAGAGACAGACATTCCAAATGAAAGACTATGTTGTACATGGCATGGGGGCTATGAAAATGTGCTCAGCCTGTTCTATGGCTGCCTAACACATAACCACAAAAACAGCACACTTCTATTCTTACACATTTTCAAAGTTCAAGGCATGGCTTATCTGAGTTCTCCTAGGATTTCACAAGGCTGTAATGTGTCAGTTGAGCTGTGTGCCTTTCTGAAGCTAGGGATCCTCTTCTAAGTTCAACTGGCTGTAAAGAAAATTTAACTCCTTATGGTCACAGAATGAAGGCCCTCAAAATCCTAGGAGCTGCCTCTGGTTCTCTACCATGTGGACTTCTCCATTGGCATCTTAACAACGTGACTTGCTTCTTCAAGTCCTGAAGGAGGATCTCTCTACTGTGTGAATAAAAGTTCTCTGAAAAGGAATTTGGATGAAAGAGCCTTTACTTCAGTGAACAGTTTGTAAACCAAGCAGACATTGACTTTGGTGTAAAATCAAGGTGCTGTTCCAGAAAACACAGAAAGGGCTCGTTTTAGAGTGAAAGTTCCCATCCAGGTTTCCAATCAGGTCGATTTATGCAAATGAAAGATACAAATTTGTTTGGTTCTGATTGATTGATGCAGCTGAGTTCTGATTGGTTAACACAGTTGAGCCCTAATTAGTCAAAGCAGATGAGCTCTGATTGATTGGTTCAAGGGAACTCTGATTGATTGATTCAGATGAGTTATGAAAGACTCAAAGTTAAACAGAGGTGTGGGTTTCCTGAGAACTCAGAGTGCATGTGTGACTTCTAGTCAGCAAATGGCCACGTGGCTCTGTTTTAATTTAGACCCAGTTAGTCACTTGGGATCTGTCTTGAAGCATTAGCTCCTTCAGGTTCACATTTGTTCACAAAAACACACTAGCAAGGCAGAGTCATATGTATTTCATAACCTAACCATGGCAATGATATTGCACAACCTTTGTCATGTATATTATCTACTCACAGAAGTGACATCCGATCACCTTTGCTACATTATATTGGTTAGAAGCAAGTCACAGGTCCTGCCTACACTTAAGAGGAGGGGATTACAGAATAGCTTGAATGCCTGGGGCAGAAATTTTTAAGGCCTACCTTAAGGTGTATCCACCACAGTGAAAATACATGTGGCACGGGAACAATAACACATGAAGGTGGTGTTTTCAAGGGTGGCAGGAACTGGATCTTAAAAATACTTGGATACCTACACGAAATGCAAAGAAAATAGATTTAAAGACACAGTAAGCTTTAAGTTTATCCCTATATCCTTTTTGGAAAAGCTTTCTTAAGAAAATTGATGGCGTAAATAAGTTTGCAGAGAACACATGTTAATGTTTCTTGGATTACTAAGAGTATTTGAAAATATGAACCTACTTCCTTTAGAGAAAAAATTATAACACCATTTTAACTTTCTGCTTACAGAGTTTAAATAGGTTCACTTCTAATAACTTCTTAAGTCTTGTTCAAAAACAAGATGCACAAACTTTGCACAACCTTTCCTGTCTTTGAGTTATACAACATCAGTTCATTTAGGCAAATGTTCTAGCTGGTCTATTAGAGCATTAGAGAATCATAAACATCTGACCTTGCATGTTGTCTTTTTTCTTTCATTACTCTCTCTGTCTTTTAAAAGCTGTAAGGCAAATGTGGCTGCCACTCATTCATTCTGAGATACCTTTACTTTGGGCTTCAAATAGTTAAGTTCAAATAAATTGTAGTTATATTCGGCTCCTATGTGTCTCATAGAAAAACGCAAGACAAGAACATGTGTGTTGTTTTTAAATAATTTGATGAATCTGTGCTTCCCTGATAAGTCTTTCAATGACTCACCAATAATTAGAGTCTACATCTTCTTTCCTCCAAGTTTTTTAAATGATGGAAAATGTCATACAAATATACAAAATTATAGAGAGCAGTTTAATTGTCAACCTTGTTAATCTATACTCTTATCTCCTTTATTTTCTATTCCTTAAATTGTTAGAGCAAATTCCAAACTATCTGAATTCATCAGTAGTATACTGTAATACATACATAAAAAAGACAAGTACTCCTTTAAAAAATAACCACAATGCCATTAAAACACCTAAAAATTAACACTAATTTCTTATTATCATCGAATAGCTAACTAGTTTTAAAATTTTCTTAATTCCCCTCTCTTGTTTTGACAGTTGGATTGTCTGAACAAGGATCCTAATAAGGTACCCACTTCACCGGCCCCCAGTGTTTCATCACTGAGTCTTTTTTCACCTATGAGTACTCCCTTCACTCCTTTTAAATTTTCTTATAATTTTTTGTTGCAGAAATTGGATGATTTGTTCAGTCTGAATTTTGCCAATTGCTTCACCATGACATTTAACTTAACATGCTTTTCTATCCCTCTGTTTAGGTATTAGGCTGAATCAAATAAAATTTCATCTTGGTAGGTCAAAATGGCAATTTTATATGGCTTAACCTGATACTTAGATCTAGAGGTGAGATCAGATTTAGCTTCAAATTTTTGACAAGAGTACTTCACAGTTGTCTCACATTTTGTTACTCCAGACAGAATCCAATGATAGTTTCTCTCTTTTTTGGTGTGTGCGATGTTAAGATTAATCTTACTATTATAAAATTCTCCAATAGCTTTTCATCTATTGACTTCAGGAGGATTAGTAATCATTACTCTGATCCACTGTTTTATTAGAGGCTACAAAATGGTATTATTTATTAATTAATGTAATTCTTTTAAAAAGATTAACTTTCTATAATCAACTACTTGGTTACAAACTAAAGGATAGTTCATAAATTAAAGGCAAGACAAATGTTTGGTTATCTGCATTTAGTTAATAGTTTTATCAATTATGCTTTTGTTCTCCTGGCATCCTCCAGAGGTGACCATTGAGTTGGTTTTAATTTTCATTTTAGAATAATTTAGACGTATATAGGACAGCTTTAACTCTCATGAAGGTATTCATTGATTTTGATGCTCAAATTGTCCTCTCTTTGGTACTTAAAAGTCACTTCAAGTTAGCTTTTGAGTTATTTTCATAAAACTTCAGCAGACTTCAATAACTTGTTTGATTTTCAGAACTGAAAAGTATGGTACATTTATTGTCCCAGGCACAGAATTTCTTGTAGGTACCATAGTTTGCTCCAATGAGAAGTGTTATATGGAGAAAAGCATAGGGAATAAGGATGCCACTGGTATTTAACCAGTCATCATTTCTAGGTCTGTTTAGTGGGCAGAAGTAGAAAAAATGCATATTTTAAAAAAGAAAATACATCATAAATGTATGTGGACATCTATATAACTAAGCATTTTGACTTAATTTCTCTGATGGTACACATATCTCTTTTCTTCCATGGAAACATTTCATTCCCAACACCACCAACATAATTGTCCCCTTGTCTTATCCTGCACACACATACATCAGTTCAGAATAACAACACAGATATTACCACCAAAATTATGAATAGCAAACACTGATCAAAATTTCTTTGCAATTATTTTTTCTGTTAGACTATGTCCCCATAGGGATGTACAGTCACATGGCTGTGTTTTCAAGTCACTTGAAATAATTTCTATGTGGGGTTAGCCAATCACTCAATACAAAATTAAGTTTGTTTTGTTTCCAATTCTTAAAATTACTTTATTTTTTGAATAACATTTATTTACAGTTTTGTAAAACACTAACATGATTCCAGACAGCATGACAGTATTGGGGATAATCTTTGCTCCTTCTTACAGCTGGTAGTACTCCAATGTGTAAATAAATGTATTAATACTATAGTTTATTCAAGCAATATTCTATTGAATAGACATTTAAGTTGTTCCCACTCTTTTGCTATTAAAAATAGTAACACAGTGAATAGACTTATGAATATATCTTCTTTGGGGGAAGCAGGTCATGGTATAATTGAGTTATAATCCTCCACATGAGATTGCTGATTAAAATGGTAAAAGCATATGTAATTTTATTGGATGTTGCTTAAATCTGTTCTCTAGGGGTTGTACCACTTGACATTCTAGCAGCAATATATAAGACTTATTTCCTGGCCAGGTACAGTGGCTCACATCTGTAATCCCAGCACTTTGGGAGACCAAGGTGGGTGGATCACTTGAGGTCAGGAGTTCGAGACCAGCCTGGCCAACATGGCAAAACCCCATCTCTACTAAAAATGCAAAAAAAAAAAAAGAAAAAACAATTAGCTGGGTGTGGTGGCACAGGCCTGTAATCCCAGCTATTTGGAAGGCTGATTCAGGAGAATTGCTTGAACCCGGGAGGTGGATGCTGCAGTGAGCTGAGACCATGCCACCGCACTCCAGCCTGGGTGACAGAGTGAGACTCCATCCAAAAAAAAAAAAAGACTTATTTCCCCAAAAGTTTACCAACAGAATATACCGTTAAACTTTTACATTTTTGACAGTACGATAGGTGAGAATGATAACTCTGTAGTTTTAATCTGCAGCTCTATTATTATGAATGACGTTGAGTATATTTTCATGGTAAAGGGCCATATGCCTTTCTTTTTTCTGTTAAGTCTATATTTCTTGTTCGTTTTCAATAGGGTTATTGGAGTTTTTCTTCTATTAGACAATCTTTCTATTTTAGGGATACCAACTCTTTTCTGTCATGTAAGTTGCAAAAATTTTTTCCAGTTTGTTATTTTTTCATTATACTTAAGATTTATTTTGACATATTTTAAAATTGTTATATCTCATATTTATTAATCTGTTCCTTTATTGCTACTTAAGTTTTTCCTCTTCCAGATTATAGAGGATTTACTTATGCTTTCTTCTAGTATTTTTATGTTTTCCATGTTTACATTTAAATATCTCATAATACCCTTTTTTTTTTCTATCTGGTGTACGATATGAGAAACAACCCAGTTTTATCTTTTGTTATAATATGAATATCAAATTACTCCAACATCATTTACTGGTTTTCTTTCCCCCACTGATTTGCAGTGCTGCTTATTAAATATACTAAATATCCATATGCAGTTGATTCTATTTCTAGACATTCAGCTTTGTTTTATTGATTTCTTTGTAAACCCATTTGCCCATACCATATGGTTTTACTTTTAGAGGATTTATGTTTTACTACATGGTAGGGCTAGCCACCCCTTTCCCTATCCTATTGCTCTTGTGTTTTCCAAGATATTCTGGCTATTAATGCTTATTATTATTTTATTTTATTTATTTTATTTTTTACCTCTATGCTAGGTTTAGGGGTAAAAGTGAAGGTTTGTTACATAGGTAAACATGTGTACATATTATTTCGTCACCCAGGTATTAAGGCCAGTACTCAATAGTTATCTTTTCTGCTCCTTTTCCTCCTTCCACACTGCCCCATCAAGTAGATCCCAGTGTCCGTTGTTTTCCTCTTTGTGTTCATAAGTTTATCATTTAGCTCCCTCTTATAAGTGAGAATATGTGATATTTGATTTTCTGCTCCTGAATTATATTATTATTCTTTTATTTATTTAAACAATTTTAAAATTCTTCTTATTATCTCAGTAGTTTTGGGGGAACAGGTTGTGTTTGGTTATATGGATAAGTTCTTTTGGTGTGATTTATGAGCTTTTGGTACACCCATCTCTTGAGCAGTGTACACTGTACCCAATGTGTAGTCTTTTATCCCTCACACTTCCTCCTGTGGTCTCAAAGTTCATTGTCTGGTTCTTATGCCTTTGCACCCTCATATCTTAGCTCCCACTTATAAGTGAGAACATACAATGTTTGGGTGTCCATTTCTGAGTTAGCTCACATAGAATAATGGTCTCCAACTCCATCCAGGTTGTTGCAAATGCATTCTCATTCCTTTTTATGGCTGAGTAGTATTCTATTGTATATATACATCATATTTTCTTTATCCTCTCATTGGTTGATGGACATTTAGGCTGTTTCCATATTTTTGCAATTGTGAATTGTGCTTCTATAAACATGCGTGTGCAAGTGTTTTCTTCATGTAATGACTTCTTTTCCACTTGATAGGCACCAGTAGTAGAAGTGCTGAAGCAAATGAGAGCTCTAATTTTACGTCTTTAAGGAATCTTCATACTCTTTTGCATGGTGGTTGTACTAGTTTACACTCCCACTAGCACTGCAAAAGTGTTCCCTTTTCACCACATCCACACCAACATCTATTTTTTTTTTTTTTTTTTTTTTTTTATTATGGCCATTCTGCAGGCTTAAGGTGGAATTGCATTGTGGTTTAAATTTGCATTTCCCTGATCATTAGTGATGTTGAGCATTTTTTCATATGTTTGTTGACCATTTGTATATCTCCTTTTGAGAATTGTCTATTCATGTCCTGAGCCCACTTTTTGATGGGATTTTTTTTTCTTGCTGATTTGTTTTAGTTCCTTGTAGATTCTAGATATTAGTCCTTTGTCAGATGCATAGTTTGTGAAGATTTTCTTCCACTCTAAGGGTTGTCTGTTTACTCTGCTGATTATTACTTTTGCTGTGCAGAAGCTTTTTAGTTTAATGAAGTCCCATCTATTTGTCTTCATTTTTGTTGCCTTTGCTTTTGGGTTCTTGGACATGAATTCTTTGTCTAGGACAATGTTTAGAAGAGTTTTCCTGATGATATCATCTAGAATTTTTATGGTTTCAGGTCTTAGATTTAAGTCTTTGATCCATTTTGAGTTGACTTTTGTATAAGGTGAGAGATCCAGTTTGATTTTTCTAAATGTAGCTTGAAAATTATCACAGCACTATTTGTTGAATAGGCTGTCCTTTCCCCACTTTACGTTTTTGTTTGCTTTGTCAAAGAACAGTTGGCTGTAAGTATTTGACCTTATTTCTGGGTTCTATATTCTGTTCCATTGGCCTATGAACCTGTTTTTATACCAGTATCATGCTGTTTTGGTAATTATAGCCTTGTAGTATAGTTTGAAGTTGGGTAATGTGATGCCTCCAGATTTGTTCTTTTTGCTTGGTCTTGCTTTGGCTATGCAGGTTCTTTTTAGTTCCATATGAATTTTAGGATTTTTTTTCTAGTTCTGTGAACAGTGATTATGGTATTTTGATGGGAATTGCATTGAATTCATAGATTGCTTTTGGTAGTATAATCATTTTCCCAATATTGATTCTGCCCATCCAGGAGCATGGGATGCATTTTTATTTGTTTGTGCCATTTATAATTTCTTTCAGCAGTGTTTTGTAGTTTTCTTTGTAAAGATCTTTCACCACTTCTATTCAACATGGTACTGGAGGTCCTGCCCAGATCATTCAGATAAGAGAAAGAAATAAAGGGCATATAAATTGGTAAAGAGTAAATCAAACTCTCACTGTTCACTGATGATATGATCATATACCTAGAAAACCCTAAAGACTCATCCAAAAGGCTCCTATATCTGATAAAGGAATTCAGTAAAGCTTCAGCATACAAAATCGACGTACACAAGTCAGTAGCACTGCTATACACCAACGACTGTATTAATTTGTTCTTATGCTGCTACGAATAAATACCTAAGACTGGGTAATTTATAAAGGACAGAGCTTTAATTGACTTACAGTACAGCATGGCTTGGGAGGCCTAAGGAAACTTACAATCATGATGGAGGGTGAAGAGGAAGCAAGACATCTTCTTCACAAGGTGGCAGGAAAGAGAAGTGCCAAGCAAAGGGGGAAAAGCCCCTTATAAAACAATCAGATCTCTTGAGAACTCACTATCATGAGAACAGCATGGGGTAACCAACCCCATGATTCAATTACCTTCCCGTGGGTCCCTCCCATGACACATGGGGATTATGGGAACTACAATTCAAGATAAGATTTGGGTAGGAATACAACCAACTTAACTCTTCCCTGGCCCCTCCCAAACCTCATGTCCTCACGTTTCAAAACACAATCATGCCCTTCTAACAGTCCCTCAAAGTCTTAACTCTCAAACTCATTCCAGCATTAATCCAAAGACCAAGTCCAAAGTCTCATCTGAGACAAGGCAAGTCCCTTCTACCTATAAGCCTGTAAAACCAAAAGCAAGTTAGTTACTTCCTAGATATGATGGGAATATAGGCATTGGGTAAACACATCTGTTCCAAATGGAAGAAATTGGCCAAATCAAAGGGGGTTACAGGCCTAATGCAAGCCCAAAATCCAATATGGCAGTCAATAAACCTTAAAGTTTCAAAATAATCTCTTTTGACTCCATGTCTCACATCCAGGTCATGCTGATGCAACAGGTAGGCTCCCACGGCTTGGACAGCTCTGCACCTGTGGCTTGGCAGGGTACAGCCCCCCTCTGGACTGCTTTCATTGGCTGGCATTGAGTGTCTGTGGCTTTTCCACAGTAGTTGGTGGAACTACCATTCTGTGGTCTGGAGGACGGTGGCCTTCTTTTCACAGCTCCTCTAGGTAGTGCCACAGTGGGGACTCTGTGCGTGCTCCAATCCCACATTTCCCTTCCTCACTGCCTTAGCAGAGGTTCTCCATGAGGGCTGTGCCCCTGAAGCACATTTCTGAAGCCATGGCCCAAGTTGTACCTTGGCCCCTTTTAGCCACAGCTGGAGTGGCTGGGACACAGGCCACCAAGTCCCAAGCATGCACACAGTAGTAGGGCCCTGGATCCGGCCTAGGAAACCATTTTTTTATTTCTCTTAGGCCTCTGGGCTTGTGATGGGAGGGGCTGCTGGGAAGGTCTCTGACATACCCTGGAGACATTGACATGCTCTGAAGATATTTTCCCCACGGTCTTGGTCATTAACATTTGGCTCCTTGTTACTTATGCAAGTTTCTGCAGCTGGCTTGAATTTCTCCCCAGAAAATGGGTTTTTCTTTTCTACCACATTGTTGGGCTGCAAGTTTTCCAAATCTTTATGCTCTGTCATCACTGGAACACTTTGCTGCTTAGAAATTCCTTTCTCCAGGTACCCTAAATCATCTCTTTCATATTCAAAGTTCCACAGATCTCTAGGGCAGGGGGAAAATGCCACCAGTCTCTTTGCTAAAGCATAGCAAAAGTCACCTTTATTCCAGTTCCCAATAAATTTCTAATCTCCATCTGAGGCCACTTTAGCCTGGACTTCATTGTTCATATCACTATCAGCATTTTGTTCAAAGCCATTCAATGAGTCTCTAGGAAGTTCAAGTTTTCCCACATCTTCCTGTCTTCTGAGCTCTCCAAGTCTCTAGGAAGTTCCAAACTTTCCTACATTTTCCTGCCATCTTCTGAGCCCTTCAAACTGTTCCAACCTCTGCCTGTTACCCAGTTCCAAAGTCACGCCCACATTTTTGGGTATCTTTATAGCAGTATCCCACTCTCTGAAGTAACAAATTACTGTATTAGTCTGTTCTCACACTACTATGAAGAAATATCCGAGACTAGGTAATTTATAAAGGAAAGAGGTTTAATCAACTCACAGTTCAGCATGGCTGGGGAAGCCTCAGGAAACTTACAATCATGGCGGAAGGGTAAGGGGAAGCAAGGCACCTTCACAAGGCAGCAGGAAGAAGTGCCTAGCAAAAGGGGAAAGCCTTTTACAAAACCATCAGATCTCATGAGAACTCACTCACTATCCTGAGAACGGCATGGGGTAACTGCCCCATGATTCAATTACCTTCCACCTCTCCCTCCCATGACATGTGACAATGGGAACTACAATTCAAGATGAGATTTGGGTGGGGACACAGCCAAACCACATCAGTGACCAAGCTGAGAATCAAAGCAAGAACTCAACCTCTTTTACAACAGCTGCAAAATAAATACATAAATAAATTACTTAGGAATATACCTAACTAAAGATGTTATAATATTATTTTTAATATAAAACTTTATAACTAACTTATTTAGCCTCAGAAAAAATGGTATATGGTATATGTATATGTACACATTTATGTATATATGTATATATATAGTCTATGTATGTGTGTATATATGTGTATATATACCTGTATGTATATGTGTATATATGCCTATATGTATATATGTATGTATATATGTGTATATAGGTATATATACCTATATGTATATATGTATGTATATATGTGTATATATGTATGTATATCTATATGTATATATGTGTATATATGTATGCGTATATATATTTTTTATCTAACTGAAATCACACTGCATTTATAATTTAAATTAGTGGGAAGGGGGAACTTTTTCGCATTGAGCTTTCCTACTCCAAAATATGGGTTATCTTTCTATTTATACAAGTCTACTTTTGTGCCCTTCAGAAATATTTCATATGGTTTGTTCAGGAGATTTTGGATATTTATTGATAAGTGCTTTGCCTAGGTTATTTATTTATATCATAAATGGGAGGTTTTCCTTTTCATTGTTTTTTCTCAGCAAGTTTTGTTTGTGTATATGGAATGGAGCCTGAATCATAACATGGCATTCTAGGCCTTCCATCTCTCTTTTCTGTTTCATTTATTACATTTTTCTTGTGCTAACCATTTGTTCTTCAGGAAATATTTTCTATAAATGCCCCTAAAGAGCCTTGTTTTTTTGAATTCTTCAGCACTGCTTAAGTATCCTTCTTGATACCCTCCCCAACATTTTTTCGTCTGTAATTTTGTAAACTCTTTTACACCTTCTAAGTCCTCTCTTCCACAATTTCTCCTACAGCATTCAGGTCTGCATTCAAATGCTACACAACATAAGCTGGTTTTCAGTTACCTTTCTGGGTGTGCTTGTCTATTATATAAAGCAAGTCTCTGAGATACAGGGTGGCAGGAACTGTGCTTCACACTTTGATTTTTTTTTTTTTTTTTTTTTTGGTACTCAGTGGATTGAACCTAGTGCATGCTCAATAAAATTTATCTGTTGATCTTCATCAAATATTTTAAATTATCTCTGATAACTATCACTTTCATTAGAAAAGCTTGATACATTCTAATTCTGGTGGTCTAATATGCATAATAACCCTTAGGAGCTGAGTCAGAAGAGAATTTTCATCCCACCTCCAGGAGACAGCCCTTTGGAAGATTAAGAAACCTGCCCCACAGAAGGCCAAGTCTAACCCAGGCTTGAAGTCAGCTCTTCCAAGAGTTCAGGGCTTTTTCTACTGAACTTTTTGGCTTCTCTCTGCTCAAAGGGCTGAGTCATAAGTTGTCCTAAACAGCCCTCAGGAGTGTCTTCGCCAACTTTGGGAACAAGTTGCTGGAGATCGAAAATGAAGGAGAGTTTGAAGTCATTGCAGTTTCAGTGTGCCTACAGTAACACAGGTCTTAAAATTTCTGCCCAGTTCAAACACACAAAATAAGTTTATCTCCCTAATTACTGTTGATTTTGAAACAAGAATGACCAAACTGCTTGTTTTATAAGTAAACCACAAAACCTGGAAGTAGTAACAACTCTCTAATCCTTTGTTGAAATCCTTCATCAATAATTAGAATAATAGTAGTCTCACTTGAATAACACATCTGGTTCACAGCCACAAATAGACCTTGAGAGACCACAGAAAAGTAGAATGCTACAGTTCTTCCCACCTGTGTTCTGTACTATGAGCTTCCACACACATTGCTTTCATGCCTCTTCCTTCTTGGGAAGGCATTGTGACTCCATGAATAGAAGCAATGGCTTAAGCCCAGAAAGACCTAATTTCATTTTTGTTTCTTTCATTACTATTTATTGGGCATGTAACTTAACCTTTCTTACTTTTAAAATATTTTTATCCTATGGGGAGAGACTGTAACAAATTTTTTGCAGAGTGTTTTATAATCTGGAGATGAAATGCACTATGTAAAACCACCACCAAGATGTTATTAATTACAGCCAGGACTCAAGTCAGCTGTCAGTATTGCAAGGAGGAGCAAGTCCACTGCATAAAATGACAATCACTTCATGAGCTTTCAAATGCATAGAACTTGCTGACACGAATACTGCAGCACACCAAAGGGTAGAAAATCAATGTAATGACTGCAGTGGAATAGAAAGATGTCTGCTGGTGTAGTATCAGAGAACTCTTAGTTAAAAAAAGAATAATCTGGAATTTGTTTTAAAAACTGAAGACTGCTGTGATGGTAGAGCTGCAGAATCCTTTCTGTCTGCTTCCAACCCTATGAGAACCTGGATAGCATTCACATGTACTGACATCTGACAGGAAAAAACAGAATTACTGCAGAGGCTGTTGGAGAGTTCATTGTATTATGACTAAGCTCACTCAGAATAAAATTCTATCCAGTTTCATTAAAGGGTTTTGTGCCTGGCGTATCATAAGTGCTCAGTAAATGTTACTCTTATTATTTTGCTTGGAAGAAGAAAAATACCGCTCACACGGGTCACCACAGACATAGGATGATGCACATAGCATTGCTTTCGCAAATAGCAGAAAGTGTGCATGTCTGTCTGTACCTGAGCCAGTGAAGAATATCTCCAACTCTGTCTTTTGTTCCCCAGATAAGGACTTGGAGGTTTTTGGAGCTCACCATGTTTTATCCCTGAAAATAGACTTGATTCTAGTGTAGACTGGGTTCTTCAACCATTGTCTCCAGACAAAAAGTCATTACACAGCCATGGTAGAACATTCATTCTCTGAACCTTTTTATAGAATCCACTTTTATAAAATCTGCAAAGGTTTTCTCTGTCAAGCCAGGTGATTAGAAAGAGCATAGAAAAGGCTGGTAACTCTCCTCTAGACTGCAGTCTTACATGCATATTAGATTTCCACAGTGTGTGTTATTCCACAATTTCCCCTGCTGCTGCTTCTCCTACCAGCTGGCTTGCTTGTAATTTGGGCAGCTGGGCTTCAGTGGCTCAGACCTTCTCCTTCATGGAATGCTCTAAGCCTCCCTAGTAAAGTTCCATATTTTTACTATGTAGAATTGGCCACCAACTACAAAATAACTTTTAGATTTACCTAGGGAAATAAGCAGGGGCAAACGTATGCTAGTCACCATCATAATGTTTTAGTTTTTCCTATTACATTAAGCCCTTTTTCTTATTTCCAGTTTAAGATGATCTGTTTTAGGCTATCTCTCAAGACAGCTTTGCCAGCAGAGTGACCACAGAGGATGACAATAACAGCAGGCATTATTTGTTGAAAGCGCAGCTGGTATCTGGTGCTGTGGCGAGTATTTAAAATGCACTATCTCGTTAAAACATAAGTTATCCCTGAAACTCAGAGAGGTTAAGTAACTTTCTCAGCATCATACAGAGGGAAAGTTATCAGGATTCACACCTAGGCTTATACATCTTGAATTTTTTATAATTATTCTATATGCTATTGGTAATGTCAATAATAACATCACCAGGAATTAAATTGGTCATATTTTTCCCTTTGATGTTAGGCAGTGAATACGTAAAGCATCCTAAGATTAAAAATCAAATAAACAACTGGACAGAAACCCAGATAACTATTATTACTATTATTATTATTATTATTATTATTATTATTGTGAAAGAGCACACGCTATTGGGAAGTAGACTGCTGCACAGTGACTGACAAAGGCCACCCAATGGGCACTTACACATCGTACTCCAAAAGACATGGGATGTTTTGCTAATAAAAATCAATGGGAACAAGGATTCCTCTGGGCGACTCCCCCAACCTCATCCTTTTTAGGGGTGGAGAAATCTCCCAACCATTTTCCTGATGGCAGCTATGGTTCACTAGAGATAGAGTCCCTCGGGGTGCCTTCCTGTTTCTTATAAAGAACATTTTCTTTATATTTTTTGAAGTATTCATTTTGTTACTTTCATTCTACATTCTCTTGAGGCCTTCAGACAAGCTTCTATACAGATTACCTTGATGTCAGCACCAGAGAGGTCATCTTTAACCATGATCAAGTCGTCCAGGGTTACGTCATCAGACAGTGTCATCCTGCTTGTGTGATTCTGAAAGGTGCACTTCTTAGTCCTTTCATCAGGCAGGGGGAACTTGATTTTCCTGTCAATGTGGCCTGGTCTGATAAGTGCTGGATCCAAAGTTTCTATTCGGTTTGTGGCCATGATAACTTTCACATCTCCCCTAGAATCAGATCCCTCCAACTGGTTCAACAGTTTCAACATTGTTCACTGAATTTCTCTCTCACCACGAGAATTTGAGTCATACCTTTTTGTCCCAATGGCGCCACTTTCATCAATAAACACGATGGATGGTTCATGTTCTTCAGCAACTCAAAACAATTACCATACGAGTTTGGGCCCATCACCTAGGTACTTCTGAATAAGTTCAGAGCCAACATTCTCAAAAAAGTGGCTGAGGTTTTGTTTGCTACTGCTTTGGATAGCAAGGTATTGCCTGTGCCAGGTGGACCATAGAGAATGACCCCTTTAGGAGGCTTCATACCCATCTCTTCATAATATTCAGGAAATATTATGGAGAGGAAACTCCACAGCTTCCTTAATTTCCTGAATTTGGTTGTCCAACCCCCCAGTATTGGCATAGGTCTCCTGAGGGGCCTTTTCCATCTTCATCACTGTGACCAGGGGATCCGTGTCATCCATTAGCACCCCTATCACAACATGCACCTTGTGGTTGAGCAGGACCAAGCAGCCGGTTTCCAGCAGATCCTTGTCTACAAATGAAAGAATGCTGACGTAGTATTCTGAGCCCACAGATGTAGACATGATGACATGATTGCCATCAAGGATCTCTTCCAAGGTTCCTCCTGACATCAGGGTGCCCCTCAGATCATCCACTTCTGATCTTTCCTCCTCTTGTTTTTCTTCTGATGGTTTCATTCGTTTCTGATTTCTGATGAATTCTTCCTCCATGAAAAGATAGTCTTTAATTCTCTCTAATGTCAGTAATTGTAACCAGCACTGAGTGTGAGGTGTCACCAGTGGCAGTTTGCTGGCTACATCTGGTCCCTTTGTTTTCTTCTTCTTTTTCCTCACTCTAGTTGGTACAGAGGTTCATATTTCTTTTTCTTGTCCTTGTCATCCTTCTTTCCACTTCCAGGACCAGGAACACCACTCTGACTTTGACCCATCTTGCCTCGGCCACTTGAACTAAAAAACCCGGATTATTAAGATGCCTGTTGGTTACTTAACAATTTTAGTTTCACTATCTTATTTAGCTACAAATAGCAGTTGGTTCAAACATTTTCCCTTGCTGGGGATATAATTTCTAGAAAGTGTTCTTTGCAGTGAAACTGAACTGGAAGCCACTAAGTAGTAATTAATATTAGCTCCTGCTTTTTTTTTCTTTCTTTCTTTCTTTTTTTTTTTGAGATGGAGTCTCGCTGTGTCGCCCAGGCTGGAGTGCGGTGGCCGGATCTCAGCTCACTGCAAGCTCTACCTCCTGGGTTTATGCCATTCTCCTGCCTCAGCCTCCCGAGTAGCTGGAACTACAGGCGCCGGCCACCTCGCCCGGCTAATTTTTTGCATTTTTAGTAGAGATGGGGTTTCACCGTGTTAGCCAGGATGGTCTCGATCTCCTGACCTCGTGATCCGCCCGTCTTGGCCTCCCAAAGTGCTGGGATTACAGGCTTGAGCCACCGTGCCTGGCCAGCTCCTGCTTTGAAAGCATTATATTTAACAAGGCTTCATAGGAATAATAATAATAATAATATGAAATGGGGTTTTGGTTTATAGTTTAATTCCAGAAAGAAAGTATGCTTTTTAAAATTTACCAGAGTATTTAGTAACATTGTTTTCATTTCCAGTGAGCACTCATTGCTGATTTTAAAGAGACAATGCAGCTGCAAAAAACAGAAAAACAAAACAATTGCAGGACAGAAAGCTCAAGTTTTAGAGAAAGAGAGCTATAGTATCATGTAGTGGAAGTTACCCTGTAATTCCAACAGAATGCTGAACAGTGAGTTTCATGCTGTTTTATCTAAGCAACAAATTGGCAAAAATATATAACACAAGCCTAGAAAATGAACAGGAATCTAGTGAACAAATCACTTAATAGAGGTCTTATTTTCTGTGTAACTCAGGTGTGAGCAAGGGTGGTCCCCTCAATCTTGGTGTCAATTTCACACTCTGTGACAATCCAATGTCCTGTTGAAATGTTTGCAGATTCACAGGTGAAGAAGGCTAATGTTCTCATGGTCGTGAGTTCAGTCTTCCTCCAAACTTAGTAGCACATTCGGAATCAGTTCTCAAAAGAATATTGCTGATTTGTTAAAGGGTGTATGATTACGCTCTCAAACTGAAGGGACTTTGGCTCCAGTGGATATAGTGGGTCATAAGGGCATATGTTAGAGCTTTCTGCACTGACTGCAAGATTAGGTTTTATATCTTCTGTTGGCCTGGGCCTCTTTGAGAGCTGTCGACTTTTGGAATCACTTGGTAAACTGGTCAAAGTAGAATACCTTGCCTTCCTCTTGCAGAGTCCAGCAAACATTACAAGGTTTTTTTTTTTTTTTTTTTTTCCTTAAGCAGCTTGCTGCTCTATGTCTTATCAACATAATGTGTTTAATGGAAAAAATCAGCATGATGTCTTACAGGATTTTGAGTCGTTCTTGGGAATTAAATTGTGACACAGAATTGGGGAGTTGACAACCAACAGTTGGCATTTTTACGACAGTAAAGGGATGCTTTTGTGTCCACCAAGTTAAAACACACTATTCTTAGTGTTCTTTGTTTCTGGGAGTGGATAAACATGCATGTTATCTATCAATAACTGCAAACTAGGTGGCAATAACCCCTGTAAGAAAATCAGTCTGGCAGGCAGCTGTAATAGGCAATATCACTATTCTTCTCAGGGTTTTGCACTTGCCAAGGAGAAATGCATTATGTTCTTTTATGTTCTTTGAATCTTACAGTTTCCTAGAAATGAAAGCAGAATAGTTTTTCTCCCTGTTTTACAGATATGAAGACTGAGTAACAGAGAGCACATTTTGTTGGGAAAACATTTATGAGGGTCCCGAAACTCTGAGGAGGTTGTTCTGAAGTGTCATTTTCCTTGAGCAGTTTTTTTGTGTTTTTCCTTATAGATTAGCCTATGTTGCATTGCAGGCTGAGGGCAAGGGGCCTGAAGACAGACTGCCTTAGTTGGAACTTGAATTCTGCCACTTGTCTTGGGCAAATTGCTCAGCTTCTCTGTGACTCAGTTTTCTCATCTGAGGATTAAATGAGGATTAATTATATGAATGCAAAGTAAAGTACTCAAAACAGAGCCAGACACTATTAGCATTCTATCTATAGTTAATGAAGAAGCAATAACTGACAAGGTTAAAATCTTACACCCAAAGTCAAATGTAGAAAATTTAGAAGATTCTACATTAAAAATGTAATTTCTATCAGGTCCTGGGCTACCTTCACCTTCTTCAGTGAATGGATCAAGTAGGAAACTATATCTCATTGGTTTAAAGTTGAGGTTACTTGTGTGCTAAGTGCCTTTGTTAGCATGCAGAGAATCCTTTGCATGACTAGCACTGATATGACAAATTGCTGCATACTCTCCAAGTGATTCAGCCAAGCCATTTCCCCAGTGCTGACAAAGCACCAATCCCAGGTACTGCTCAACAGGGCCGCCATTATCTACCATTTCAGGAAGACAAGGAGCTTAGATGGAGAATATTACAATTATTTTCACAAATTAGATGACTGTATTTGAATCTGAGAGCAAAAATTCATGGGTAATATATGTCTTTCTATGTCTATCTCTCTTGAATATAGAGAAGGTAGTTACAATTGGTAATTGAAACATTGCCTATCAGTGTGAAATTTATGAGATAAATTTTAATAAATACACGGACATTTCAAGTGTCTTTTGCTGATGAAAGCAGCTGAATTGATTAAAACTAATTTGCACAATTTGTGGTTTATGGTGAGAAACTGACCGCAAAATTGGAGCATTTTAATATAAGTACATTTTCAACTGGGGTACTTTTGTTTACATCATGTTGGTAAATGTTTAAATCTTGTACTTTAAGAAATTTGCATTTGAAGGGTGACAGACTTTTCTTTGCATCAATTCAAGTGATTTAATTATAGTGGAGACAGAATTTATCTTGTTTTCATGAACCCATTACATTTTCATTGAAGTTCAGAGATTTGAATTTTTTTCAGTTATAACTTTTATTAAATTGACTTGATGATATTTTTTTGCATATTTTTTCCTTTAGTATTATGGTGAAATCTTTTTGCTTTAAGTTTTGTAATGGCTATTTATATTCCTAATGGAATATAAGACCTTGGAGGCTTCTAGGGCTTCTTTTACTGCAACTGTCTATGATTAAAAGATTGAATTATTGGTCTCTTAGGATAGAAGCACATTCAGACTTCTTGCTTGTTATAGCTTAATATCCATCTCATAAAAACCACTGAGAATCAATCTCCAGTTTGCAAATAACTTGGATTTGAGGCATTGGTTTGTGAGTAATCTGTATCATTTTTGGGAGTTCTTTTTTTGTACCACAACAGTAAGTCAGTATCAGTTGCTGCATTTTCGATTTGTTTAAAAACATGGGAGTATAAAATTGGTTGTCAGGTGGCTTAAGGTTTAGTTCCAGGTTTGCTTTTAGCTCACTTTAGTAACTTACTTAACTTCCATGTGCCTTGGCATTTTCATCTATAAAATAAAGAGGGAAGAATTAGGTCAGACTGGAGCATCTTAAAGGTTCTGTTTCTCAATTTCTCTTTGAATTTATCCAGGTAGATTCTGCACTAGCTTTGGCAGACTCAGGTCATAAGGTTGGTTAAGGTTAGAAAAGAGGATGAATGGGAGGGAGCACCTCAGATCAATTGGGAGCTGGGGAAATTAAGCTGTTTATAAAGGAAGGTCCTAGTAGAGCCTGTATAGAGGTCCTACACATGGATCCTCAAGGCTTGGCAAAATTAAGTGAAGTTTGGTAATATGTCACTAAGATGATTGTGGTGATAGGGAAGTGGGGGTATATTCTCAGAAGAAGCAGTGTAGAGAACAATTGCATTCAGCTGGTAATAAATAACACTCAGGGCCAGGCACTGCAGACGCATGGCTCTGGATGATGGGGCACAGAGGGTTTGATCACAGGGAGATCGGTCAGAGCAGCACAAGACAAAAGCATAGGAAATGCTGTAACTGGGAAGCCACAGGGTTGCCTGAAGCTCACTCAGCCCTATGATATTGATATTGGGTCTGTTGTAGAAAAATATCAATTCTCAGCTCTCCCAGCCTTAGGTAACACTGTGTCTAAATGGCAGTATGTCTTCTTAGGGATTATGAATGACAAGGGGGATGAGAAATGACCAGAACCATCATGCCTCCTCTGCTCCTTCTGTAAAACCTTACTAGTGTTTTTATTTTATATTTTATTTCCAGTAGGCAAGAAGAAAATCTGAAAAGTGATGAAGCAGGAGGGTAAGTACTTAGGGAAGAAGATTTTAAGAACTGAAAGGATCTGTTTTAGTTAGAATGGGAAAGATGTTTCCTTGGTTACAGATTTTTATAGGTGGTAGAATTATGGTGAAAACACTTTAAGGAAAATTACTTGATTGCTGAGAGGTATCAGAGTTTTTCAACAAATATTTCATTGAATAGAAATGGATTGAGCACCTGCTATGTGCAAAGCTTTGAACTGAGTGCTCTGGGGATATGAACAATTATATTCCATCATTTCCACACCTGAGGAGTTCACACAAAAGCTGAAGAGACAAAGCACACAAAGCAGTGAATTAAAAGATAGAGCAAGACTTAAATATCCATACAGAATGCCGTGGCATCAAGAGGTACTCCCCGTCCTCCTGAGTTCTGGACCAGTTGAGAAATATGCCAAATAGAATGCATATAGGGCAATAGATTACCTTTATTTTTAGTAGATAAAAGCTAAATTGAAGTACGCACAGCTTAGTACAGTTCTCAGTGAGTCGCTTGACACTGAAATCCAGAATTAGACTTACCTTCTTAGCCATGTGGTGCCTCTGTCCTCATGGAACAGAGAGGAACCACTGTTTGTGGAAGAGCTTGTTTCCAAGAAGAAAAGAGAGGAGCTGAGTCTAAAATCATAAGTTTATTCTTTCCTACTTGGCCCTGAGATGAAGCAAACAAGGCATAGAGGAATATCAATAATTAAGCTCCTTGTTACAGAAGGATTTATCAAGAGTGGGGAAGAGGCATTTCCCTTGACAAAAGATAACAGTATCAGCAGTGAAGAAAGAACATGCAAAGTGACAAAGAAGGATCCAGACTTTAAGGGTTAGAGATAGGAAGGACAAGCTGAGCCACAGCGTGTTGAAAGGATTTTCCCAGGGGAATGATTTGAGCTGGCTTTTTTTTTTTTTTTTTTTTTTTGGTTTGTAGTTTTTTTTGGGGGAAGAAAAAGGGCTTTTTT
>NW_016805181.1:3140385-3162381 GCF_001698545.2 Rhinopithecus bieti | reverse complement strand
TTTTTTTTTTTTTTTTTTTTGTGATGATAGCATTTATGTAGGCAAGAAGAAGAGCCTACTTGTGGGAGTGGGAGGGATGATATGGGCAAAGTACTGAGAACACAAGAAAGAATGTAAACCCCAAAGCAAGGTGATGACAGTGGAAACTGCAAGAAAGGGTCGAAGTAGCAAATACTGAGAAGGGGATACCACTGCGGGGAGATAATATGTAGGAGGAGAAAAAAAGAATATGAGTTTAAGGGCAGGGATCCCAGTTCTCCTTTCCCTTTGGTACCATAGTGTGTCAGTTAACCTCTCCAGGACTGTCTCAATTTCGTTGTCTGCACAATGGGAGAATTTCGATAGCAGATTTCTCTAGCCATTGGTTAGCATGGCTGCCACTGCTAAGAGCTGCTATTAAGCTTGTCAGGTAGAACCAATGGCATTCTTTCCAGAAGTAGGAAAAAAATCCCAAATTTATATGGAATCACAAAAAGACCCAGAATAGTCAAAGTTATCCTGAGCAAAATGTACAAAACTGGAGGAATCGCACTACCTAACTTCAAATTACACTACTGAGCTATGGTAACCAAAACAACATGGTACTGGGATAAAAACAGACACATAGACCAATGGAACATAATGGAGAGCCCAGAAACAAATCCATGCATGTACAGTGAGTTCATTTTCAACAAAGTTGCCAAGAATAAACAGTGTGGAAAGGACAGTCTCTTTAATAAATGGTGATGGGAAAACTGGATATCCATATACAGAAGAATAAAACTAGACACCTGTCTCTCACTGTCTACAAAAATCAAACCAAAATGGATTAAAGACTGAAATTTAAGACCTCAGATTATGAAACTATGGCAAGAAAATAGTGGGAAAGCTCTCCAGGACATTGGACAGGGCAAATGTTTCTTGAGAAATATCCCACAAGCACAGGTAACCAAAGCAAAAATGGACAAATGGGATTATATCAAGTTAAAAAGCTTCTGCACAGCAAAGGATATAATCAACAAAGTGAAGAGACAACCCACAGAATCGGAAAAAATATTTACAAAGTACTCTTCTGACAAGGGACTAATAACCAGACTATAAAAGGAACTCAAACAATTCTATAGGAAAATAATAATCTGATTTAAAAAACGGGAAAAGATTTGAATAGATATTTCTCAAAAATAGGACACGCAAATGGCAAACAGACATATGAAAAGGTTTCAACATCATTCATCATCAGAGAAATTCAAATCAAAACTACAAAGCGATACCATCTCACCCCAGTTAAAATGGCTTTTATCCAAAGGACAGGCAATAACAAATGCTGGCAAGGACGTGGAGAAAAGAGAAACCTTGTACCCTGTTGGTGGGAATGTAAATTACTACAACCACTATGGAGAACAGTTTGGAGGTTTCTCATAAAACTAAAAATAGAGCTACCATATGATTCAGCAATACCACTGCTAGATATGTACCCAAATGAAAGAAAGTCAGGATATCAAAGAGCTAACTGCACTCCCATTTTTATTGCAGCACTATTTACAATAGCCAAGATTTGGAAGCAACCTGTGCTCATCAACAGATGAATAGATAAAGAAAATGTGTTACATATAACACTATGGAGGACTATTCAGCCATCAAAAACAATAAGATCCTGCTATCTGCAACAACGTGGATGGAACTGGAGGTCATTATGTTAAGTGAAATAAACCAGTCATGGAAAGACAGACTTCACATGTTCTCACTTATTTGTGGAAGCTAAAAATTAAAACACTTGAACCCATGGACGTGGAGAGCAGAAAGAGGGATACCAGAGGCTGGGAAGGGTAGTGGTGGGGAGGGCCAGGGAGGTGAGAGGGAAAAGTAGGGATGGTTAATGGGTACAAAGTATAGAAAGAATGAATAATATCTCATATTTTATAGCATAACAGTGTGATGACAGTCAATAATAATTTAATTGCACATCTTAAAATAACTGAAAGAGTATAATTGAATTGTTTGTAACACAAAGGATAAATGCTTGAGGTGATGGATACCTTATTTACCCTGACGTGATTATTACACATCATATGTCTGTCCAAATGTCTCATGTACCCCATAAATATATACACCTACTATAAAAATTTGAAAAACGATTGTCAGGTAGAACCAGAAAGGTAAAGACCAGAATGCACCTGTGGCATTGTTCCCTATACCCCTAGGAGATACAGAGATATGGAAGGCTTTCAGGAGTCAGAGGAGGTCTCTGAGAAGGAGGCTATGTTATATCCCTGAATGCTGCTGACATCTCTGGTGAAAACTAGCCTCTGTAGCACATTACACAGACTGAGTGTGGAGGGTGAGGAAGCTGAGTTAAAAACTTTCTTGGCTTTCAGTGCCTAGGTCTAGTTAAGAAGTACCCTGGGTAGATCCTGACTCGCACATGAAAGGGCACAGCAGAGTCAGGGAGGCTAGTGGAAGTCCACCTTGTTTTACTTACTCACCTTTCCCCAGACCAACCCACTTTAATGTAGATTCATCTCTGGGAAAATATTTTTCTCTTGCACCCTAAGGTTATGCACTGAGAACATCCATTTAAATCTCTTGGCATTTCTAAATTCATACACCTACTAAAATTTTGGGAAAAAACATATTCAGTGTAGTGACTGACCTTCAACATCCTTACTGTATTCCCTTGAATAATCAGCTTTTTATTACTTTCAGTGCACATTGGTGAGATTTATTACTCACTTTAAAGGCACTGTCTTTTATCTAAATTAAAAAATGCATATATATTCCATTTGACTCTCACCCCAAAGAAGGGGAAAATGGGGCTAAGTGGGGAGAAGCCAATCCATAAAATAGTTATTTTCAAATATGATGTACTTGATGCTGTGTGTGCAATTGATGGACTTTTAATATGAATTGATACCCAATTTAGCTCAATCACAAATAACTATTCCTTCTTAATAGGTAGCAATGAGTGATCTGACAGAGCTGGTCTCACTTCATTTATAATTAATTCATTCATTTATTCCTTGTCAAATATTTAGTGAGCTTTACTGAGCACTAAGTCCTATGTTAGGTGCTGAGAATATAATGGCAAGCAAAACAGTTGGGATTTATGCCTTTCTGGAGGTTTAGGATGGTGTGGAGGTGAAGGGAGACAAATGGAGCAAATCTTACAAATATGTAATTACACACTATGAGACTTGGTATAACAGAAAAGTACAGGCTGTTTTAGTAATTTCTAATCAAACCAACAATATATTTCCAAGGTGTGACAAGGCAGATACCTGTGCCCTCTGTGTTGCCACCTCACTGTGCCTAGCTCTCAATGTGCACTGTCAATCCTTGGTCCTTTTTCTAGAACACTCCATGATACCTCTCTCTCTTCTGCTTGGTGAACTCCTATCATCCCTGCAGATCTAGCTCAAACGTTAATTTCTTGTTAGCTAGCATGAGATGGCTGCATTGAGCCCGCAGTGAAGATGTCCCCTGCCCCAGTTAACCTACAATTATTCTAATAACCATGTCACCTTAGTTTAGGCCTACAACCTGGCTCTTTTCTGACCTCACTCAGCTGTTTTTCAGTCAGGCATCTTCTTAGGCTTGTATCCAGTTCATCTAAAAGCGGTATCAGGTTATTTAAGTATAAATTAAAAATGAGGGATGTGGTTGCCATAAGCCACTTAAGCCTGGAATTAGAGGTCTCAGAGTTTTGCTCCTTGGCACTCAGGTTCTGCTCTGAGACTTCACCAAGTGGTCTGGGGGCACTCGCTTGCTTGTAAGCTTTGCATACCTCAAATTGTCATTTTAGTTCTGCATTATGATGAGCGCTCATTCTGACCTCCCTGTACTGAAATTGGGTCTGTAATTATATGCGCCCAATAAATGTTTGCAGAACTAGAAATTTTTTTTATGACCAAGAAATGACTATAGGAGAAAAACATTGCATTCTAGAAAAATCTGGTAAATACCCAGGAGTTATGTTGTCCTCAGGGAACGAGCCTTCATTGCCCTGTCACAAGAAAATGGAACCACAGTCACAGTACCTAAAGAGTGGGCAGGGAGGCCCCATGTGCTGGACACACTCTAGCTTGCTGACACAGGCCTGAGGTCTCTTTCCCATGGGCGACAGGTCTCCATCCTGTGCTGAGAGATGAGGCTTGAGATAATCATCT
This sequence comes from Rhinopithecus bieti, assembly GCF_001698545.2. Taxonomy (NCBI): domain Eukaryota; kingdom Metazoa; phylum Chordata; class Mammalia; order Primates; family Cercopithecidae; genus Rhinopithecus; species Rhinopithecus bieti. The sequence goes on along the minus strand of NW_016805181.1, from coordinate 3,158,239 downwards.
TCTTCAGGGTGTGGGGCAGGGCCAGGAAAATGTGGGTCATTTGGGACTGTAACCGACAATTATGAACACCCTCTCATGGAAACAAGTTATATTTTGGAGGAGGAGGAGGGTACCAAGATAACTTGAAGTAGGAAAACACTTGGGATGGGCACTGGGGAAGGGGAGGGGAGGGGTTTTAGAGGTAGTTTATAAAGTGGCCTCTTGTAGCTAAGTGCCAGCTCTGTTTTCCTGGGGTCCATTTTATCTTGGGAGCTTCATATATAGCTCAGCTATATCAGAAGGGACCTGTGGTTTCATTTCTAGGGAGAACAGGGGCTAGGGAGTAAACAAAATAACAAGGTTCCACCAGACAAAAGCTGCTGTAGAAATGGCTCAGAAACTTTTTAGCAACATGTATCCTGTTGTTTTTGTTAAGCACTGCCCCCTACTCTTTCTGTGATAAGCAGTCAGTGCCTCATCATTCAGAGTACAAGGCAGTCAGCCGCATGACTCTGTTACAGCTATTCTGTCTGCTCTCTGCAGCCTCTCAGCCATTCCTTCCACACCACCAATTGCTGAGCCATCATTTCCTAGAGTGAGCAAGCTGAGTGCTGCATTGCAGTAGAACCATTTAAAGAACCCGGGAGTACTGTGAGTTCCTGTCATTTCCCTAACCATTTGCATGAGTGTGCCACACGGGGACTGTCTGGGTTTCAGGGAACTCAGTGCACGGGTGCAGTGGAAATAGGGACTCTGGCTATGCTGGGAGCAGAACTAAGCTATAGTTGGCTGAGGTTTAGAAACTGCGCAGGGTAGCAGAAAATAGGAACCTCTATTACATATAGCCCAAGGATCAAAAGGAGCAGCAGCTCAGAAATGGAATGTTGGCCCTTTGTGTTTGGTTCTCTATTTAGCAAAGTAGAGGGTATACTCTGGGTTGTGCCAAGCAGGTGTGAGATTCTGGGGTAAGGCTCAAAGTAGAGTCGCTTCAGCATCTGACTAGATTGAATTCAGAACCCTAATCCTGGGCAAGCTAATGTGAATTAATCAGTGTTTATTGGGCACCTACTAAGCATGAAATGTTGCTCTGGAATATGCTGGAAAGAGGCAGAAGAATAAAAATTGGTTTCCATGGAATTTGAGGAGAAAAATAAAATAAGTTTTAATTAAAGTTGTGAGTGTTCACTACTCAGAGTGAGATACATGAATCAGAAAGAATTCAGGAGGAGGAAGAGAGGAAGAGTACATTGGAGAGGTCTCCCTGAAGGAGGTGGGTCTTGGTTAAGCCTTAGAGGCTGAGAAGACTTGGGTAGAAAGGAAGTTCGGGCCATGCCAGGCTCCAGAAGCCCCCCTGCGGACCCAGAGCCAAGGAGGCTTCTTCCTTGAGGACTTTGGCCCTATAGGAAGAACTTAATTCCTCAGCTCCGTGAATTCAGAATTTTGTAAAAACAAGGTGGTGTTAACCAAAAGATGGCCAGAGGGATATTTTAGTACTATTTAATACAATTATTCAGTGCCATTTTATTCAGTACAAGGAACATTTATTGAGCACAGTCTCTGTGTGGAGCTCTGTAGAACACAGGAGTAAATAAGACCTACTTTGTACTCGAAGAGCATTCAGTTTGCAGAGAAATGTATGCCAGTGGACTGTGAGAGGGGCTAGAGTTGGAACACGAGTTCCAACTCAAAAAATGAGGGTTTAGAGGCAACAGATCTGGCTCAGGTCCTGGTCCTGCCCCGTTCCTTGGTAGTCTGTTTTTCTAAATTGATTCATAATAGTTGCACATTTTTATGGGATGCATGTAATAATTTGATAAATGTATACAATGTGTAATGGTCAAATCAGGATAATTGGGATATCCATCACCTCAAATATTTATCATTTATTTGTGCTGTTTGTTGTCTAGTTTTTAACAAATCATTTAACTTTATGGACATTTAGTTTGTATGTATGTAAAATAGGATTAATGATGCCTTTTCCTCTCGATATGGGAGCTTGAGATTCAAATGATATAAAGTATGGAAGGCATTTTGTTACTGTAAAATGAAACAGTAACATTATCATTACTATGCATGTGAGTCATAATATTATTAGAAATGCAGACCTAGCATTTTAGCCATACTTATGGTTTGTGGTTAAAATATGGTCATCTCTAAGACCTTATACCAAAGCGAGCACTCTCTCTTAGGGAGCATTTTGAAAGCCTACTTTGAATTACCTATGGGTCTAAGCAGAACAAAACTGAATTTCTTTAAAGAGATTCTACCACATCTTTTTGGTAATTTAGGATGGTCTTTGCATATAATTAGCTTGAATTTACATTGCATTATGTGTTGTAGATGCAAAATAAAAGAAACATATTCCTATGTAGAACAGTTTGACAGAGTATGAGAGAAAAGAGAGAAAACAAGAGGAGGATAGTTAAAAAATTACACAAAAAAGAGCATGGGCACATGAAGCAAATTACACACCCATCAGCAATAGCAGAGAAACCCTGGACCAGGGTCAGACACTAGGATTTTAGTCCTACTCTACTTCAAGCTCTTGTTACTTGGCTACATCACTTAACTTTTCTGGAGATCTGTCTTTCTTTCTTTCTTTTTTAAACCACAAAGAATAAGGGTTATGATTTCTGCTATCTTGAAAATTGATGATTCTAAACTTAAAGGAAAAGATGACTGAAAGCCATAGTAAAGAACATTGTAATGTCTAACGCAGAAGCCTAGGCCACTGAGGTCAGAGACTCTGAATGTCAAACCAAGTTTGTCCAGTTTCTTGGGTAAGTTTCCGTTCGTCATTGGCATTCTGAGCAGTCCTCCACTCAGAGTGGGTGTAATTATGACTTACTGAATATGTCCCAGAAGAGGTATGAGTTTATGTCTTTGAGACAGCCTGAGCTGCTCAGATGAAAGGTGGCCCACATAAATATGTGGCTAGAGAAGCCTGTTAGGAAGTTGCTTGGTTTTGAGAGATGCTGCTTCAGAAGTTATTTGAAAAAGGCAGGATGGAGGACAGGGTATTCAGCATCAAATAAACTATGAAAGAGAAAAGAAAATCTAATCAAAAGACAGAGAGAAAAATGGCGGATAGGAGATAGGACTAACTTGCATCTCCTAGTCGGATGGACAGAACAGTGTGTGGAGACTCACTTCTTGAACTTTTGCTCCAAGAACATACCAGGAAAACCAAAATAATTCATATACCCTTTGAAAGAAGTGGCTTGCCACTGCAAACTCCACGATACGGCCAAAAACACTCAACCACAGCAAGCCCCACCCAAGAAGAGTCTGAGCTCAGATATGCCTACTCCTGCCCCTACCTGATGGTGTTACTCTACCCACTGTGGTAGCCGAAAACAAAAGACATAATCTCTTGGGAGCTCTGTGGTCCTGCCTATTGTGTGAGAAACCTAAATACTTATCCAGGTGACCTTAGGGCAAGCTTGTATCAGCTGATGCTCTCTTGAAAGTGCCACCACCTGGCTGTAGGCAAACCAACTGCTAGCACAACCAGCATTTGAGAAAACCAGCACACTAAACAAAATTACAACCAAAGACCCTCATAGAGTCCACTTCACTGTCCTACAGCCTCCATCAGAGCAGGTGCTGGTATCCAAAGCTCAGAGACATGAACACAGATCATATCACTCTTTGCAGACATTCCCCAGTACCAGTCTGAAGTCCAGTAGTTTTGCTGGGTGGTTAGACCCAGAAGAGAAAGAATAATCACTGAAGTCTAACTCTCAGGAAGCTCCATCCATAGGGAAATGGGGAGAACACTACATCAAGGGATAACCCAATGGCACAAAAGAATCTGAACAACAGTGCCTGAGCCCCAGATATTTCCTCTAACATGGTCTACCAAAATAAGAAGGAACCAGAAAAATAATTCTGGTAATATGACAAAGCAGGTTTCTTTAACATCCCCCAGAAGATCACACTAGCTCACCAGCAATGAATCTAAACAAAAAATAAATCTCTGAACTGCTAGAAAAAGAATCCAGAAGGTTGATTAGTAAGCTACTCATGGAGTCAACAGAGCAAGGTTAAAACCAACTTAAAGAAATTTTAAAAAAGATACAGGATATGGATGAAAAAATCTCCAGAGAAGTAGATAGCATAAATAGAAAACAACCAAAACTCCTGGAAATGAAAGACACACTTAGAGAAATGCAAAATACACTGAAAAGTTTAAACAACATAATCGGACAAGTAGAAGGGAGAACTTCAGAGCTCAAAGACAAGGCTTTCAAATTACTTCAATCTGACAAAGACAAAGAAAAAGAATTAAAAAAATGACTTTCTAGTCTCCAAGAAGTTTGGGATTATGCTAAATGACCAAATCTAAGAACTACTGGTGTTTGTGAGAAAGAAGAGAAATATAAAAGTTTGGAAAACTTATTTGAGGGAATAATTGAGGAAAATTTCCCTGGCCTTTCTAGAGACCTAGACATCCAAATACAAGAAATTCAAAGAACACCCTGGAAATTCATTGCAAAAAGATAATCACCTGGGCACACAGTCATCAGATTATCTTAAGTCAAGGTGAAGGAAAGAATCTTAAGAGCTGTGAGGTAAAAGTGTTGGGTAACCTAAAAAGGACAACCTATTAGATAAATAGTGGACTTCTCAGCAGAAACCCGAGAAGTTAGAAGGGATCGGGTCCTATCTTTAGTATTTCTAAACAAAACAATTATCAGCCAAAAATTTTGTATCCAGAGAAACTAAGCTTCATAAATGAAGGAAGAAAGATACAATCTCTTCCAGACAAATAAATGCTGAGAGAGTTTGCCACTACCAAGCCAGCACTACAAGAACTGCTAAAAGGAGTTCTAAATCTTGAAAGAAAACCTCAAAATTTGTCAAAATAGAATCTTTTTAGAGCATAAATCTCACAGGGCCTGTAAAACCATAAGATGATGAAATGGCCTAAATGTTTCATTTAAAAGACACAGAATGGCAGAATGGATAAGAATTCACCAAGCAAGTATCTTCTGTCTTTAAGAAACTCATGTAATACTTAAGGACTCACATAAACTTCAGGTGAAGGTGTGAAAAAAGATATTCCATGCAAAAGGACACCAAAAGTGAGCAGGACTAGCTATTATTCTATCAGACAAAACAAACTTTAAAGCAACCACAGTTCAAAAGACAAAAAGGGACATTATATAATGATAAAGTCTAGTCCATCAGAAAAATATCACAATCCTAAATATATATATATATACCCAACACTGGAACACCCAAATTTATAAAACAATTACTAATAGACCTAAGAAATGAGAGAGACAGCAACACAGTAATATTGGGGGACTTCAATACTCCACTGACAGCACAAGACAGGTTGTTAAGACATAAAGTCAACCCAGAACCAACGAACTTAAATTATACCTAGAACAGATAGACTTAACAGATATTTACAGAACATTCTACCCAACAACTGCAGAATATACATTCTTTTCATCAGCACATGGGACATTCTACAAGATAGACCATATAACAGCCACAAAACAAGTCTCAATAAATTAAAGAAAAATTTAAATTATATCAAGTACCCTCTCAGACCACAGTGGAATAAAATTGAAACCAACTCCAAAAGGAGCCCTCAAAACTATTCAAATACATGGAAATTATAATAAGTAACCTGTTTCTGAATGATCTTTGGGTCAAAATGAAATCAAGATGAAAATTAAAAAGTTCTTCAAACTGGACGATAATGGTGACACAGCCTATCAAAATCTCGGGGACACAGCCAAAGCAGTGCTAAGAGGAAAGTTTATAGCATTAAATGACTATATCAAAAAGTGTGAAAGAGCACAAATAGACAATCTAGGTTACACTTCAAGGAACTAGAGAAACAAGAACAAACCAAACCCAAACCAAGCAGAAGAAAAGAAGTAACAAAGATTAGAGCAGAACTAAATGAAATTGAACCAAAAAAGAATACAAAAGATAAATGATACAAAAAGCCGGTTCTTTGAAAAGATAAACAAAACTGATAGAACATTAGCAAGATTAACCAAGAAAAGAAGAGAGAAGATCCAAATAAGCTCAATTTGAAATGAAACAAGAGATATTACAACAGATACTACAGAAATACAAAAGATCATTGTAGGCTACTATGAACATCTTTACATGCATAAACTAGAAAACCTAGAGGAGATGGACACATTCCTGGAAATATACAACCTTCCTAGATTAAACCAGGAAGAAATAGAAACTCTGAACAGACCAATAACAAGCAGCAAGAATGAAATGGTAAAAAAACCTGCTAACAAAAAAAGTCCGGGACAAGACAGATTCACAGCTGAATTCTATCAGACATTCAAAGAAGAGCTGGTACCAATCCTATTGAAACTATTCCAAGAGACAGAGAAAGAGGGAATCCTCTCTAACTCATTCTGTGATGCCATATCACCTTAACATCAAAACCAGGAAAGACCAGAACAACAAAAAAGAAAACTACAGACCAATATCCCGATGAACATAGATGCAAAATTCCTCAACAAAATACTAGCTAACTGAGTCTAACAGCACATCAAAAAGATAATCCACCATCATCATATGGGTTTCATACCAGGTATGCAGGCATGGCTTAACACATACAAGTCAAAAATGTGATATATCAAATAAATAGGATTAAAAACAAAAAAATCACATGATCATCTCAATAGAAGCAGAAAAACCATTTGACAAAATCCAGCATCCCTTTATGATTAAAACCCTAAGCAAAATTGGCATAGAAGGGACATACCTGAAGGTAATTAAAGCCACCTATGACAGACCCACAGCCAACATTATGCTGAACAGGGAAAAGTTGAAAGCATTCCCCCTGAGAATTGGAACAAGAAAAGGATGCCCACTTTCACCACTTCTATTCAACACAGTACTGGAAGTCCTAGGCAGAGCAATCAGACAAGAGAAGGAAATAAAGGGCATCACAATCAGTAAAGAGGAAGTAAAACCTGTTGCTGTTTGCCAATGATATGATTGTATACCCAGAAAACCCTAAAGACCCATCCAAAAAGCTCCTAGATCTGACAAACAAATTCAGTAAAGTTTCAGGATACAAAATCAATGTACGCAAATCAGTAATTGGCTATACACCAACAGCATCCAAGCTGAGAATCAAATCAAGAACTCAACCCCTTTTACAATAGCTGCAAAAAAAGAAATGCAGGAATATAACTGACCAAAATGGTGAAAGATCTTTACAAGGAAAATGACAAAACACTTCTGAAAGGAATCATAGACACAAACAGATGGAAATACATTCCATGCTCATGGATGGGTAGAATCAATATTGTGAAAATTACCATACTGCCAAAAGCAATCTACAAATTATAAAACTACCATCATCATTCTTAACAGAACTAGAAAAAAAAATTCTAAAATTGAGATGGAACCCAAAAAGAGCATGCATAGCCAAAGCAAGTCTAGCAAAAAGAACAAATCTAGAGGCATTACATTACTTATTTTCAAAATATACTATAAGGCTATAGTCACTAAAGTAGCATGGTATTGGTATGAAAATAGGCATATAGATCAATAGAACAGAACAGATAATTCAGAAATAAAGTCAAATATTTATAGCCAACTGATCTTTGACAAAGCAAACAAAAACATAAAGTGAGGAAAAGGACACCCTATTCAACGAATGGTGCTGGGATAATTGGTTAGCTGCATGTAGAAGAATGAAACTAGAACCTCATCTCTCACCTTATACAAACAAACAAACAAACAAACAAACAAACAAACAAACACTCAAGATGGGTCAATGACTTAAATCCTAGACCTGAAACCATAAAAATTCTAGAAGATAACATCAGAAAACCCCTTCTAGACATTGGCTTAGGCAAAGACTTCATGACCAAGAACCCAAAAGCAAATATAACAAAAAGAAAGATAAATAGATGGGACTTAATGAAACTAAAAAGCTCTGCACAGCAAAAGTAATAATCAGCAGAGTAAACAGACAATCCTCAGAGTGGGAGAAAATCTTCACAGACTATGCATCCAACAAAGGACTAATACCCGGGGTCTACAAGGAACTCAAACAAATGAGCGAGAAAAAAAATGAATAATCCCTTCAAAAAGTGGGCTCAGGAAATGAATAGACAATTTGCAAAAGGAGGTATACAAATGGCCAACAAACATATGAAAAAATGCTCAACATTACTAATGATCAGGGAAATGCAAATCAAAACCACAATGTGATACCATCCTACTCCTACAACAATGGCCATAATAAAAAAATCAAAAAATAATAGATGTTGGTGTGGATGTGGTGAAAAGGGAACACTTTTACACTGCTGGTGGGAATGTAAACTAGTACAACTACTATGGAAAACAGTATGGAGATTCCTTAAAAAACTAAAAGTGTATCTACCGTTTGATCCAGCAATCCCACTCCTGGGTATCTACCCAGAGAAAAAGAAGTCATTATATGAAAAAGACACTTGTACACACATGTTTATAGCACCACAATTTGCAATTGCAAAAATATGGAACCATCCCAAATGCCTATCAATCAATGAGTGGAAAAAGAAAATGGAATACTACTCTTGGAATACTACTCAGTCATAACAAGGAATGAAATAATAGCATTTACAGCAACCTGGATGGAGTTGGAGACCATTATTCTATGTGAAGCAAACTAGGAATGGAAAACCAAACATCATATGATCTCACTTATAAGTGGGAACTAAGATATGAAGATGCAAAGGTATAAGAATGAGACAATAGACTTTGGGACCTTGGGGGGAAGTGTGGAAAGGGGGTGAAGGATAAAAGACTACACATTGGGTACAGTGTACATTGCTCGGGTGATGGGTGCACCAAAATCCCAGAAATCGCCCCTAAAGAAATTATCCATGTAGCCAAACACCACCTGTTCCCCCAAAATCTATCAAAATAAAAACAAAAATCTATGAGAGGTTAAAAAAATAAAGAGAAACGATAAAGAGAGAGCAATGCTGAAAAAAAATCATAAATTATTTTAGTGTTTCATAAACAAAAGAATGTGAATATGGTGCAGTCACATCAATATGTGATGTTATTGGCATGGTTCTACACAGATGTTTAAAGTTTTAAATAATTGAATTTTATAAAGCATCTAGCATTTTCATTGCTAAAGGAATTTTACTGCCAGGCAAGTTTTTAAAAAATAAGTCTAGTTATTTTATTCTGTAGAACTCCTTTTTCCATTTTAACAGCCTTCTAATCTACAACCCAAAGCAAATGGCTCAAGCAAATGTTGGTAGGGTTAGGATGTTTGTGGCGCATTTCCATTTGTAATGGTGAATTATGAGCATTACTTTTCACTCACTAATTCTGGACGAGTTTCCAAGAGATCCAGAAGAATATAGCTCCTCCTACTCTTCATTGAATAAGGAACAATTTTAACAATCAAGAGCTCCTAAGTAGGAAAAAATATAATTTGTATAAGCCAAACCCTCTGGTCACAATGAAATAAAACCAGAAACAGTAACAAGAGTTAACCAAAAATTCCAGTGTCCAAGATTGATAAACCATACCCAAACAAAACCAACTCTTCCAAATAACACTTGGCAAGAGAATATATCAAAATCACAATTGCATTCTGTTCAGAAATTAATAATGACAGTACTACACATAAAATCTTATAGGATAAAGCTACAGTTGTAAACAGAAAAATCAATGGCATTTATTATGTTTATTACTAAAGAAATCAATTACCTAGAAAGTAGTCACTGGCTTTCTACTGATCAAAGATTGCAGAAGATTTATTATTAGGAAATCAAACTAAAATGATACACACTCACATGCCAAAATTGAGAAACTGTTAAGTAGTAAAGCCAAATTGTGGGTCCTTGTCTCCAGGATCCAGACACTAAGTTCCTGCCAACACATCTTTCTGCCTCTCTTTAGGAATGGTTGGATGTTTATCCGCAGACTTCCATCCATCTGGACTAAGTACAGACAAATAGCTCTGTTTTCTGTCTTCACATAGAGGGTCACTGTGAAGCCAGCTGGGATTTACATACACATAGAAAGCTACCTTCCCCATTGTCAGTTGTGGAATAGGTAAAACCTGTTTCTAGTGTTTGCTAATCTTTTTTTTTTTCTTTTTCTAAGTGTCTTTCTCTGTTCCCACTGCTACAACAAAATACTTAAGATTTAATACTTCATAAAAAACAGAAAATTTGTTTCTCAAAATTCTTAAGTCTGGAAACCCAAGATCAAGGTATCAGCACATTCCATGTCTGCTGAGGGCCACATCTCTGCATCCTAGATGACACCTTGTTTCTGTGTCCTCATATGGTAGAAGGCAGAGGGCAGAGGGCCTGGCTAGTTCCTTCTGGTCCTTTTATAAGGTCTCTAATCTCTTTCGTGAAGGCTCTGCCCTCATGACTTAATCACCTTCTAAGCCTCCACCTCTTAATACTATCGTATTGGGGCTTAAGTTCTAACATATGACAACACATTCAGATCTTAGCACTGAGCTTCTTATGTCTCCGATGCTACTTACCCCTGCTCCTCAGCTTCCAAAGGTGTTCATACTTCTCTGCCTGTTTTTAAAGTTTAATATCTAAAAAAACTTTCTAAGAATCTAAAATGTATGCAATCAGAAATATATAAGACCATCATCTTTTCTTTTCTGTTATCACTCAGAAATTGATGGGGACTTTTTAGGCAATAGTCTGTGATGGGAGAATAAAAAATCCCTTAATTTATGCCAGAAAGAGAGTCTCCTTGTCTACCAACAGATTTCTTGATCATGTACATGCTGCTCAGGAGAAAATGAAACTCTGAAACCCTGAGTTCAGCTTTATCGTTAACTCATTGTGTTAACTGCTGACTGTGTCTTTCTCCATCTGAAACTTGATTTTTTAATTTTTTTTTTTTGTATCATTATTATACTTTAAGTTCTGGGATGCATGTGCAGAACGTACAGGTTTGTTACACAGGTATACATGTGCCATGGTGGTTTGCTGCACCCATCAACCCATCATCTACATTAGGTATTTCTCCTAATGCTATCCCTCCCCTAGCCCTGGGCCTATCCGTTAGGCCCTGGTGTGTGATGTTCCCCTCCTGGTGTCCACGTGTGTTCTTATTGTTCAACTCCCACTTATGAGTGAGAATATGTAGTGTCTGGTTTTTCTGTTCCTGTGTTAGTTTGCTGAGAATGATGGTTTTCAGCTTCATCCATGTACCTGCAAAGGACATGAACCAATCCTTTTTTATGACTGCATAATATTCCATGGTGTATATGTGCCACATTTTCTTTATCCAGTCTATCATTGATGGGCATTTGAGTTGATTCCAAGTCTTTGCTATTGTGAATAGTGCCACAATAAACATACATGTGCATGTGTCTTTATAGTAGAATGATTTATAATCCTTTGGGTATATACCCAGTAATGGGATTGCTGGGTGAAATGGTATTTCTAGTTCTAGATCCCTGAGGAATCACCACACTGTCTTCCACAATGGTTGAACTAATTTACACTCCTACCAACAGTATAAAAGCGTTCCTATTTCTCCACATCCTCTCCAGCATCTGCTGTTTCCTGACTTTTTAATGATTACCATTCTAACTGGCGTGAGACGGTATCTCATTGTGGTTTTTATTTGCATTTCTCTAATGACCAGTTGTGATGAGCTTCTTTTCATATGTTTGTTGGCTGCATAAGTGTCTTCTTTTGAGAAGTGTCTGTTCATATCCTCCACCCACTTTTTGATGAGGTTGTTTTTCTTTTGTAAATTTGTTTAAGTTCCTTGTAGATTCTGGATATTAGCCCTTTGTCAGATGAATAGATTGCAAAAATTTTCTCCCATTCTCTAGGTTGCCTGTTCGCTCTGATGATAGTTTCTTTTCCTTGCAGAAGCTCTTTAGTTTAATTAGATCCCATTTGTCCATTATGGCTTTTGTTGCCATTGCTTTTGGTGGTTTAGTCATGACGTCTTTGCCCATACCTATATCCTGAATGGTATTGCCTAGATTTTCTTCTAAGGTTTTTATGGTTTCAGGTCTTATGTTTAATTAATCCATCTTGAATTAATTTTTGTATAAGGTGTAAGGAAGGGGTCCAGTTTCAGTTTTCTGCATATGGCTAGCCAGTTTTCTCAACACCACTTATTAAATAGGGAATCCTTTCCCCATTGCTTGTTTTTGTCAGGTTTGTCAAAGATCAGATGGTTGTAGATATGTGGTGTTATTTCTGAGGCCTCTGTCCTGTTCCATTGGTCTATATAGCTGTTTTGGCACCAGCACCATGCTGTTTTTGTTACTGTAGCCTTATAGTGTAGTTTGAAGTCAGGTAGCGTGATGCTTCCAGCTTTGTTCTTTTCCTTAGGATTGTCTTGGCCATACTGACTCTTTTTTGGTTCCATATGAAATTTAAAGTAGTTTTTTTCTAATTCTGTGAACAAAGTCAATGGTAGCCTGATGGAGACAGTATTGAACCTGTAAACTACTTTGGGCAGTATTGTTATTTTTACGATATTGATTCTTCCTATCCATGAGCATGGAATGTTTTTTCCATTTGTTTGTGTCCAAGCAGACCTAATAGACACCTACAGAACTCTCCATCCCAAATCAACAGAATATACATTCTTCTCAGCACCACATAGCACTTATTCTAAAATTGACCATGTAATTGAAGCAAAACTGTCCTCGGCAAATGCAAAAGAATGGAAATCATAACCAATAGTCTCTCAGACCACAGTGCAATCAAAGTAGAACTCAGGATTAAGAAACTCACTCAAAACCACACAACTACATGGAAATTGAACAACCTACCCCTGAATGGCTACTCAGTAAATAACAAAATTAGGCAGAAATAAATAAGTTATTTGAAACCAATAAGAACAAAGACACAACGTACCAGAATATCTGGGATACAGATAAAGCAGTGTTTAGAGGGAAATTTATAGCACTAAATGCCCACGGGAGAAAGTGGGAATGATCTAAAATCAACACCCTAACATCACAATTAAAAGAACTAGAGGAGCAAAATCAATCAAATTCAAAAGCTAGCAGAATACAAGAAATAACTAAGATCATAGCAGAACTGAAGGAGAAAGAGACACAAAAAACCCTTCAAAAAATCAATGAATCCGGGAGCTGGTTTTTTGAAAAGATCAACAAAATAGGTAGATTGCTAGTCAGACTAATTAAGAAGAAAAGAGAGAAGAATCAAATAGACACAATAAAAATGATAAAGGGGATATCACCACTGATACCACAGAAATACAAACTACCATCAGAGAATACTATAAACACCTCTATGCAAATAAACTAGAAAATCTAGAAGATATGGATAAATTCCTGAACACACACACCCTCCCATGATTAAACCAAGAAGTCAAATCCCTGAATAGACCAATAACAAATTCTGAAATTGAGGCAGTAATTAATAGCCTACTAACCAAAAAAAGCTGGGACCAGATGGATTCACAGCCGAATTCTACTAGAGGTACAAAGAAGAGCTGGTACCATTCCTCCTGAAACCAATCTAAACAACAGAAAAAGAGGGATTCCTCCTCCTTAATTCATTTTATGAGGCCAGCATCATCCTGATACCAAAACCTGGCAGAGACACAACAAAAAAAGAAAATTTCAGGCCAATATCCCTGATGAATATCAATGCAAAAATCCTCAATCAAATACTGGCAAACTGAATCCAGCAGCACTTCAAAGAGCTTATCCACCATGATCAAGTTGGCTTCATCCCTGGGATGCAAGGCTGGTTCAACATGTGCAAATCAATAAATGTAATCCATCACATAAACAGAACCAATGACAAAAACCACATGATTATCTCAATAGATGCAGAAAAGGCCTTAGATAAAATTCAACACCGCTTCATGCTAAAAACTCTCAACAAACTAGGTATTGATGGAATGTATCTCAAAATACTAAGAGCTATTTATGACAAACCCACCGCCAGTATCATACTGAATGGGCAAAAGCTGGAAGCATTCCCTCTGAAAATCGGTAGAAGATAAGGATGCCCTCTCTCACCACTCCTATTCAACATAGTATTGGAAGTTCTGGCCAGGGCAACCAGGCAAGAGAAAGAAATAGAGTATTCAAATAGGAAGAGAGGAAGTCAAGTTGTTTCTGTTTTCAGATGACATGATTGTATATTTAGAAAACCCCATCGTCTCAGCCCAAAGTCTCCTTAAACTGATAGGCAAGTTCAGCAAAGTCTCAGGATACAAAATCAGTGTACAAAAATCACAAGCACTCCTATACCCCAATAACAGACAAACAGAGAGCCAAATCTTGAGTGAACTCCCATTCATAATTGCTACAAAGAGAATAAAATACCTAGGAATACGACTTACAAGGGATGTGAAGGACCTCTTCAAGGAGAACTACAAACCACTTCTCAAGGAAATAAGTGATGAAACCTGATTTTTTAAATCTATAAAATGAGAAAGCTTTACTAGATTGGGATTATAATTTTGTGACATCCTGTAATACACAATGATGGCTTTCTAGCACATCTAGTATCTTGGACAGGAAGTCCTGGTATTTCAAAATAATTTCTATCCTTTCTCTACCATATGTGGTTTTTAAAAAATTAATGATGTATATATATGAACAGATGTACAAATATTTAAAAAGGAGTTTCCATAACACCAGGCTTATCTTGGCCTTGTGCATTAGTGCAGTGATGAGCACAGGTTATGTAGGGCCTCCTCAATACCTAACTGTCTATTGGTGAATGAAATTGTTGTAACAAGGAACAAATTTTTTACTTTACAGAGAGATTAGAAAAGAGCTGAGGAGAGGAGAGAGGCTTCGATGCCTACAAACAGATCAACTCATATCTGCTTAGGTGCCCCCATTAATGGGTAAGATCAGCGGGGCAGTTTTCTGGAGCACTAGTGTATAAGACACAGAATGCTCAACATCATTAGAATAAAAGGGCCGAATTGAATGTAAATTCTTCCCACTCCCATTTACATTAAAAATACTATCCAGTGGAAATTTACTTGCACTCTTTAAGTAGGAGAAGGGGTAATAGCACATTGATTGTTCGGCAACATGCACATGCATTCATCTTTGGCATTCCGAGGCAGCTGGAGTTTTGAAAGCCAATGATACAGGCTATGCTTCTGTTTATTGGGAATTAATGACTTACTGTGTTATCTAAATTCCACACCTTTAATAAGCTTCTCAAGATGTGTCTGGTTTAAAAAATTGCAAGGACATGAACTGCAAGAAAGTGAAGGAACTGTTTTGATAATATTTTTTCAGAAATTAAATATTCTTCTGAAATTAGAAGTGGATGAGTAATTAAATCTGTTTCTACATACAGTTCTTAGAAGTACAAAATACCTTGTTGCTTTGTTCCCATTAGAAAAATATTGAACACATATGAAAGAAATGTTGGTTTGAAAGGGGTCCGAGACTTCTACATTTTTCAGTTTGTTTCTGACTTCCTGTGTCTGGTAAGGTGTGATTGACAGTGACAGAGCCACGCTGACTCACAGCCTTACCAGAGAAAATGCAGAGGCCCAGAATCCTTAATTTCTCTGTTCTCCACTCAGCACTGTGGTCCTAGCAGCTACCTCTCAGGAGGCTAGACTTTGGTATCTTTGATATTTCTTAGAGCTTGCTAAGAGTCAAGAGAATTCTTGCCTGCCAACCTAATTTGTCTTTAATGACGAACTGTTGGTCCATGTCCTTTCCCTTGACAGATGCTTTTTGTGGCCAACTCGGCATAGGGCACTGTGGGGATCAAAGGTGTATATAATCAAACCCTATCTCCCTACTGATGTTGTCATTATGACCCTAAAATGACAGTATAAAACGTTTATCTTAGCTTTATTTATTTATTTATTTGACACAGGGTCTTGCTCTGTCATCCAGGCTGGAGTACAGTGGCACAATCTCGTCTCACTGCAGCCTCTGACTCCGAGGCTCAAGTAATCCTCCCACCTCAGTGGGACTAAAGGCATGCACCACCACACCCAGCTAACTTTTGTACTTTTTGTAGAGATGGTGTTTCACTATGTTGCCCAGGCTGGTCTTGGAACTTCTGGGCTCAAGCGATTCTACTGTCTTGGCCTCCCAAAGTGCTGGAATTACAAGTGTGAGCCACCATGCTCAGCCTAGCTTTGCATGTCTTCATCTAAGCATGTGCATGTGTTTCTGGTTTAGCATCCATTTCAGATATCTAATTGATGCCTCTAATTGATGCTCTGTACCAGGAGCTTCAGGAGTTCCAAGAAAAATGAAGTGCTTCATTCTCAAGTAAAAATTTTATTCTCTGTTATAGCAATTCCAGACATAATGGAGAGGTAGGATTGGGGAAGGAGGTCTAATTTGTAGAGTGTGAGAGACTTTATCTAGCTCTCTGAATTTGCACTCACAGGGGCAATTAAAACTATACACACTATAAAGGATGACACCGGGTGTTCAGTATGGCAGAGATCACACTGCTTTTTGGGGAGAATAGCCAACAATAGAAGCTTTATCAAGCAAGTGACACTTGAGTCACTTGAGCCATTTCTAGAAGCTGGTTGGAATTTTGACTAATGGAAATGAGCAGGGAAGGTACAGCAAGTAGAAGAGAAATGAAATAGGCAGCAGAAAGATGGGAGAATGTTCGGGAATGCTGAATGGACAAGATTGGCCAAAGCACAGAGCCAAAGTAAGGGAATGGCTGGAGATTAGGCTACAATTGTTGGTTTTGGCCACATTGTGCTGTGCCTTGGATCTGAAGAACTATAAATTAATTCAGTAGTTAATGAGAGTCATTAAAGACTTTTGTACAGAGAAGTGATAGGATTAACATTCCACCATGGAATTAATTCTGAAAGGATGCATAGTATATATTGATGGGGCAAAGAAAGAAGGAAGAGATTAGCTAAAACGTTATTACAGTTTTTCATTTCATGTCAGAAATAATGAATAAGGCAGTAGGAGTGGAATTGCAAAAGAGACGATGGATTTTTTGGGCCATCACTAAAAGTGGAATGTTTGGGAGTTTTCAATTGGCCATAAGGGATTAACTTGGAAATACAAAATAATTCCAAGCAATTCATACCTTGATAATAGGACTGAAGGTCAGAATGCCATTTGTGGAGTACCGCTTTCTGCTTGGAGACTTCCTTCCGCATCCTATTCTGCTCTTACTTAGAAAGGCTTTTCTCTCTTCTGCATTCTCGTATATTTTGTTCATAATTCCATTAGAGCATTTATAAAGCTTTTCATCACTTAAATTGGACTTTACTTAGTGGTGATTTTGATTGTAAGTCTCCATGAAGGCATCCTCCAGACCTCTAACAAAGTACCTTACATGTAGTAGGTCTACTGTCACACTTACCTTCCTCAGAAGATTGTATGAAGGTGAAAACGTTAAGGAGCGTTCAGTTCAATGCCATATTTGTTGAGTACCAGTTATGATGTAAGGTGTAGATTTGGAGATAAAATAAACATGATCACTCCCTCAAGGAGCATTAGGAGCCACAGGCACATAATTAAGTCATTGCAATACATGGAAAGGTATTGTAAGAGAGACTTGAGTGGGGAGCTATGGGAACAGAGGAGACACACAGTTTCATAGAGTGAGGGAGGCTGAGTTGGGGGTGGATTTTAGAGGAGTCAGCAGCACTGGATGTGAACTAGTTTAAGAGAAACTTGGGCTGGGCGTGGTGGCTCAAGCCTGTAATCCCAGCACTTTGGGAGGCCGAGATGGGCGGATCACAAGGTCAGGAGATCGAGACCATCCTGGCTAACATGGTGAAACCCCGTCTCTACTAAAATATACAAAAAACTAGCCGGGCGAGGTGGCTCACGCCTGTAAGCCCAGCGACTCGGGAGCCTGAGGCAGGAGAATTGCGTAAACCCGGGAGGCAGAGCTTGCAGTGA